>NW_023601543.1:65189414-65671465 GCF_014898055.3 Talpa occidentalis | reverse complement strand
GGACACTTGAGTCAATCAGGAGTTACCTCAAGCTTCTATATGGAGAGTGGAATTTTGTCAATAACTTTTAAATGCCCCATGTAATTACTGACACATACTTCTTAATACAAGACTTAAGAGGCTTGTGTATTCACGTACTGCTGATTGAAAGTTTTGCCGTCAGCTCATCTGCTAGTCAGAATGGATGGTAACTACAAGTCTAAATCATGCAGACTTTCCTCCTACATCTTGTCAGATCAACCTTAGGTTATATTAATGAGAAATAAACTCTTCATATATTAAGTTGGAATTTGGAGGTTGTTTGTTACAGAAATATCCTACCTAAACAATATAACTTCACCCTGTTTTCCCTTAATACTGGTGTCCTGTTATATTTACTATTCATCTTGTTTATTATCTTCCTCAACTAGAATGTAGTCTTCAAAACCATGAGGGTCGGGGTTGTTTATAATGTTCACTGATACACTTCTAGTGCTTAGAACACTGCCTATTGTGGGTGCTAAATATTTGTTAAATAACTAAATGAGTGGATAAATGAATGAATCAATGTATAGATGAATAGGTGGCAGGGTCCCATTTAAACCATTTTGGGCTTAAGCAAGTTATAGAAATTATGTATCCTGGCAGGAGCATGCAGTTAAAACACACACACATACACACATCCAACATCCCACATATATATTTCCCCACTGAACACAGTAAATTTATAGCTGTTGCAGAAATATATAAGACAACTTGAGGTCATGAGAGTATATGAATAAATAATGACAAGATGAAAATTCTCTGTCCTCCTTAGGAGATGTTCATGTATCAATGTGAAACTTCTGAATCACTTGTATTTTTTCTTTTTTTTTTTTTTTAAAAAAAAGATTATTTATGCATACAAGAGCTGGGGTACAGGCCAGAGATGTGGGGGGGGTGGTGGTGAGAGGATTCACCAGAGACAGAGTGGGGAACAGAATAGGCAGATTGACTGAAGTACATTGCTGAGGGGAGCAGCAGGCAAGGCAGGAGAGGTCTGCTGTGCCATGTGGGTCGCTCCCTGGCGGCCGGGGATTGAACTCGTGCTGCAGAGGCTGAGGATTGTTTCATACTGCGGTGCTTAACCCCTTGAGCCACCAGGGAGGCCCACATACTTGTATTTTTTTCTGATTAAGCAATAACTTAATAAACCCAACCATCCATCTAGCCAATTGATCCACCCTCTACCCATCTTACAGCGTATATTGCTAACCTGTTGGTATGACAGAGGACAAGGATGCAAACATAAATAAAACATGGGCTACCCCCAGTGGTTTGACAGTCTAAGGAGGAAGATGAATTTATTACATTATTGTCTAGCCAACAGAGAAAATACTTTTTCATACATTAAAATGCCCTGAGGAAGAAACAGAGCTTTTCATGTGTGGTTTTTATGTTTTTTTGTTTTTTTTTTTTTTTGAGAAGAGCTTGCAGTTCCGCCCTTTCGTGGCAGCTGTAAATTTAATATGATGAGTGTTTAATTTGACATATCACAGTCTCCCCTCATTTTTAAAGCTAAAGCCAACCACTGCTTCTCCTATATTCCAGCTACTAATCTGTGTGATCTCAGGGACTTGAACTTTCTATCATGATGGGAAGTATCTTGTTTGCTATTCATGGAGTGGTTTTCAAAAAGGAAACGTGTATGATATTTTATTGGCAGTGAACGCCCTTTGTTTGTTGTGAGAGAATGCTGCAGCGCCACTGGGCTGTCTCCATGTTTAATAGACCATAAAATTGAAATTTCCACTCTGACCTCCAAGAGATGAGATGAGTCAGAAAGTGATTCATTCTCTAATCAGTTGGAAGCACAACCTTTATTGTCATTTACCTTCAATTGGGTAAAAGCAAAGAGATTTTATTGCAGTAGCACTGAAATGATTACAGCAAGGAATGATGGAGGGAAGGTAGCTGTCACAATGGGGTGGGCAGCCCTTGACATTTTCTCCAACTGCTTCAGATTCTAGCAAGTTGGTTGCTGTAGGTCTAGTTTTAAAACTAACTCTATAGAAACAGAATGAAAGGGACCCTGAGACTGACTGTTGGTTCATTTTGCTTTGCTCTCTTAATGAGACCTATGAAATTCCACATGATTATGTTAGCTGAGACTGTTGCCATTCAACACAAGGACAGTCCTAATGATCATTTTCCTAATTAGCACCCCATTGAATCATAAAGATCCAAAAGATAACAGCAACATGACAGAGAACCAAGAAATGAAATACTAACTTAGTATTCATGAGCTGATCTTATTGTATTCGTGCCATGTTGTGACATTTTGTGCTACTATATGTCCTTGTTAGTCTGTCTTTTTAAAGGAGAAGGAACCTGGTGTTTTTGTTTTTGATTAATTGGTAATAATAACTGAAATAGATGAAATATGAGTCTCTGCCAGTAAATTTGAAAGAAGATAGTACCAATGGATGGAAGCTAGAAACAGGGAGTGCATAAGCCTTTGTTATGAGAAAGAGAAATACAGCTCCTGGCATCTGGAAACTTGTACGACCCTTACATGTGAGTGTTGATGTTGTTAGAAGCTGGTCTGGCACTCTCAGGCTGGCCATGATGGTTTCCTGTTTGACATAAACAACCTCAGAGCACCAGCATCCTGCAGGATTCTTCTGCAACCATCATGAAGTGAGGCAAAATAAGAACACTTCATGATCTCATGCAAGTGTAGACAAAAACAAGATGACTGATCAAACCACAAAGTACCAAACATTGCCCTTTTTAGCTAATAAATGATCTGCTGCTTCCTTACAATTAGAGTCTTAGTCTTATTCTACTCTGCCTTCCTAGATAAAATTTATTAAGATACCACTGACAGAAATGTCCCCACTTTCTGATATCACCTAATACAGAGCAAATCTGTGCTTCCATTGAACTTTAGCCAAAATTACTCAAGATTAAACCAAATCCTATAGTAAATCTTTTCAAATGTCCTCTTACCACGATGCCCTATGGTTTTTATGGTATGTGTTTTCATTCTTTATGGCATGTTTTTCTTTGATGCAATGAATAAGCATCTCAACTTACTCAGCCAGAAGTCGGTTCATGGCTATATTTAGTCTGATGGGTATTGCCAGTTGTGACATAGTCATTTTCAAAGTTACCCCTAGTTTAGCAAATTTGCATAATCAAGCTGCAAGGAGAGAGTCTCATCAGAGATATTTGGAATGGTGAGAAGCTGTTTCGAGTACCTTGACATGCTGTTTTGCATCACCTGCTTTACATTGTATTTGTGCCCTCCCCTTTTTAGAAAGCTTTGTGGATCTTAATACATAGACTAGAGGAATTGTTTTAATGCGAAACATTCCAAACTTATCAAGACACCCTATAATGTATTTGTAAAATTTAAGCAATGATAAAAAGATTATTTGTGTATTTATCACAGTTCAGAAATGAGCATATTTTGTTTTGCATTTTGCATTTCCTTGCTCTCTTTTGCCACAGTTGCATGTGTCCTAAGTAACCCATTTTCTGCTTTTTCAGTGTCGAGTGCTATAGAACTGGAAGTCACACCATATGTTTTCTTTTGTGACCTGTTTAGCACAGTATTTATGTGACCTTTGACAATGTTTATGTGAATATTGTTGCATTCATCTTCACTATCATGTCATATTTCTTTCATGTGTCTGTTTTCTTGTTGATCGACATTAATTTTATTTTAGTTTAGAATGTTAAAAAAGCTGTGATGACAGTCTTTGTACATATATGCACATGTGCAAATATGTACATTCTTTGTACTCATAACTTGATGAGTACATTCTTTGTACTCATAACTTGATGGACATGCACAAGAGTTTCCCTAGTGAGGTTTTTTAAAACTGTGAGTCTTGGCTCATTTCTGGGTTGTGATCAGTGTTACAGAGTAAAGAAATAGAATAGAAAACATATACACATACATAAGTATATGTGTGTATATGTGTGTACTAAACATATATACATAAATGTCTGTATGTAGATACTTATTTTCTGGATTGTGATATAAAATATATTTCTTACTGTGACCTTTGCCAAAAATATTTGGGAAAGATTCCCGTAGGGAGTACACCTAGGAATGAAATTGCAGGTCAAATGCAATTTTCAGCTCTACAAGATAATGTGAAATTGTTTTTCATAGTGGTTGTGCCAATTTAAACAGGAGCAGCTTGTATAAATGTTTCCTTTACCAACACGAAAAACTTCTTTTTCCAAACTGATAGATATAAATTGATATCATACTATGATTTAGCTTTGAAATTTTCTCATTAATGTAGTTGTGAGCATCATTTATAGATTTATTGGACTTTTTGTTCCTTTTCTATGATATGATTGTGTATATTGTCCAATTTCTATTAAGCTATTAGTCTTGTATTTACTAATTTATAGGTATTTTTTTGATGACCCCCTTCATCTCTGGAAATGTTTTTTTTTTTTTTTTCTTCAAGTCTATTTTGACCATTATTAATGCAACTACATCAAAATTCTTTTTTAAATATTTAAATGGTATTTATTTTTCTACCATTTGACTTTCCACATACCTAAGGAATGTGGATTCCTGTATGTAGCATATATGTTATTTTAATTGTATCTTTAATGCATTTAAATATTTGCTATCATATATGCTGTATATATAATATATGTGTGGTATGTACAAATATGTATGCATGCTGTGATATGCTATATATATCTTGAACCTGACAATATTTTGTCTTAAACTGTAGCATTTAGTCTAGTTATATTCATTGTGATTACTGCACTATTAATACTTTTTTCTACTGTGATTACTGTTTTCTGCATTTATATTATCTTTAGATCGATAAAGTATGTTTCTCTCACTCAGTTTATCTTTTCTATGAGAATAGATAGTATATGAGTTTTTATTTCCACTGGTTATCCTAGAAGTCACAACATTCATATTTAATTTTACAAATTAGTGGTTTTCCCTTCTCCCAATAATTAAAAGGAACTTAATATTTAAACTCCAAATGTCTTCTCCTTGGCTTGTAGATAATTGTTTTCCTGTATTTCTTTTTTTTTTTTAAAGATTTGTTTATTTATTTATTCATTTATTTATTTATTTATACAAGCACTGGGTACAGTCCGAAGCGCGGGAGGGTGAGAGAATTCACCAGAGCCAGAGCAGGGAGCAGAGCAGGCAGAAGGACCGAAGTACACTGCTGAGGGGAGCAGTGGGCGGCAGGAGAGGTCTGTGCGCCATGTGGGACCCTCCTCCGGTGGCCGGGGAGCAGCTGGGGATTGAACCGGTGCTGCAGAGGCTGTGGGCAGCTTCGCAACCCAGTGCTCAACCGCTGCGCCACCAGGGAGGCCCGTTTTCCTGTATTTCATGCATATCTTATTTTTAATGGAAAAATTTAGTTATTAGAATTTGTGTATATATCAGTTTATTTAAATGTATCCGTGTGATTTACCAGTTTCATTGTTCACCATTCCTTTTTATATCTCAGATCTATTTTATTTCCTCTTGAAGTACAGTGTTTAGAAATTCCTTTAGTGAGACTCTACTGGTGATAAATTATCTCAGTTTTTGTTGTGCTGAAAAATGTCTTTATTTCATCCTCATTTTGAACAGTGGTCTCTAGATGTACAATTCTAGGTTGATATTTATTTTCTCTCAGAACTTTGAAGACATTTCACTGACTATGGATTTCATTATTACTAGTGAAAGTCAACTGTCATTCTAATTGTCACTCCTTTGTATGTAATCTGGGTCTTTCTCCCCCACACACACCTCACTACTTTTAACACGTTCTCTTTACCTATATAGTGTTCTGTACTTTCACACAAATCTTCCTGTTTGGAAAGGAAGACTACATGTAGACCATCATCTCCTTAAGTTCAGGGTCCTTGTTTTCTTACTCGTGTCTGTGTTATGAGCCTTAACACCAGGGCCTCACACATAGTAGGGAAACAATAAATATTTGACATGTAGTGAATACATTTATAAATAATTATCATCCGTTTATGAATAATAAGGAAACTCATCTCTATATATTTTTTTTGTGTGTGGGACCCTCGCCGGCTGCCAGGGAACGAACCGGCTCTGCAGAGGCTGCGGGCAGCCCCACAACCCAGCGCTCAACCGCTGCGCCACCAGGGGAGGCCCCATAGAGACATATTTTTAATGTCTCAGCATATAGAATAAGCATATCTTGCCTCAGATGTCCTCAATAGTAGAATATAAAGGAGGAATATGAATCTCTTGGTTACTATATATATATATATATATATATATATATATATATTTTTTTTTTTTTAAGGATGAGGTTACCTATTTCCCTCTATAAATCTAAGGAGTGCTTAACTTGACTCACCATGTCAATAAGTGTCCAAGTGAAAGTTTGAAGTCCCGGGAATTTAATGTTAAAGAAATTAGGGCGGGATAAGTTCTGAATCCTCTGTAATCATTAACAACAAATAATGATTAAGCTACACACAGAATATGACTCATTTAATTTCAGTCAAACTCATTCTTCAGAACACAAAATACCTTAAGTCTTATTTTTCAAATACCAGAATGATGTGGCAGAGAGGGAGATAAATTCCATAGTGGATATGTTTATTTTCCTTCCTTTTTCTCTCCTTTTGGCCTATCATTCTATTCCCAGCATTCACACCAGCACTAACACACTAGGTTTTCACCCTTCTTTTTTTTTTAAAGATTTATTTATTCATACAAGAACTGGGGTACAGGCCAGAGGTGTGGGGGGGGGGTGAGAGGATTCACCAGAGACAGAGTGGGGAGCAGAACAGGCAGATTGAGTGAAATTCACTGAGGGGAGCAGTGGGCGAGCCAGGAGAGGTCTGCTGCACCTTGTGGGTTGCTCCCTGGCCGGCTGGGGATCGAACTCGTGCTGCAGAGGCTGCGGATTGCTTCATAGTGCGGTGCTTAACCCCTTGCACCACCAGGGATCCCCCTAGAGATTGTTTTGATGCAGCTCTGTGTTCAGACAGCTGACTCAAGCGCATGTCTGAGTTGAAGAAATACAAGGATTATAGTTACTGTTCTTGCAAGGATAGCAAGAGGTAGTGACTAATAATTCTGGGAAGGTCTTACTTGTTTTACGTGTTGGCAGTTCTAGACCTATGTGGTAAAGGCCCATGTCCTGGGGTGTCAGACTGTATGTTCCCTAATTTCCCCGTCACATGTGAAACTGCTGTCATGTCCTAGCCATCTCACCCCATACGCCTAGAATATGTGGGGGGAAGCAAATATTGTTTAAAAATGAACAATGCTGTAAAAAATAAAAATAATTTTAGAAAAAGAATATAAAAAAAGCAGCTGTGTTTTTGCGATGCCACTGTAAGATGGCTTTCAGACAATCATCTCTATTAGTGCCCTTGTTTTTGTTTCTTTTTGTGTAAACACTGCCCTATTGCAGAGGTTCATGATTAAAAAATAATCACAATGCCAGAAAGTCAATATTATAGGCTTTGCAGACCAGGCAGTCTTTGGTACAATGACTTGATTTTGCAGTTGTAGCAAAAAAGCAGCCACAGACAATATGTAACCAAGTTGCCATGGCTGTGTGGACACTGCATTTTGAATATAAATTCCATGGAATAAGGTGGTCTCCCCTTATCCATGGGGGATGCATTCCAAGACTCCCAGTGGATGCCTGAAAAACTGGATAGTCCCCAACCCTGTATATGCCATGTTTTTCCCTAAATTAAACTTTGATAAAGTTTAATTTTTTAAATTAGGCACAGTAAGCAATTAACAATCTTGACTGATGATAAAATAGTATAATTATAACAATATGCTGTGATAAAAGTCAATGTAGATATGCTCCCTCGCTCCCCCTACCACTCCCCTCTCTCCCTCCCTCCCCTTTTGGTTTTGTCCACCCCAAGGGATCATGTTCAGTGAAATAAGCCAGAAAGAAAAAGAAAAATACCGGATGGTCTCACTCTAGCAGGAATCTAGAAAACCTAAATAAGGGACCAGGAAAAAGAATAACTATAAGAAAGAAAATATCAAAATCAGCAAACAACTATGAACCAGAGACACACTATGGGGGGGTGGGGGGCGGGGAGGGGAGGGATTGGGGTCAAAATAAGGGGGTTGCAATTGTATGGGGAATATAAAAAATAAATTTATTTAAAAAAATGAACAATGATGTAAAAAATTTAAATAAAAATAAAAAAGTTATAAGAAAAAAAATGTATATACTATACCTAGCTCTTAGGCCCTACAAAATAGGTAGTGGAGTAAATCTGGCCCACAGGCCATAATTTGCCTTCTTCTGCCCTATTGCTCTTTTGATTTTTCCACATTTATCTTTTCATAATCTGTTGCAAGTCATTTCTTAGTTGAATAGTGAAGCAAGTATATTCTTATTTAATTATTGTATTTGTTTTCTTTTTCTATCAGAACAAGTTGCCATAATTGAGCAGCTTAAAACAGCACAACATATTATCTCACAGTTCTGTAGCCCAAAAGTCTGGGTTGGCTTGGTATGTTCTCTACTCAAGGTTAACAAGACTGAAATTAAGGTGTCAACTGGCTGAACTCTTGTTAGGAGGCTCCTGGAAGATTCTACTTCCAGGCTCATTTGGCTCTGATTTCTTTGTATGTAGGAATGAGGCACCCGTTTCCTGTATATGTTATTCAATCACCCGGATGTATTACTCTGGGGCTAGAAATATCTACTTGTCTCTCAGCTGCTTTTCTTGAGCCAACAAGTCAGAATTGTCTCCAATCTCACTGATCCTCATCCTGAATGTCCCATCTCTCTATATATCTTAAATTTTACCCCTCAATTCATGATACTTGAGTTATAGCTTTATTTCCTATCCTATCTATTGGAATAACTTCCCAGTTGGCCTGCCTGCTTCTGTTTTCTTCCTTCGCCATATAATGCTCCAGAGACAATATGATCCAACCTGAACGTCAAAAAAAAAGCTGCCCGAGTTCCCCATTGTCTCCAGAATGGCATTCTAACTCCTTCGGATCGCCTTCAGATATTTCTATTATGTGACCCAATCCTACCTTTCAACCTCATTTTCTATGACAATCCCTCATAGAGGTGTTGGGATAGTCGTAGGTGAACATGGCTGCCCCAGCACCCCATGAACCATGCTCTGAGAATAGCAGATCAACCTGTGTCACTGCAGTAAAGAGTTTGTGCAACCACGGCAGATAGGGCTTAAATGATGGGTCTAATTGTTCGAAGATCCTTCTTTCCCACCTTCAACATTCAATTGATCCTGAAATCCGGGCAGGCCTTTCTGCTGCCTACATGTTTCTCTCCCCCTGGCTGTTACTCTTGCCACTGCCCAAGCTTGGTGCTTGCCGTCTCTGTATTGGACTGTTGCCCTGGCTCAGCTGTCTCGTCCCATTCTCTTTTCACTTCCGACCAGTCATCATATAGCTTCAAGGTATATTTCTAAAGCAGAGTTTGATCTTGGTATCTTTGTCTTCAAAGCCTTCACTTGTTCCCTGGTTTTGTTTTGTTTTTTTTTTCCCTTATAGACTTAACTTACAGATCCAGTAGTTTAGAACTTGAACCCTAGGCCAAACTGCTTGGAATAGGATCCTGATCCTGCTACTTATCAATTGTGTGATATGGGTCTAGCATTTTTTGCTCTAAGGCTCAGTTTCCTCATCTACAGAGTGGGGTTAATAGTGTTTACACAGGGTTGCTATATGCATAAAAATATATTAAGTATAAATAGCACTAGCTAAGTACCTGGTACACAGTATATATTCAACTAATAGTGGCCAGTTTATAATCCTTCTAAAATGATTTTGAGTAGGGCTCTGTAAGTAACTATATTTTACTTAATTAGGGATTTTTGAGAGTTAATTATTTGGCTAAATAATTGAATTTCAATGATCTCTCATTTTCCTTGGAGTAGGCAACTAAGGATTGTAACTGGTGAATGGTTCTTTGAAGAAAAGGCAAAGCGTTTCAAGCAAGTCAATGTTCTAGGCACTGATGTTGTCCGACAGTCCATTTTAAGAAGAAGTCCAGGTAATTAAGGCAATTATTTGGTTTCTAAACTGCTTTAATCCTCATTTGGATGAGCTAAATAACTTCCCTGTAATATGTAGCAAATGAGAGTAGTTGAATTTCCTAAATCCCTTAGGTCATTTCAAAACTCAATAGCATGAAATCTAAAATCTGCGTTGCATACAAAAGGAGAGGAAGTCAGTAAAATCCATGTTGATTTTTTTATTTATTTGACACAGAGATTTTCAAAGGAGACATTTATCTTCATTACTGGCAGTTCTTTTCCTGAATGCGCTTGCAGTATTTTACTAAACATTTAAGACAGTAACATTAAACAGATGAATTCAATGAGTCACATTATAAAAGCAAACTTTGATTTTTTTTTCAACAGCATTTATTTCAAATTTCTTTTCAACATTACTTTTTCTAATCCAGTGGTTCATAGCCAAGGGTAGATATTAGCACTCGGGCTCCCATCCTCCAAGCCAGGGAAACATTTAGAAATGTAAGGGGCATTTGTGATTGTCACAATGACTTGGATGTGTGTGGGGGGGTGGAAGATAAATAACCACATTTAGTGGCCTGAAATTCACAGGACAGTCTCTCTCAATGAAGAATTATACTGGCACCAAATACAAACAAGAGCCAACTGAAGAATGCAGGTCTGTGAATTGAAACTACAATTTAATTGGTTGGTTACTGAATGAAATATATTTAGGACCACACTTTTCATGTAGAAAAGGGCATCTTTTGGCCTATTTTTAAACTACTTTGTCTTTCATACACTAGAGACAAATGTCCTTGTATTTTAGTCTAACTTCTATGGCTGGGAGCCTTAGAACTAATTTCAGTGCCACTTGCCGTTATGGCCTGAGCAACGAAGGGCTTTCCCAGATGGGTAACATCAGGTCTGATGTCACAGAGTGACAGAGTAGGGTAGAGTTAGAATTAAGTAGTTGGCAATGGCTGATTCCTGCACTCAAACCAGCACCTTCCAGAGTGTCAACTGTCCCTCAAATCATGATATGTCTCTACAGATGCCTGTCCTCCCAGGAAGTCTGACTTCTATGCTCAGAATTCAGGCTATCATTTCTAGAAGCCTATGCTAGAAGCTAGTCTTCAGGAATTCGGAGTTCATGAACCTGGGCTGGTCTGTCCTAAAAATATCTATAGAGGGATGATGTATCATTCCTGCTTTGTATGGTTCCTAAGAGAGCTTATCTCAGCAAACCTCCCACACATGAGCACTCATCTTAGTCCTCAGTTAACTCTGGATCACTCACCAGATTAGAAATAACAGTGTGACTGGGAGACTTGGTTGGGAATGTCATTGCAAATTATTATAGACTTCCTTGTCCTGTGTCCATGTAGGAAAGTGAACACAGACTAGAAAATTGCTCTCATTTCTGGCCATTTGTATTTAAATTCGTCTTCTGATTGTTTTTAATGAGGAGCTGAAGAAAGCCAAGAGCAAACCTGCCAGGATGCAGCAAAGTCTGACACGTCACCTTCTGCTGGGCAGAAGGCCAGCCATGATGGGCCCAGGAGGAAGGGGTAAGACACAGCTTTTCCAGAGGAACTTTTGATCTTTCTTCCAAACATCTCTAAAAAAAAAAAAAAATGCCTTCATTACTCAAGTCTGATATCACTTCTGTGACCCAGAGCTGGTCAGGGACTGAAGCGAGGTAACAGTTTGCTATTATTGTCCTCAGGATATGTGATTTTAATTACTTTCAGTCTTAGATAAATAAAGGTCCTTTCTGACCTGAACGTGTAAGTTTTTCTTTCATTTGCATATCTGCTCTTGTATCAGTGTTCCTATTACTTCTAGGTGGAAGGTTTCATATCAGAACCAGTCTTGTCTATAAAGAGGTGACAAATGCCTCTGTTGAAGAATTTTAACCCTCGCCTCCCTCCACCCCAATAGCTGACACATGAAATAGCCAAGTCAAAGATTTGCTGATTGGGTTTAAAACAGTGTATCTCCTGTTTATTTTATTTTTTTAAAGATTTTTATTGATACATACAAGAGCTGGGATGCAGGCCAGAGGTGTGGGGGTTGAGAGGATTCACCAGAGACAGTGGGGAGCAGAACAGGTGGATCCACTGAAATACACTGCCGAGGGGAACTGCGGGTGAGTCAGGAGAGGTCTGCTGTGCCATGTGGGTTGCTTCCTGGCCAGGGATTGAACTCGTGCTGCAGAGGCTGAAGAAAGCTTCATAGTGCTGACGCTTAACCCCTTGCGCCACCAGGGAGGCCACATATCTCCTGTTTAAAACGCAGGCTTACTTATGGTTAAAAAAAAAAACCCACATTTCGCACTTCACTAACTTAATTCAGAAAGCAAATTTTTGTGTCAAGTATAGAGAATAGCAAAGGCACATGGGGAGGCAAGGCTTAAGGAAGTGTTAGGAAACTGGGGGCAAAGGGTCCCATTAAGGGAAAAAATTCAAATTCAAAAAAATTCAAAAAAAGCCAAAATTCAGGCTGTAAGAACCAGAGGTGAATGACTGCTTCACAGCCCTGCATTTTACAGTCTTCTTTTCTCAGGCAGCTGCCAGCTCGTTTTGAGGCTGAGGTGGGGTGAGGTCTCGTACACATCAAGTCACATCACAGTCCTTTCCCAGTAGCGTTGCTCTGTGTTCTCTGCAGAAGTCCGTGGAGAGATCGCCAGCAGCTGAGTCTTCATCTGGCTCCATAGAAAGTTTGCAGGTTTTTTTTTTTTTTTAAGAATCTTGATTTCTGAATACCAACTAAATCTAAATGTCGTCTTACTCAAACTCTATTGACTAACCCTGTCTTGGCTAATTAGCAGAAATGAGAGGGGAAGATAGGCCAGAGTAACCATTCTTCCATGTTCAATCTGTTTATCCTGATTCAGGGCTCCCACAGTGCCTTGTGCCATGCATCACTGGGTACTTTGCACTTTGACACCACCACCACCCAGCACACACACTTAATTGTAAGCTCCTGTTGTGTAGAACAGTAGCTCTTTTATTTTTGTGCAATACCAGCCACAGTGATGCGTGGGCCCAGCAGACACAGTCCATGGCCTTGTTGAATTAGAAACTTAGAGCCCAGATGTGTTCAAGAAGTTATAATTCGTAGGCTCCAGCCCAGGCATCACAGCATAGGTTACAGAATGGCAGACTTGGAACTGGGAGACAGTAGTGATTCCCAGCTCAATGAAATGTATAACCCTGAATGGTCCACACAATCCCAGCACTGAGCAAGCCCTGCTGGAAATCCACACTGGGATCTGATGGTTCTTAGTCTTCAAGGAACACAGTGCAAAGTTCGGGAGAAAGGGTGCACACCTGAAAAGTAAATATGTAAAGAAGAATTGTTGGAAAATATAAGATGGCAATAAGAGCTGTCTGAAGCCTTCTGAAAAACAAAGTGGGTGTTAATTAACTACAAGAGATGTCATAAGGCAAAAGATAATCAAGTGCTAAATGAGTGGCTTATGTAATGTTGGGAAGATGCAGGGCCTGTCTGAAAAGATGTTGGACTGTAAGTGAAACATAGATGAGGTCCAGGATAGCAAAAGGGGGAAGGGGGGGCGAGTGAGTCCAGGTGGAGGAGACACCTTAAATGCCAGTGCATAGATGGAGACTTGTATCAGTGCTTCCCAGAACAGCACAGACTGACATTATATTAAGTGCTATTCTCACCAAAAATGTAATTTTCCCAGTTCGACTGAAGTTTCTGACATTTTTCACAAGATAGTCTTCCAAGGGTCTTTGAAACAGAGACAACTTGGCAGATTCTATTAGTGTCCCAGTCCATTGGAATTTATTATTCCTCCAAGAAAACTGTAGAATGTAAAGTTAATGAACTGGTTTGTTTCAATGCCACCACCAAAAGAATATAGCTTTGCTTTATTATTATTATTATTTTTATTTTTTAAGATGCACTTAGAAACAACCATGTTTAGGGCATTCAGTAGCCTGGTTCATGACTTGAACCTTGGCTCCTCAAAAGCTATTTTTCCTAAGTTCCACATAATTTAGTGAAATGGGAATGCAGTTGAATTTCTTCCAACTGGAGACAATTCATTGTTCAAACTTCATTACCCTGGGGGATCGTGTCATGGAAGATGTAGAGATGATTTCCCCCACGTGGGCTCTGTCGTTTCACAAATGCAGTTGGGTCCTAGTATCAGGCAGCACTCAAGGTCCAGGCACCAGGCAGCGGGCAACAAAGGCAGAGTTGGGCTCTCAGAGAGCACAGTCCAGTTATTTGCTACCTTATTTTGTCCCAGAGGCTTATCCAGCAAAGTAAATTCAAGCTCCCTTTTCTTAGCACCCTTACAAACAGGCAATATGTCTTCATTCTTAGGTGACCATGGTGAGTTGCTGTTAACGGTCTTTTTCTTAGCAGGGCCAGAGGCCTGACTTACCAGCAAGTCATCTGGCCTTGGGAAAGAATGTCCTAACCGCCTCCACTGCCACCCTTGACACTATGCTGCAGAGGCACTAGGAACTCTCCAGAACCCTTAGCCCCAAGGCCACTGTAAATATGAATCATTTAGTCTTGAAAATTACCAGAAATGATAACCTTGAATGATAATTAAAATGTCTTGGGGGCCTCCCTGGTGGCACAGGAGGTTAAGACACAGCACTATGAAGCTATCAGCAGCCACTGCAGCACAAGTTTGATCCCTGGCTGGCCAGGGAGCTACCCACATAGCACAGCAGACCTCTCCTGTCTTGCCTGCTGCTCCTATCAGCAGTATATTTCAGTAGATCTGCCTGATCTGCTCCCCACTCTGTCTCTGGTGAATCCTCTTACCCCCATACCTCTGGCCTGCACCCCAGTTCTTGTATGCATAAATACATAAAATAAATATTTTTTAAAAATAAAATGCTTTCTTTTTTACCTGACTTTTCAATATATATAATTTCAGATTTCTTCTTAGCAAGTTCAGATCAGCCACCAGAGGAGAAATCATAACTCCAAAAACTGAAGGTGGACGGAGCTACAGCTTGGACTTAGACTGCCAGCATTTTCGGAGTTTCAAGTCAGTCTCTGGTTCAGACAGGTAAGGGACCCTGAGGACATACCCTGAGGATCAGGTTGGCATATTTCCACCCAAACAGCGCTTCTCTATAGCCTGTAAAGTATTGCCTCTTGGAGAACTAACACATCTTGTGAAAAGCCAGGAGGCTATTTTTTGGTTGAAACAGAAAGCATTTGCCCTTCTTCTGAAAATACAGCTTTTGAAATCATCTGTGTCACCTGCAGGGATGAGACTTTATGTTATTGGGATTCAGGGCTAAAATTCAAATGAAGATGCACGGTGAAAGTAAATTCTTTTCATTGATTTCTTGATCTTTCTCTGTTTAAACTTCTTCAAAAGAAACCCGAACTGCCATATACATTCCTTGAAGCTCTTTAAAAAGTATTAATAATTTCGTCATTTGAATTGCCTCTGAGAATTTCCACAAATTCCACCTTTTTCTATTTCCACTTCCTCCAACTCATTATCAGTGGGGCCAAATGAGAATCGTCTATGCCCAATTATCACCCTGTTGAGAAATAGAAGTAGCTAAGAGCGTAGTCATTTTGTATCAACCTTGATTTCCTTTAGCCCGCTGGAGCATATGTCAAAGCATATTTTCATGATTAGTGTATTATCAAAGCTAGAGATGAGAAAAAAAAGTCTAGCTTTATGTTTCCCTGGTTTGTCTAAATACTAACTCCCTTGTGTTTGCTACCGCTGCAGCACTTCTGCAAAGTTAGATAGTAAAATTTTCTTCCCTCAAGTTCTGCAAGCAGAATTACATTCTCCCCTGGATTTATTTTACAGCATGGAACAGTGAATTCCCCAAAAGAGTACACTCTTGACTATTGGGCTTGTTTTCATGGTGACTCTCCATATCTGCTTTTTAGTATTCCTACAAACTATAGTCACTTTTTTTGTCATCACAAAAAAATAAGCTAGCATTTAAGAAATCATTTGTCACCTACTATCAAAAGATCTTTACTGCATTTAGTATTTTCCCAATTTTCAAGAATGTAGGCAGATTTCCTTTGTCATAGGAAATTTTTTTATTTTATATATTTTTTACATCATTTTTCATTTTTGCACACTGTATGCTTTTTTATTTTGGCTATAGTCCCCCTACAATTCCCACCTTCCTTGTTTTGATCCTACTCCCTCCTCCCCCCACCCTGTAGTGTGTCTCTGGTTTATAGTTGCTTATTGATTTTAATTTTTACTTTATTATAATTAGTCTTTTTCCTGGTCCCCTTATTTAGGTTTTCTAAATCCCTGCTATGAGTGAGACCATCTGGTATTTTTCTTTTTCTTTCTGGCTTATTTCGCTGAGCATGATCCCTTCCAGCTCCATCCATGTTGCTGCAAACTGCATGAGTTTATCTTTTTTGATTGCTGAGTAATATCCCATGGTGTATATGTACCACATCTTCTTGATCCAATCATCTATCTTTGGGCATTTGGGTTGTTTCCATAGCTTAGCTATTGTAAATAGTGCTGCTATAAACATAGGGATGCAGGTGCCCTTTTGAATTAATGTCTCTGTGTCCTTTGGGTAAATACCTAGGAGTGGAATTGCTGGATCATATGGAAGCTCCATCTTTAGCAGGTTGAGGAATCTCCACACAGCTTTCCATAGTGGTTGGACCTGTTTGCACACCTACCAGCAGTGCCGGAGAGTTCCTTTATCTCCACATATGATAAGAAAAATTAACTATGGTTGCCTTTGTCCTTAAAATAATTTCCTTTGACTTCCCTTGGGGTAACCCCATCTCATGTCCCATAATGCCTTTATATAAAAGTGTTGGCTTTGATTGTTAAACTCTGACTCTCAGAAAGCAATCAATTTTATCCGGAGGTGATGAACTAGCTTAGTGTTCCCACTTTATCTCCGTCTATCAGGACTCCATGCATCAGCATCTTGGCTTACGCTTCATGCTAGCTAGCATTTAAGGGGACAGAATATATAAAACAAGGGAATGTGTAGCTTCCAATTAAAAAAAGTTCCCAATTGAAAAAAAAAAAAGTCCCCAGTACAACAAAATTAGATTACTTCACCTTAAATTAATTTTTCTTGTGACTCATCAAAAATAATGGGCTCTCCTCAGCGAAATAAGCCAGAAAGAAAAAGAAAAATACCGGATGGTCTCACTCATAGCAGGAATCTAGAAAACTTAAATAAGGGACCAGGAAAATAAATAACTATAAGAAAGTGAAAATCAAAATCAACAAAAAGCTATGAACCAGAGACACTTTTTGGGGGGTGGGGGGCGGGAAGGGAGGGATTGGGGTCAGAATGGGGGGGTTGCAATTGTATGGGGAATATAAAAATAAAATTTATTATTTATAAAAAAAATAATAATGGGCTCTCTCTCCAGTGTCAGGGTGCTTATACCATTTTTCCAGGATCTATCTGCCTGGGTTTATTGAGTCTTGTCGACCGTTGAGTATAAATAACCATAAAGCTATAAAGTTGTGTGGACATGTTTACCTAGGAGTTTCTTGTACTTGTAGGTCTCCAAGTAGACTATCTTTTAAATTGTAGATACCTGAAGTGGTTTACAGATAATTAGGATACAGTCAGGTGTGGTTTGGCTTCAGCATGCCAAGAACATTGTTTTCCCATTAAGAGACCAAGATGAAAATTCATACATTGTGCAAAAATGAAAATTGATGTTATATATATATATATATATATTATAAAAACCAAAGAAATAAAAATAGAGAGAGCAAAGATGCTTGGGATGTCAGTACCACAATATGTCCTTCCTTTTCCTACAACCAGCATTTATCAGAGTCTCATTAATGCACGGCCCCGGTGGGATGACTTACATTATCCCAAAATCCTTCCTTATAAAGTTGGCACAGGAGGTAGCACATCTTAAATCTCATCACCTAAAGAAGTTAATTTCCTTTTGTTTATTTGGAGCTGTAAGCAGTTCTACAACTCCAGCAAGTAAAACTGGTGGACTTTGTTTTCTTCTGACGTTCTGCAAACACAATTGCATTTTCCCCATGTAATTCATCTAAGCATATGCAACAGAAATTCCCCCAAAGAGATGGCAAGACTCCAGTCTCTCTGGTTTCTTACCTAACCCAACAAGCAATTAATTTTCCTTTTTCCTCTAGAAGGCATGTTTCTTCATGGTTCAGTGTTCTTTTCCTGGAGCGGCTGGGCTTGAGCATTTTTTTGATGCTTTAGAAACTTAAGGACAAAAGGATGTCAGCTCCCAGTCTCTTGGGGTGAACCAAAATAAATAAGGGCTAAAAGAAACGCAAACGGCAGGGCAGGAATGGGTGGGGGTGCATGCCTTGAGGGCAGCAGAACCAACTTCAGTGAAGCACAGGATGTTCCTGCGGTTCTAGCAATAGTAATTGACCACAGGTTTGGTGCAGACTTCAGTGGGCTCGAGGGAGGGGCTTGGCTGGGATAGAAGCATCTCTTGTCACCTAGGTGAACCTCATGGAAGCAGTGAATGGCTGTCACACAGGCTCTGAGATACTGCCTTGGGACTAGAGTTCGAGGGGGCAGACTGCTGGGGCCTGCCTGGCTTGTTGGGGGCTCAGACTGGAATGAATGAAGATGGGGCTGGCATAAAATAGGCTTTCAGAGATCAGACTAATGGTCGCTTAGAGCCCACTAACTGCATTGGGCTAGATTCTGGGCTTCTAGATCCCAGGGAGCAGGCCTCTGATACCCCTGGTTGTACCCTCGGGGAGGGCCCCAGGACTCCAGTCTGCCCCTAGGAGTAGGTCTGAAGGGGTCCAGGCTTCATTGAAGAACAGGGTCCTGATCCCATAGGCTGTTCCTGGGCAGAGGGCGCTGGTATCTCAGCCTCTCTCCTAGGGCAGGACTCTGGGGGCCCTGGCTCCTGTGAAGGACGGGCCTGAGCCACCTCAAACTCTGTTCCAGTGCCAGACTGTGGTTCCCCACATTCCTCTGAAAGGCTGGGCTTTGGCAACCCAAAGTGCTGCAATCGTTCAAAAAAGTGGGAGAAGCCTCAGATTTATGCTCTGGGGCATTCAGCAATTTAGAAATCTCAGCCGACGGGGCCTGTAGTTCAACCACAACCATAGAGGCCCCGCCCAGAGAGGTACACATTGGCTACAGGATACTAATGTGCTTCATCCTCACTTCCTGGATTTTGGGGACTTTACTGGGGTGGGGTCTAGAAGGACTTGCCACAGGTGGTTTCCCAGGTACCTCCTCAAACCTTATACAACTCTTTTGGTCAAATACCCTTACTGTACTCCATCCCCAGCACAGGGCAGGTCGGGTCTACTGGACTCTGGGGGCCCATAGGGTGGGTGTGAACTTGGTTTTGGTGTGAATGGTGAGAAGCCATGACACTGAATAGGAGGTTGGAGCTGAGGGGTTAGGGGAAGGTTCCCTTTGAGCCCTTCTAACCTGGGATGGAAAGTGGCACCACCTGGCCAGGGAGGGCATCAGGTGGGAGTCACTCCGCTGGAAAGATGACTCTGTGCAGTTTATCTTAATGGCATCCACTGGGCCAGATGAAGTGGCCCCTCCTCCTTCACCTAAGTGACACCTTCATGCTCTCTTCCAGGGAGAGAGGATGCAGGCTGGACTGGGGTCTCCGGGAGTAATCCTGAGACCTGGCTCTCTGATGCCCAGCTGCTGCCACCTCTCTCTTTGCTCCTGGAGCAAGTAGAAGGGGAAAGGAAGGTCCTGAGGATGGAATCAGCACCTCTGACCTCTGGGGACACAAGATCTGATCCCTCCCTTCTCAAAGCAGGAAGTACTGGCAAGATCCAGTCACTGGGTGGAGGTTCTAGGGCCCAGATATGCAGAGGTCCAGGCACCCTGGTCCCTCCAGATAGGGTGTCCCTACTTCCCTGGAATATGGACTCTTATTCCAGACTGGACTGGCGCCCCCAGTGACAGCTCTATACCCCCTCACCTGACAGGATTTTGATTTAGGCTCCGGAAGCCTTTGTCTGGGGAAGGGACCCAGGCCCCACATTTTATCCCCCAGAACCTCAGGGGTCCTAGAGCTGAGTGCTCCCCAACAGTATTTGTGATTTCTCTGTTCATGTGTGGCTTTCGGCCTGGGGTCTGCTGAGTCAGAGGGAGCCCTGACTGTGGAACTTCTGCTTTAATCTCCTGCACCTTGGTTCTCCTGGTCCCGGGTGCAGGATTTGACTGTCGGTTCTGGGTGGTGTGGGCTCTGTGCGAATGTAATGAGTAAAAGATAAACCCCAGAGGACAGGATCCTTCTTAGCTTGGAGGGTGCTCGTGACGGCGTACAACTGTGCCAGAACCCTTCAGGGTCACCCACACTTCCTTCTTTTTCCCCCTGACTCTCCCAGCTTCAGCAGCATCTACTTAGCTGGTTTGGAAATTACAGCAAGCTCCTGATTGGCTGGGCTGCGGAGGCGTGTGCCTCCTGACCCCGCTGTCCAATCCGCAGGCTTCAGAGGCGGGGCCCAAAAGAGCGTGGGCTTTGTTTTTCAAAACACAGGTAATAGAAGACTGGAAATGATGCATTATCATATACCTAACTGGATTTACGTCTTTTCATTTGTTTCAAAGTGAGAAGTATGAATGGGTCAGGCAAGGCCTAGCAGCCTCTCAGAAGAGGCTCTTCAGTGGTTGTTAAGGACCTGACATATGAGGCAAAGGAGATTTTTTAAAAGACTATAAATATAATCTATAAGTAATGAACAGAATGCTCTTTGAAGCACTGATTCCTAAGATGCCTTGTCGATGTGGTATGATATGTGACATCTTTATCTGAAGACATGCTCTCCCAGAAATGGATGCATAGGCAAGAATTCATAAGCCGGTGATTTATTAATGAAAGGATTCCAGAGGAAACCAATAAGGGAGTAAGAGTAGCAGAATAAAGAAGAGGGAGAAGCTACACATTGGTGCTGCCTCAAATGAGGTTTGAGTTTGAGGATGCTGCTTGATTTGCAGAAACACGCTGGGCATAAATTGTATCTCAGAGTTTTTCCATTTTTGAGGCGCTGGCTCATTCTACTATTTTACCAACCAGTCATTGACTAAGAGTCTCTTGGGTAGGGTTTCCAGTTTTAGAAAATAAAGATATAGGGTACCCAGATCAATTTGCATTTCAGATGAACAACTTTTTAAAAAGTATGCCTCATAAAATATTTCATTTATATGCCACATGAACATTAGTATGTTTTAATACTAAAAAATTCATTTATCTGAAATTCAAATTTAACTGAGAGTTATACATTGTATCTGACAACTCTTCTGGGGGGATGGAGGAGACACACTCCAAGGTATGTCACCACTCTGAAGGCCTCAGGTAGAAGCCATGATAGAAAAACACTCAGAAACTAGGGTTTGACATGCAAAGCTGGGACAGGGGATCCAATTGGGACTTCCATAATGTCCCCTAAAATGCATAAAGAGAAAGTGGAGTTTTGAACATGAAATTCACTCTGTTCAGTAAAAATAGATAAAGGATGATGCTCTGTTTCTCAGCAGCACTTGGATCATGTTGCTGGAGGAGAGGGCAAACATTTTACCATGGGCCCTGGTCTCATTTTCATAACCAGCTGGTTTCTCACCCTTCTTCCTCTCCCCTGCACCTTCCACATCACCTCTCCCTGCAACGCATAGCGGTTTTCTCCAGTTACTCTCAGTTGCTGTCTGGGAGGCCTAGGATGACCATCCACTGTGTGTCACAGTTTCTGTGACACTTTACAAACTGCTTTGGTTGGCTCTGATCCAAAGCAGAGGCCACAGCACTCAAGGCCGCCCTTAGTCCTAGTGCGCATTCTAAGCACCGCACTTGCTGTCACTTCCTCACCCCCCCTCACCCCCCCTTTCTCTGTGGTACCGTCAAGACTAGAGCAATCATTCTTCCCTCATAGCTATTATTTTGGTAAAGTGAGCTTATGAAAGCGCTCCATCATTAAATGATACGACATCCTTTTCTCATCAGAAGTAAAATTATTTTCCTGTCCTGAATGTAATTTTCGTGGACCATTTTGCAATCAAGATGCCAATTAAGCAGCATCCTCTTACTAATAATTGGAATAGAGCAAGGTGAGTGTGTTCGAGCTCATCCGCGAAGGCAATGCTGGTTGGTTTTTGCATAGTAGCTGGAATGCTTTGTAGTTAGTTGCAAACCCCTTTCCTTACCAGGCTTCAGAAATTATTCACATTTATAGCACATCTCTAAAAATACATAAATATTACCCCATAATCTCAGCCACAACAGTGTGTGACACAAAAGGACAAAGACTTTAAGGATTGTCCTCCAAAGGAAAATCAATTTCACCTCTTTCCTGTGCCTTTGCTGTGTCTGATACTCCTTCTTCTTTCTTCCTATTTTAACCTACTTGGGTGAACTCACCCCTCCATAGTGGGAGCAGGGGGTAGGCGAGCAAAGTCACATGTCATCACAGATGCTAACAGCCTAATGCGATTCACAGAAATATGGTAACCTGAGTAGAGTAAGTCATACTTCCATGATGATGAACATGAGCTGAACAGGCAAGAAAAGGTGAACTCAAAAGAGGATTTCATTTACTTGTGCTGTGACCACATCAGTGGGAGTTCCATAAAGTCCGGAGTGGCCAGATAATTCCTCAGCTCTTAACTTCTACTTATACCTCAAGACTACCCCTTTTAAAACTCATCCTTTGGGCACCATGCCCATCTAACTTGACTGGGAGTACCAGAAGGAAACCCTGAAATAAGGATTTCAGGAGCAAGTAATTTACTTAGGGTGTAGTCTTGAAAACCCCAGGGGACTGAGAAAGTGAGCCATGGAATGAAAAGAAGGCAAAAGAATGTGTATCATTATGCCAGTCACCACTTCTGGCAACTACGGCTCAACCTCACTGGATGACTCTTGGGATGGTGTTCAATACAAGTCACAGTTGTCCTGTCAAGAGATTGGGGGTCTGGGATCTGTATAAACCAGCTTTCTCTTTGTTGGTTGAGGGCCGGTTCGGAGGCCCGGACTCTCTGGCACTTGTGTCTTGCTCTGTGCACAAAGCTTCAAGCTCCTGTGATCTGGAAAGGTCTTGGGCTTGAAATAGAGGTGTTCTCAGTAAGCGGGGTTTTAATGAGGAGAGGCGAGTGCTGCAGGAAATGGGGGGAGCACTGATACCTGCTTCAGCATCCCTCCTTCAAAGATCCAGTCTGTCAGACTACCAGTTGCTCAGCCTCTGATGTATGTTTGCTTTACATTCCTGTGACTTCCCGTATTATGATTCCCATATCAGGATTAAGGAACCTCAGTAGTTCATCCAGACTCTTGACACTATCCTGTGGTTGCACCACAACTGAGTTCTTGACTTGTCTCCCCCTTGCTACTTAACTGTTTTTCTAATTTTGTTTCCCCCACATTCACTGTCTCAGCTGGTTTTCTTTCTAGGAACTAGATGAACACACTTCCATCCTCCAACCTAATACATTTCTTTCTTACTCACTGCCATGTCAAGTGTATTATGTGATATATTTATTCTCAGGGTAGTGAAGACACAATATTGGCCTTTCTTCTACAAATCATTGAGTAAAGATCTAGAAATTGCTCACCTATGCATCTTATCTGAATAAATTGAACACAGTGCTATCAGCATTATGGATCTAGAATGATATGCCAAGTGGAAAATGTTGACATTCTTAGGCAATGATACCATTCCACTCCTTATTAACTCCCAATTTGGCAGGAAAGATTGGAACAACTAAATAATTTCAAGACAATATGGCATTGTGATCGAAAGATGTTCTGTGTATTATGGGAAAACTAAAGACAGACTTTTGTACTTTCAGAGGATTTCAGGAAGCTTCATGGAGTGGGCCTCTAAGCGATTTGAAGGGATGAGGAGGAATTGGCCAGGTGAAGAAAATTAAGACCATTCTAGACAGAGAAAATAGAAAGTGCAAAGGAAAAGAGGCATAAAGCAATCTTGCCTGCACTGGAGAGCAGCTCAGGGTTGTAGAGCATAAATATTGAAATGTGGTGTGCAAGAGACAAAATGCAGAGCTAAGTTGAAACAAGATGTGGATGGATTTGTTTCCCTTGATAAGTTCCTAACTATAAGCAACGTGGGTACAAGAGTTTAGCAAATCTGAACTAAGTACAGACTAAGTGCTTGCTCCACTTAGCTACCGAAAGCTCAGTTCTATTAAACATTTGCTTTCCTTGGTGTCTGTAGAAGACATGACTTTCTTACTCCTAACTTCTAGTCTACCCATGGTTTTCCATGGCTGCTGTCTTCTCTTCCCAGAGAGGGAGCTGCCAGACATTATTTAAAAAGAAGACATAGAATTTGGTATTTTACTGTGATAGTAAAAGACCAAAACAGTATCTGAATGAAAGTCTACCTGTTCTTAGCATCTCTTTCATCATAACTAGTCAGTCCTTTCTTCCCTCTTAGTGACTGTCTCCTCCATTTTAGAAGCATCCTTTTAGGGCCTCCCCGGTGGCGCAGCGGTTGAGCGCTGGGTTGCGAAGCTGCCTGCAGCCTCTGCGGCGCCGGTTCGATCCCCGGCTGCTCCCCGGCCACCGGAGGAGGGTCCCACATGGCGCGCAGACCTCTCCTGCCGCCCGCTGCTCCCCTCAGCAGTGTACTTCGGTCCTTCTGCCTGCTCTGCTCCCCGCTCTGGCTCTGGTGAATTCTCTCACCCTCCCGCGCTTCTGACTGTACCCAGTGCTTGTATAAACAAATAAATAAATAAATAAATCTTTAAAAAAAAAAAAAGAAGCATCCTTTTAAAGGAAACAGATCCTTTAAGGAAACCCTAGATATTTTAAACCACCCGTCAAATTAGCTTTTCTTTTAGCAAATCAAATTAGAGACTCATTATAGAATTAACAGTGAGATCCACTGAACCAAATTTCAGTGAGTGCCCACCACATTGTCCTGTCTCCAGGGAAGAAAGGGAAGGAAAGTACATGTGATTAAGCAACAGAAAGCCTGGGCCTTCAGAGAAAATTGCAGCCAGAGAAACTGTCTGAAGAATTGCTGCTGCTGCTTCATTTCTATACTTCCTTAATTCTGCGTTCAGGAGCCCCTGTGATGGTTCATCTGTGCCTACATATAACGCACACGCGCATGCACAGACACACACACGTGCACACATAATACACATGCACCCAATATATGAAATGAAGTTCATTCTCTTGTGATATGTTGACTTCTTCAAAGAGTTTGGTCTATATTATTTTTTCTTTTTTTAATTTTTAATTTTTTATTATTTTTAAATTTTTTACATCATTGTTCATTTTTAAACAATATTAACTTCCCCCCACCCCCTCAGGTTGAGTCCCCATAGAATTTCCTTCCCCAAGGCACCATCACCACAGTCCCCTGTGCTCCTCCCTCCCTCCCTCTGATCCCTCTCCCACCTCCTCCCCTGCAGGAGGTCTCTGATTTATAATGGTCCGTTTTTGCTTTGTTGTGTTTTGTACTGTTGTTATTTTTTTTACACTGATGTCTTATTTGGTTCCCCTATATTCCTGCTATAAGTGAAACCATCTGATATTTTTCTTTTTCCTTCTGAGTATGTGCCACATCTTCTAGATCCAGTCTTCTATTTCCGGGCATTTGGATTGTTTCCAGGTTTTACCTATTGTAAATAGTGCTGCAGTAAACATAGGGCTACAGGTGCTCTTTTGAATCAATGTTTTTGTGTCCTTTGGTTAGACCCCTATTAGTGGAATTGCCGGATCATATGGTAGCTCCATTTCTAGTAGACTGAGGAACCTCCACACAGCTTTCCACAGTGGTTGGACCAGTTTGCACTCCCACCAGCAGTGTAGGAGAGTTCCTTTTTCACCACATCCTCGCCAACATTTGTTGTTGCTTGTTTTTTTTTTTTGATATGTGCCATTCCTACTGGTGTAAGGTGATATCTCAGTGTGGTTTTGATTTGCATTTCCCTGATTATAAAGGATGTTGAACATTTTTTCATATGCCTGTTGGCCATTTGCATTTCCTCTTTGGAGAAATATCTTTTAAGTTCTTCTGCCCATGACTGGGTTGTTTATTTTGTTTTTGTTGAGTCACGTGAGTTCTTTGATCAGTCCTTCACCCAGGTCCCTGTGTTTGTGTTCCTGTGCACATGGGCACACACAGTGTTCGACAAACTATTTCTGCAAAAGTACACACAATTGATATTTTGGGTTTTATGGACCACATGGTCTCAGTCTCAACTACTCAGCTCTGTTAGTGGAACATGAATGCAGTCATGGACAACACTTAAATGAGTGGGCATGGCCGAATTACAATAAAACATTATGGGACTGGAATTTGAATTCCATGTTTTCACACATCATAACATCTTATTCTTCTGAATTTTTTGATCAGCCACTTAAAAATGTAGCAAACACTATTAGTTCACAGGCTGTATAAAAACAGGTGGTGGGTCCATTTTGATCCACAGGCCATAGTTTACTGATCCCTGGTATGACAGATTCCCTCCCTGACACAGAAAATGTCCTTCCCCTTTATCACCATCTGAGCCAGGAGAACAGCTCAGTGATTTTGATGTGAGCACGGTGCTGAGTGAGGAAAATGAGGGGCAGTGAGGAAAATGAGGAGTTGTCTATGAGGAGCAGACAGTGTGGGCGTAGAAATGTCTGAGATCAATGAACTTAATCCATAGTTCATCTGGGTGTTGTCTGCATTGCTTTCATTTTGGAATTGCTGGAGGCCTGGTCCAGGGGTAGTGGTGGGTTAAAACATGCTGATGCCTAGATCCCATGCTCAGAGAGTCTGGTAGCATTAGTGTTGGGTATATTCTGGGCATGGGAATTTTTAAAATTGCCCCAGGTATTTCTGATACGCAGCCAAGTGCAAGGGCCACCATCTCATACAAGACTGTTGACAAGGACATAGCATTGGGGGAATCACAAAAGACTGGAAGGTTGAGCTATATTCAACTTTCCCCTTTTATTTCTCATTTTTAACATCTCTACCCTATTGAACAGGCTTAGTTAACTTCCTCTCTTCCCTCACTTGTCTTTCTTACATAGTCATTTGTAAATCTGAAATAACTCCAAGGCAGAAAAGTTCATAAACTGCACAAAGAATATTCTACATTGTCTTTGTTGTGCTGCTCACTAGCCTCATTGCCCCAGGGTTAGTCCCTCTCAAGTGAATATTGCCTTTTGGTTCTTTAGGGCAGCACCTGTGTGACCAGGCAGGGCCACACTCAACATTGTCAGCCTAGCCTGGCAAAGTTGGATCCTGGGAAAGTCTTTCCTGACTGCAACTCCTGGGAGACTATTAGGTAAACCAGAAAGACAACTCCTTAAATTACAGTCTCTGCTCCTTTACCTTGGCTCCTTAATCTAGAAATGTATACATCTAGGAAGCCATTATCAAAGTTTGTGCCAGTAGGAATTAGAGGTAACAAAATGGAAGGATTTTTAAGTATGTTTCATGAAATGACTCTTTCCTACCCTAGGAGTTGTGTCTTTCAGGTAACCCAGATTATCTAAGCTCCCCAGTATCCTATCCCCACACGTTGGGCTCTATTAGAATGAGATCAGTGTATCTCTTTCTTGTCAGTTTCCCCATAAGTCCAATGTACCTGGAAGGTTCATTGGCACTGATTTCTAATATTTCTAGTTTTGTAAATAATTTCTGAATTAACATTGGTTTACAATACTGCATATGATTCAGAAATATAGGATCCTACCTGTTCAGATGTATGTTACCACATCACAGTGTAGGGACAGGAAGAGACAGAGCAGGATATCTATGATTTGAGCAGACGGGGTAAAGGAGGAGAGTTCTGGAGCCTTCAGTGGCTTTTGCAGGCCTTTACTGGGATTTATCAGGTACACAGCAGGCAGGGGTGCCAGGGGGGGAGGGGGCACCAGCAAGTCTTCACTCTGCCTAGTGTTCTCTCGTGGTCTCTGCTTCTCTTTCACTCATCTCTCTTTCGCTCCTTTTGCTCTGCTCTTTCCGTGACATCGCCCTTATAAGCCCAGTCTCTCAGCCCAGGTGTATCTACCTACACATGCCCACACCCCACTCCATGTGCCCGCCATCAGGCATGCATTCATGACCACAGGGTTCCATCATCAATCCTAATGGTGGGAGGGCAGAAAAGCCTGATGCTTTTTTTTACCTTACCCTACAACAGCCTCCACCAAGGCACCCATAGTCCTTCACTCTTTGCTCCCCTCAGTTTTACTGAACTTTGTAGGGTTGGTTTTGGTTTGATTTTGCCTTACTCTTTGTTTTCTCTATATTACACCTATGATCAAAAATCTGTTATTTGTCTTTCTCCTTCTGGCATATTTCACTTATTTAAATACCAGCAACATGATATCTAAATCAAAAATAACTGTCCTAATTCAAATTTCAACTTTTCTAATTTAGACTTGAAGCTTTTCTCTTATTTAAGTGGCAAAGATACATTTTTACCATTTTATGTCATATTTTTAAAAAAGATTTATTTATGCGTACAAGAGCTGGGGTACAGGCCAGAGGTGGGGGGTGAGAGGATTCACCAGAGCCAGAGTGGGGAGCAGAACAGGCATAATGACCGAAGTACACTGCTGAGGGGAGCAGCAGGCGAGTCAGGAGAGGTCTGCTGCATCATGTGGGTTGTTCCCTGGCTGGCCAGGGATCAAACTCGTGCTGCGGCTTCAGAGGTTACATCTTAACTGGTTGCACCACCAGGGAGGCCCTTATGTCATGTTTTTATGTCATATTTTATATAACATCTAAAAGGGTTGACATTCAAATATTAAGGATAGTCTGCCTCATTAGACTAAATCTGATCAACTGAAACAGCCAACTGTGAGGAAAATATTTTGAGAGAAGCTCACAGTAAATGCCAAGCACAAATGTGAAAAGTGTCTGGCATTTTTGATATAATACTTCTGGCAACAGTTCCTTCCAGCAGCTGTCTTACAATCACAGGAACTTTTTCCTTATAACAGGTTAGCCTCTTAATGTCATCTCCACAATGAATCCACTTCTGCCAAAGCTTCTACATAAACAGGACTTTAGGTTCTAGCAAGTTGAATCAATGTTGGGGACTTTTTCAAAACTTCTAGTTCTGGGAGACCCTTTCAGTATAGACACAAGAAGAAAAATCCATAAATTCCTTTAAATTGTAACTGATTGGCTCCTTTTTATTTTTTTTTTTTAAGGAGAGTTTGCCTAAAACAGTAGGGAGAGAGATGTGTGTACTGTGTTCTAAAGCAGAGAACTTACAGTCAGAGCACAGCATCACTCATTAGGTCTCTAAGCTCCCTTCTTTGTAGGACTAAGGAGATGAACAGAATCACCTAGAAAGACATCAATATGGTTAACTCTTGTCAAATGTGGGAATGTAGCTCCTGAAATAGGAGGGCTTAAAAAAACACCAATGAACATGGGATTTCAAAATGAATCAAGTTGTTCCATCACAAAATTTTATTTTGTTGTCAGAATGAAAAGACATAGTCCTGAATCCCTCCTGAGAAGAGTCCAATGGTACAATAATGTATTCAGTGTCCTAATTAGAAAGAACCCAGACACTGTTTCTGTGTAGTATTAAAGAATACTATTCTGAAAATTTTCATAGTTCTCTTAAATCCAAGATATGAACTCCTAGCTGTGTGATCTTTTGATTATCTTCTTAATAGCTTATTCTACCAATGTTGAACTCATCCATTTTCCTTAATCATAACTGAATGGAGTTTAATCAGTTTTAGCAAACGTGAAAGTCAGTCAAGCTCATTTACCAAATGTCATTGTTTTTATACCACATTTATTAAATATAGACCATGATCCAGACACTAAAACAATACAAAGAAAAAATATATGACTTTTGATTACTATGTACTGAGTGCCTCCTCTGACCAAGGCACTCTGAAGGTGCTGGCTATATGGTAAATACATTATAAGGCCATCCCCAGGGAGCTCACAGTTAAAAGAGACACCAAGGTCCTTGTATGTTGATCAGTTAGGGAACCAAACAAGACATTGTGTAATCAAGGGCTATATAATTTGGCGAAGACTGTAAGCCAATATGAACTGAGTAAAACAAAAGTTCACAAAGCCTGTTATTGACAGGAAAGGCTGGATGAGGGAGGCTGAACTTTATCTGGTCCTTGAAGGATGGGGAAAATTTGAACAGGCAGCATCAGCAATAGGGCGTATTAGGTGGGAAAAGTGTGAACAAAAATACAAGCATGAGCTTGGTGAGAGTAAAGCTTAAAGGCCAAGACCCTGAAGTCAAACAACTGGGTAGAACCTAGCAAGCCCCTGAAGGTGCTTGAGGAGGAGGGTGACAGTATGGCCACCGCGTGGCTCTTCGTGTGGCCTGCAGGTTGCCTCATTTCCTTATGACCTCTTCCCTGACTGTGTCTTGGGTTGCTGCTTTGCTTCCATGTTAAAGTCAGAGTATTCTCTCATTTAGGGGGAGCACGGGTTCATCAGATCTCAATGAGCAGGAACCTGGGACACCAAAGAGCTGCCGCAGCAATGGTATCACTGCAGTCACTCAGAAGTCACCGGCTCCCAGCTCACGCAGTATGACCTCAGGCAGCAATAGAGTGAGTACACAAATCTGAACGGATGCACAGCTCCAGGACTTGGCCTTGTGTCTGTGGCAGGGGGGATTGCAGCCCTGTAACTCGAGGTGTGTTATTTGTGCTGCTTAATGGTAGGTGCTGCTTTATCAGCCCTGACCGTCCCACACCCCGAGCTCTTGGTAGGAAGTCTAGAGCAAGGAGGAAGGGAAAGGAGGGGGGTTCAGAGGTGGCATTTGTATGATGGTTGGTTATGTGGCTTATATGATTTCTTTTCTTTTAAAAGATTAATTTTCTTATGCATGCAAGAGCTGGGGTACAGGCTAGAGATATGGGGGATGGTGGTGAGAGGATTCGCCAGAGACAGAGTGGAGAACAGAACAGGCAGATCTACTGAAATACACTGCTGAGGGGAGTAGCAGGTGAGACAGGAGAGATCTGCTGCGCCATGTGGGTCACCTCCCTGACCGGGGATCGAACTCATGCTTCCAAGGTTGCCTGTAGCTTCATAGTGCTGTGCTCAACCCCTTTCAATACCAGGGAGGCCCTATGGCTATATGACTTAAACCAGGTATAGTCTTTAGAAGTGTCTCATTTTGAGCTTCCATGTAACTTCTTAGATTTTAGATTTTTCTAAACTGATTTATGTCAAGAAAGGTAGTATCTTGAGATCTTTTTATACTTTTCGTTTCTATGCTCTATTAAAATAAGGGATCAACACACAATGAACTTGTATCATGCAGTTCATTTTATATACAATGGAAGTCATTCTCTTGAATGAATGAGCATCTACTAGATTTTTTTTTAGGCAAGAGTCACCAAACATATTAAGCAAGAAACGTAACATCTATATTTAAGAAATCTTTGTAGATGAACTATAATTCTTTGACTCAGTCAACATTTAATGAAAGCCTCCTGTATGCCAGACCCTGGTTAAGCAAAGACTTAAAGGAAGCAAAAGAATTAGCCATATAGGAGTCTGGCTCAAGGTGTTCCTCTAGGCAGGACAACGTTAATACACAGCAGGTACCTGCAGGGAAGACTGTTTCAGTTCCTCATGCTACTTTCCACCTTGAATGGTGAGTGCCCTTGCTCAACCAGTATCTAAAATATTTTTTACATGTGCAGATATTTTAATTTGTTTATTCAGGTAACATTGCTTTACAACAGTATATAAGTTTCAGTTGTGCATCAGTGGAAGTCAGCCTGTATATGCACTCTAATAAATGCCCCTGGAGAAACACCAGTCCACAGACCAGGAGCTTGCCTGGTATGTTCAAGGAAGAGCAAGTGGGCCAGAGTGGCTGTTGTGAGTATACAGAGGGAGGATTACTAGGGAATGAGTTCAGACAGTTGAATCGGATCTCTTGTAAATGCTGATAAGGGCCTTGCCATGCACCAATATTTCATTCCAGAAATGGCATAACCAACCATGTTTTGATCACCCAATATGGTAGATGGAAAAAGTGGCATATCTTCTGTTAAATGGGGTAAAAGAGGTAATGGGGGTTTGGAGACAGAGGGTGTTGCCAGGGCAAACATGGAACCAGAGTGCTAAGCCTGAATGGCCAGATTCTTGTACATGGTTTGTGCACGTACCTTTACCATCTTGTTTAGTTACCATACATTAGAACACTCATTAATTTTGTGAATGGAAAAATTTTTTGAACACTTTTTGTGCTAATTAATAAAACTTTCTATGTAGATTTTTGACAGTAATTGTTGATAGTAAGTTTTAATAGTTGTATGGACTCTGACGAGGGTCTTCCAAACTCTGCTAATGGCTGATACACATCAGTGTGTTTATATTCAAGTACATTTCTATGGAAGGATTTTAAAGTTAGGTAAAGTCCTTTGGTATAATGCTTGTTTTCATTTTACTTTGTGGGAAGGAACGTGCCTTTGACAATTCCATGGATTTGGCTGCTGCTGAAAGCATCTCTGAGGACTTCACAAAGAGCCATCGCAGAAATACTTCTGGCACACCCTCTATAGCAGTGTCCAGGGCCTCCCTCTCCTCAGGTAGGTATTTACAACATGACTATTCTGTCATAGAATATGAATAAATTAAATGGAGTTGACTGCTATGTATAACAGTAAAATGGTTGTTTCATGCCTTAGAAAACAGTCACCCATTCTTTGACCACCCACAGTGTTGGACCCATGCCATAAAGACTGCTTGAATGTAGACACAAGTGATGCCTTGAGCCTCTTGCATTCATGCAAAACCCATTTATTAAATGTCTACTCTTGGCAGCCATCACTCTCAAGTTTCAGAGTTATACCAAATGCTGAGAGTGGAGTGTAGGAAATGTTATTTGTTCATTCAATATGAAAGCTCAAGTACACCAAGACTGCAAGGAAATGGTAGCTCAGTTGATATGGGTGATGAAAGTTCCCTGTATCTAGACAGCGTTATCATTTCATGGTTGAAATAAGGAGTTATTTGCAAGCAGCATTAAGGTGTTAACAGTGATTCCTTGCATTTGTATGGTACGTTCAGGTATATCATGACTTGATCATTACAGCAACTCTTGTAACCCACAAAGCCATTTTATTACCTATGCTGAAGGAAACTCTTCAGAGAAATCTGCAGAAAAAGTTATTATAATTATGATGTTTATGTGCCATGCAAAGAATTAAAATAATGACAAGATCCTCAACATGGCAAAAGTGACCTGCTATCTAATGAATTGTATTCTCATGAAGCTTAAGGCCGGATTTTGAGTTAGGGAGTCCCCTAGCCAAGTAGCTCCCAAAGGATTCTCTAAATGTGTGTGGTTATTGTTGCTTTTTGTTCAGAATTAAAAAACCAGTTCACCTATTAAACGAAATTTTTAAACTAGCCTGAAGGTCAATGTCAGACTACTTTTATTTGCATGAAGTTTGCATAACTCCTGTTTATTGAGCACTTACTGTGTGTGAGGCACTATGCTAAGTGCTTCTACATGTTTTCATTTACCATTTCATACTTAAGTACTTGGCTGCTCTTTTCAGTCTTTCTCATTTATAAACAGCCATATCTCAGTGGGGCTTTGACATAGATCTGTCTTGGCAAGCTCTGAGTTGTGCTTTATTCTTTAACTTACAGTTTTAAAAGGAGGAGATTCTGTTGGTAAAAAATGCTCAGCTACCTAAAGAAAACTTTCTCTCGGTTTACCTATAGGCCACTCCCTTTTTGTGTAAAAGGAACAGCCTGTGTCATTTAGTTGCATTTTATGACAAATATGAAAACACAGTGAATTTTCTAAACATTTAAATCAAGAATGGTTAATGTTTAATTTTTTCTGAGAGTTTTTTGAAGTCTCTAAACAAAGCAGAGCCTTAAATAGCTTAAAAATGAGCATTTTATAGTAGAGCATTTAACCTCCTATGATCGAAAGAGACATAGGTGCATTTGGTAATTCAGTCCAAGAAAATTCAAAATAATATAGGAAAATGGATTTACGTTAGCATGAACAGTATGAAATTACTGACTCTGACTATTGCTTTTATGATACTATGTCTTATGTCTAGATAGAAGTAGAATGAAGATGAAACATTTATAATGAAAAATGAAGCCTTCTAACAAAACACGCTGATTCATATCTTTCTTTTTCTCTTCCTTTCTTCTAGACCGGAGTCGATCTGAGCTAGATTTGAGTGGGTCATTTACAGAAGACTTAGAGGATACTGTCAGCATAAGAAGCAAGTCTGTCTCTGGGACTTTGGACAAAGATTTGGTAAGAGGGATGCACAAGAATAAGAGTCTGATAATAATAACTAAGGCTGCAATCTTTTCTCAACCTGTCCATTTTCAGATGATGATGAGTTGAGAGTAAAGTAAGAATGGATAATCATCTCTCCCTGTTAGCTTTTACCATCCACATACAAAACAACTAAATAATGATTTGGAAAAGTCAATAGGTTTTCAGGTTAATGAGTGAAGATTATCTCTAAGTAAACCTCTATTGTGGATTTCAATTCTTGGATAAAAGCAGATCACTTAATTTAAACCTGGAAAACCTGGAAAACAAGGGGTCTCAACATATCCTAAGCCAGACATTTCTAGATTTATTTGACTACATATTCTGTATGAATATTTTTACATCTCAGGTATTCCTAATAAGCTGTCTTCTTACTTGATACTAAATTATGTGAAAATTAATGTTTAAGTAAACTCATTTATAAAATGAGAAGGTTGAATTAGATTATTGTTATGTCTCCTTCCAGTTCTAATATTCTGATATTATGATTTCTGTAATTGCCATAATGCAATTTGAATTCCTTGCAAGAAAGATATAACACAAAAGTTAAATGACATTAATATAATTTTTCCAAAGCAAGCTGGGAAACTTATTGTTCTAAAATACAATGTTATTTATTATCATATAAAAAAACTGGAAAAGTATTCTGTGATTCACCACAAGAAGAGAGAGTAATACATTCAAATGGTTTCAAAGGTTACTTGTATTCAGCCTTTAAAAAACATCTGAAAGCTTCAAAATCATAGTATCACCATTATCACCTTAATATTCAAACTGGATTTATCACAGGTCTACAAAGGTATTTTAAAATAAACTTTTATTTTAGAATAGTCTTACATTTATGGAAAATTGATAAATCAGAATTCCCATATATCCTGTACCCATTTTCCACTATTGACATCCTATATTTGTCATATTTGTCACAATTAATGAATTGATATTGATATAATCAGCTAAAGTCCATACTTTATTCACATGTCCTTAGTTTTTACTTACTGCCCCTTTTATGTTCCAGGATTCCATCCAAAATGCTGCATTATTTTTTCATTTTCACTTAGACTCCTCTTGGCTATCACATATCCTCAGACTTTCCAATATTTTCAGTTATCTTAATAGTTTTAAGGTGTGCTAGTCATGTATTTTGTAGACTTTTCCCTTAATTTGGACTTGTCTGATGTTTTTTTCATTATGTGTTTTGGGGAGGGAGACCACCTCGGCCAAGTGCAATTCTCACCACATACCAAGGGTGCACACTGTCCACGTGGCTGGTCACTGTTGACATTGATGTTGATCACCTAACTGAGGTAGTGTTTGTCAGGTTGACCCACTGTAAAGTTACTCCTTTCCCCCTTTTCTGACCTGTACTCTTAGAAGGCTGTCACCTTGTTCAGCACACACTGACAGAGTGGGGCATTAAGCTCCATTCCTTGAAGATGGAATATCCATGCAAATTATTTGGAATTATTTTGCATTGGAGATTTTTCTCTTCTCGCCCATTTATATGGCATTTAGTCATGTCTTTATAGTGGTCTGTACTCAAGCTGTTTATTTTAGTTTGAGTTATAATCCAAAACTATTTTGTTATTCAAATGTATCCAGCCTGAGTCATTTGGAAATCTTTCAGTTGACTCCTGGGTCCCTTTGACAGACTCTTACCATTGTGGGTTGGGGTTTTTGTTGTTGTTATTGCTAGTTTTATTTTGACTACTTTCTTCCATGAGTGAGAAAAAAAAGGCAAATGGAACAATGAAAAAATAAGCAAGTTTTGAGCAAGTACTTGACAAAACAGATGATTTAATTGGCCAATGTCCAGGACAAAACAAAAAAGTGCTCAACTTAGTTCTTAGTAATAAGAGAAATGAAAATGAAAATCATGAAGATTTGGAGTGCCTTCTGGATTCACAAAGATGAAAAATTATATGAAAACAAACTGTTGTGAGGCAAGGATATAGAGCACAGGGAACTATCAGACATGGCTCATTAGACTAAATTGGTACAACTACTGAAAGTTTGACATTCTCTTAAGAATACTATAGATAAGGGGCCTCCCCTGGTGGTGCAGCTGTTGAGCGCTGGGTTGCGAGGCTGCCCGCAGCCTCTGCAGCGCCAGTTTGATCCACGGCCACTGGCGAGGGTCCCGCAAAAAGAATACTATAGATAAGCATGTGGATATATGATGCCTTATGTCTCATCAGTTCTCACTGGTGTATGCTCAAAGGGACACTTGTGTTTCTGTGTGCCAAGGGACATTTTAAAAAATATTTATAGCAGCTTTGTTCATAATAGAACAAAGAACCAAAGATTTAGCAAAACATGCAAAACCCAAAGATTTAGCAAAACCCAAAGATTTAGCAAAAGATGCAAGGATAAGTAAAGCGTGGGGTATCACACAACAGAACACTAAATCAAAATGAGCAGACTGCACATGCAACAATTTGGGTGAATCTTTAGACTATGGTACTGAGAAGAAGAGGCAAAACCCAAAGGAATCTAGAACAGTTCATTCCATTTGCATAAAGTTCAAAAACAGACAAGGCAAAAATCATCTTGTTTAGGGATATATGGGGAGGTGGTAAAACAAAGATGTGATTACCATAAAAGTTAAGATATTTCCAGGGTGGGAGGAAGAGTTTGTGATAGGGACAGGAGAAGGGGGGCTTCTGCTTGATAATTTCCTATTGTTACTATACTGTATATTTAGGTTTTGTGTACTTTTATAGAAAAAAGATTTTTAAAGCAAAAGCACTCAATTAAACTACAGTAGATATATATAGATATATAAACTCAATTAAACTACAGCTAAAAGAGATTCTTATTTATGACTACTTTAATTTGTGTATTATGTAATTTTTCACACAAGTGGGAAGAAATGTATAAAATGGAATTTGTACAGCAGGATGCAAAACATTAGTTTAACTTTGAGTGAGAGGAGGACCAGGGAAGAGATAAAGCAATAAAAAAAGGTATCCATAATTTTAAAAAGCAATGTATCTAATCCACATATGTACATGTGTGTATATATGTATGTATGTGATATAGTATATATGTATCACATATGTACTATCAGAAATTATTGATTTTGTTCATTAATCTGTTAGTGGGAGAGCTAAGTTTAATTTGTATTTGTATGGCTTGAAATATTTTACTATAAAAAGCTGTCACTGAAATAACCAGGAAACCAGGCTTTTGTTAGGAGGGAAAAAAATGCAGGAGGTGAAAAGTAGAATTTGAGATTGTGGACAACAATAGCATCTAAAACAATTTATTCTATTGGAGAGATTTTCGAGATATATTTTCCCCATCTTGACAGTTAATATCACACAACAGAACACTTGGTGTCCCTTGGTGATGGGTGTTGTGCAGTAACATACCTCTGAAGAGGTGTGATCCTATACCTCTGAATCATATACAGTGGTGTAAAACCTATGTTACCCTAAAAAAAATTAATTTAAATATGTTGTCCACAGTGAATCACCTTTGAGATCAGGGAGGGAGAAATTGAACACCTCGCTCTGTCTGATTCCAAAGTTCATGTTCTTTCCATAAAGGAAGCACTGGGAAGGAGACCCTATTCCTCTTTTGGCATAGTTCAAATTGAATGGAGGACAAAAAAGAACTAAACTAGATAATTTTACCTCAATTTTCATGTATTTAAAAAAGTGATTTTATAGTGAAAGAACTTTCTAGGAAAGAAAGAAACCAAACCACTGATTTTTTTTTCTTCCATCTTAGGACTTCTTGGAAGAGACTGAAGAAGGCATCAATAACTTAGTGTCTACCCGGTTTTCTGCAAACACTTACAATTTAGCAAGTGGCCTGTCAACCGTATGTAGTTTTCTAACATGTGCTAGAAATTCTTGGCTTCTCTTGTTGATTTTCTGTACTTTTCCAAAGGAGATGTGAATGTCTTTGAGAAAATATGTGATAGTGAGTTAGAAGTTATTATGGGTTCCTGTTTGTCTTTTGCCAACAGAGTACACTTTGGTCTATTTGTACGGGCATTTATTTATTTTTTTAATTTATTTTTAAAGATATATTTTATTTATTTATGAACTGGGATACAGGCCAGAGGTGTGGGGGGTGAGAGGATTCACCAGAGACAGAGTGGGGAACAGAACAGGCAGATTGTCTGAAATACAATGCTGAGGGGAGCAGCGGGTGAGACAGGAGAAGTCTGCTGCACCATGTGGGTAACTCCCTGGCTGGGGATTGAACTTGTGCTGCAGAGGCTGCAGATAGCTTCCCAGTGCTGAGACTTAACCACTTGCCCCACCAGGGAGGCCCCCTGTATGGGCATTTATTAAAGCTTCTGATTCCTTTTCTTTCCTTTCATGTTCCTTGCCTGGTTTAAAACCTCTTCGCTTCTTTATTCAGGCTCACGTGAGATCAGGTCCTTAAAAAAATGTTGTTGGGCTCAACCTTGTTTTATTATATCACTGATGAGAAAAACAATTAGAGCCCACATTAAGGAAATGACATTGTTGGAAGACCTGGCTTCATTATACATTACATTTAAAGTTGCAGTTTCCAAGAACCTGCCTACGTTAAGTGAAGACTCACTGAAAGTTGTCTGGATGGCTTTTGACAAATTTCCCAACTACCATTCTCTAAACTCCCCAACCATCCTCCCGTCCTCCACACCGCCATTCACTTTCCTAACACTCTTGCCCAGTCAAGTTCTTCTCCTACTCAGACACCATCCGTAGTTTCCCACCACCTACAGAGTCAAGTCCCTTCTTAGAGCAGTGTTCAAGGCTTCCTTGAGAGGAAGGCTTTAGGCCCTGAGTGCTTGTGCCCTCCTATGTGCCTCTAAGTCTTTTTTCTTTTCTTTCTTTCTTTTTTTTGTTTTTGTTTTTGTTTTTGCTTCTCTGATTTCTGTCTGTGGCTCTGATACCCTTTCTCCTTTTGACCTTTGGGCAACTTCCTTAAAGAATTCTCAAGCAGGCTCTGACAGGAAGTGGACCTACCTAAATGTGCCTGACGCTGACTCCGACACTGTGAGTTTTCATTCTTTCCTCTTCTTTCTTGCCAACCATACTTCACAAAGTACATGATATGGGAAACAGGATGAGGTGGGCAATTTTTCCAGAATTCATCTTTTCTTGTGTATAATTAACCAGGGGTTCTCTTTTAAAGGATAAGTAAGGTTATTGGACTCCAACTATTCCAAAGAAAGAATATTCATTAAACATTAGACTCTGTATGCCAGTCAAAAGACACATGGTCCTAAGTATTTAATGATACCAAGATACCTTTAGAATAAATATCTGTATTTTCAATCACAGCATTAACTTCGTTAAGTGCATAAAATATGGTTAGTAATAAAAATGCCCTAACTGCCTTAATTTCTCCCAGGTGTCAGCATTTGTAGATTCTTACATTTTTTTCTAAACATAAGGGCTTCCTGTTTATGGACAACCCTCTCTGGAGATGTGGCTACAGAAAGACATGTAGACACAAGGTCATAATATAGGGAGGCAGTGAGAAGTGGTGGGAGGTGCTCAGATTAAAAGTCTGGAGAGTGTATCTTAGCACTGCCAGTAATTTCAATGAGCCACTGTTTTTTCATGTAACACAAGGGGGTTTTGGGCTTAATCTATTAGTTCCCGAAGCTCAAAGTATGGTCCATGGACCAGCAACACCACATCACCTGAATGAAATACTCTAGAAGTTAGTTCACAGAAACCCTTGTGTCTCCGTGTTTCTTAGACCAAAAGTAACACCTGGGTGACCCATTTATCAATAGATCAGAAAAGCTTAATGAGCACTGGTCCATGTAAGTACTGGTTGCATCCTAACTTCTTAGTAGCCATTTGAAAAAAAAAATAATGCACATAAGCTGAAAGAAAAATAGTATTTCTATTCTGTTGTTAAATAGCCTTTTTTACTATTCACTATTTTACCATTGGAATGCATGCCTGCAGGACACTGCATGAATTGCCAAACCTGGTATCTGATTGGTATCACCACTTTCATTTCCTTTTTCACATTGATTCTTGTGCAATACTTGCTTTTTGTCACAGCAAGTGCTGAAACTCAGTTTCACAATGATAGGACGTCATTGAAAAGAGTAAAGTGTGATGCAGTGTTGACACTGAACTAGTATAGTAGTTTGCATGGTGATCTGGTAGGTCTCACTGTGTTTCCCTTGATTTTTAAACTACCCTTTGGTACCCTCTGGGAGTCTGCTATGATGCTCTGGGATGCTTCGACACAGCTTAGGAATCGTGGGCCTAGAGTTGGTCAGAAAAGCCAAATCTTAGATCCCACCTAAGACTGAGTATATCAGAATCTTCATTTTAACAAGATCACCAGGTGATTTATATGCAATCAAAGTTTGGGAAACAGTGCTCAAAGCGACCTGTTCTGTGTGAAAATTCTGTTGTTTTAGGAATAAGATAGACGAATAGATCACTTGCTAGCTCTCTTTAATTATGCTCTCCAAATTATGGAATTCTTGGTTTGCACTTCCCTTTGACTGAAGCTTAGAAGAGATACTGGCCACATTACTACATTCTGTTCTCAATGTCTTTGTTGAGCAATTGGTGTAATATAATGACTTTTGGGTGCATGTGTGTACACACATATATACATACACATGTATATATACATATATGTGATATTTATATAAACAAAGAGAGATTACATGTCATACCTTTTCGTGTGTGTATGTGTGTGTGGTGTGTACACACATATACATAGTCTACACTCTTCATACTCACCATGATCCTTACTTCTCAGCTGCTCACAGACAGGGCTTTTGAAACTATTGGGTCAATAATATCAGCCTTCCGGGTGGTCTTTTGTGACAGTCATGTTGCTAAGATACAGATGTTGTGCTTCTGTCACTAAAGGGTAATTTTATTACATTTAATTTAAACTATGTCTCATGTCATTAGTGTCTTATCAGAAACTTCATTTGTCCCGACAGATTGGGACTTTTTTCATTTTGTATTTTGTTTATTGGTTAGTGTGTGTGTTTGTGGTTTAGTGTTTTATTTTGTGAGTTGCTGTTTCACAGAGGTTTACAAAACTGACCACACAGCTGCTCAGGGAAATCTTAGCAGCTATGGGTGTTTGCTGTCTCTTGTTAAAGCTGCAGGCCTGGCTCCCCAGAGACAAATGGAGGAGTTAGAGAAGCTTGTGGTTCCTGCTCGCACAGACTTTGAGATGAGCTTTCCTTTGTCCTGATCAGTGCAGTCTAGACATTGAGGTACATTGACCTTGAGTCTACTGGTGAATAAAGAAGAAAGCAAGCTACACAGATGGGAACAGGAGGTGGGATTGCAAATCCCTCAGTGACCTAGTATTCATTAGCAAAGGATTAACAAAGGCTGTTCACTAACCCAAAAAGGCCACGCTTCCCCTCTCAGCAACTTTCCTGCCTTCTTACTAATTGTCCTTGACGTCGTCTCTCAGGATGGGATTTTTATACCTCCCCAGGACAACAAGCAAAACAAATGATTTTTGCTTTCTTCACTCACCATAGATGTCCCTGCTTTTTATAAAGAGCTGGAATTGTAATCAAATGAAAGTGTGGGTTCTGTAAAGAGATTATTAGACTAACACTCCACCTCTTTCCATCTTGTTTATTCCAGACCAGCCTTAACAGCATGATGAGTGTTTACAGCGAAACAGGAGACTATGGCAATGTGAAGGTCAGTGGCGAGATCCTTCTGCACATCAGCTACTGCTACAAAACTGGTGGACTCTACATTTTTGTCAAGAATTGCAGAAATCTCGCCATAGGTGATGAAAAGAAACAGAGAACAGATGCGTAAGCATGTGGCACATTCCTCAGACTATTTCAATCACTGCATTCTTTGTCAGTATGTGTGTTTCTTTTTAGAAAAGTCTTAGCAATCCTCTTGATTCCAAGCCTGTTCAAGGTTGATTTTCATGGTCCTCCTTTGCCACATTTCTAAATATTCTCTGACATGCACATGTAATGGTTTGTCCACCACTGTGTGATTTTTATTTATTTTTTAAAAGATTTATTTATTTATGCATATAAGAGCTGGGGTACAGGCCAGAGATGCAGGGGGGGTGGTGGTGTGAGAGGATTCACCAGAGACAGAGTGGGGAACAGAACAGGCAGACTGACTGAAATACACTGCTGAGGGGAGCAACGGGTGAGACAGGAGAGGTCTGCGCCATGTGGGTTGCTCCCTGGTGGGCCGGGGATCGAACTCATGCTGCAGAGGTTGTAGATTGCTTCATAGTGTGGTGCTTAACCCCATGCACCACCAGGGAGGCCCCACTGTGTGATTTTTAAACAGCTATTGCTCAACATGATTCAGGACTGACATATTTGTAGTTTATACAGAGGCAGCTCTTTGAGATAAAAAGTGGACACATTGGCCCATCCCAGGAGGTATAAGAGTATCCTGTTAATTTTTGTTCTGGGAAACCCTCCAGAAAAAAAAAGCACCAAGCTGTTTGCCCAACTGAATAATTCAAAAAAGGCAGCGGTGGGACTCAGAGGTCCAGGGAGCCGTCTGGGAGGGCAGGGATGGACCGTGGCCTCTTGGAAGGGAGGCCTTGGGGTGGATGTGTTGGGATCCCCAAGGCCAGTATCAGGCTCAGTGATTCACTAGGAGGATTCACGGGACTTCGCATGTCATTCTTTTCAGCCACAGGAAAAGGCAAATGCAACAAAGTCCCGGAGAATCCAGACACAGCTTCCCAGTGTCCTTCCCCAGTGGAGTCACACGGCATGTGTTTCAGTCTCCCAGCAGCTAGCTGTGACGACACTTGCTCACCTAGAGACTCCGCTGGTCATCTAATCAAATTCCCATCTACAAGAAGGAAAATATGTGTTAGGTATAAGCCATATTGTTTTTTTAAATAGTTTAGTGATAGTGAGCCACATACATCGCTCTGAGAATGATGGAAGTCCTCCCAAAATCCAGGTTACCAGATGCCAGCTGATGCCTATAAGCAGGCATTTGTAGGTAGAGCTGTCTCGGGCCTGCTGTGATACCCCTTTTCCACCTAATGAATGATATAGATTCAAAAAATTCAGTGACGTTATCTCCAGATGTCCTAAGATAGACAAATGAATTAATTCTGAGTGCAGATGGGCACCTAACTCCTCAGCTAAATATCAACATGAAGCCGGTGTGAGCTGTTAATTTAGCCCTTGAACCACCACAAGCTCTTGTCCCACGAAGCCGTCAAAAAAAGAATTGGCAGATCAGGAAAAAGACTAATCAATACAAAGTAAAAATCAAAATCAACAAGCAACTATAAACCACAGACACACTGGGGGGGGGGTAGGGGCGGGGAAAGGAAGGACTAGAGTCAAAATAAGGGGGTGGTGTGCAATTGTATGGGGAATATAACCAAAATGAAAATGCATACATTGTGCAAAGATGAAAAAAGATGTAAGATTTATATAAAATAAAATATTTAAATAAAAAAGAAAGGAATTTGCAGACATTTTAGATAAGTAAGCAGAGAGAAGCAAACTTTGTTCAAGGAGGTAAAGAAAAGTTTATTTAGAGGAAAAAGAACAAAGGCAAAGGCTCCAAGGCAGTGATGCCAAGGAGGGGCAGAAGACGCCGGATGGGCCTGTGTCCAGGGGATGTTTAAATATTTTTTCTCTTTTCTAAAATCGCGTCAGCTTTTGTGACTGGCTTTCTCAGTGGCTGTACTTCCCTGGGCAGCTGTGTCCCGCTTTACAGCTCTTGTCTTACCCTTTCTTTCACTGCCCTGTCCAAGGTCTCTTAAAATTTCCTCTCCTTATTAGCCTGAAAACGTACTGCCCTCATTAGCCCTCCTGGATTTCTTTGTCCTTATCTCAGAAGATTTTTTTTTTTAACTCTCCCAAAGCCCCTGCCTGCACTGTCCCTGAAGCTGCCTAATTAACTCTAACTTGCCCTAAGACTCAAGAGGACTTCAGAATCACTGTGATCATCTCAACTAGCAGCGAAGGGGATCATCTAAAGCTCCAGTAGATGCATTCTGGGACTGTGGTAGTATCTTGTACATTTCAGTCTTGTGCATTTCTGGGTCTACCATGAGGCTCCTGCCTCAAAAGACTCCTGGGATAGCTCAAGGCAAGGTGTTGGGTAGAATTGCTATTGTGACTTCAGGTTGTTATTTTCTCTTTCTTCTTTTTCACCATTTTCCTTCATTTATCCATTATCACAAACTCTACTCATGAGGAGTCTTAACATCTAAATGGAGACGAATATAAGCCCATAATATTTTGTGAGTCCATTGAACATAATAATAGATTACATTTATTGAACAGTATATGTGAGCTCCTTGTATGTATCAACTAATTTAATTCTCACAATGCCACAAATTACTGTTATTCTCCCAGTTTTACATATGAAGAAACTAAGTCAGAGAGATCTCAAGTTCTTAAGTTCACCAAAACCAGGGAGACACAGAGTGATCCAAACCCAGTTGGCTTGAACCAGAACTCACAGTCTTTACCACTATCCTCCTTCTCTCTTATGGAAGGTCTAAAATTACATGTTAAAGTGTCCTGTTATGTAGAGAACATTCTCATTGTTTCTCTTATGTTCATATAAAACTATGGTTTATTTCCTTTGCCCCTTTTACTCACTGAAGTCCTGAACATTTCTTGCAAGTTAGCTGTTTCCCAGTAATCACTTTTGACTTTTATCACCTACAGTTATGTCAAGTCATACCTTCTTCCTGACAAGTCTAGAAACAATAAGCGCAAGACCAAAATCAGAACAGGCACCAATCCAGAATTCAATGAAACACTGAAGGTAAATATTCTCTCTTCTCTCATAGAGTATCTCACATAGTATTCTTCTCAACCTCATTGGTTTAGAAGTAACTCCAGAGTCTTTTCATGCCGAGGCTCGTGTATATCTAGAAAAGCACAATTTGAGTAAATTAACATAATGCCCTTGGCTTTCTTAACAATTTTTGGAGAAGAAAAATGTAAACCAATCTTAGTTTGTTTATTTCTTAGCTACTGCCAAAGTTCCACGTTAATTAGAGATGACCCAGCAAAATGACATCTGTGCTGGCACATCTTGCCCAGAAATATGCTTCACCCTTGGAAAAACTGTTTTTCCTAGTTTCCCTTAAAAGAAGCGTGTCACAGTTTTGACACTAACTTAGCAGGTCAATTTGTACACATTCATTATTTTGTTAACACTGCTTAAATATGTTTTGTTTCTTGGTATGATTTCAGAACTTAGCTAAATTTAGGCATGTCGTTAATGAATGATAGAGATGCAGGGTTGGGCTTGAAAACTTGCAGAGAAGGTAGCCTAGATAGCATTTGACCCAGACTCCCCAACCCCAGAGAAATTACTTGTCCCCACGGGCTGCCATCCTAAGCCACCTGACCTCGTAAGGAATATCCAGAGATACTAGAATATAGACAGCATTGCCAGTTGTGGGGATGTTTTTGAAACATGTAGTCAGAAATGATGGAGAGTCTGCTGAAGCAAGAAATTGGTGAGGGTAGAAAATCATGAACCTGCATGCAGACATAAGGAGCCAATGCCAGGACAGATGAAAATGAGAATGAATGAATACAGGCAGAGGGTGAATCCAGTGACCATAATAGGACAACAAAGATGAGCCCAAGTGGAACAGGTGAAATTGGTTACATGGCAAATTCAGAAAGCAGGGAGCCAAAGTTAATCATGCCAGGGACAGCAAAGACAAGCGCAGATGCAAATATAGATTCAGAAATCAGTCCATCCAAAGTGGTAGTTACACAGAAGAAGCAGGATGGTTAAGGATGTGTGCACAGTTTTGCCCTCATAACAGTCTGCTGGCAAAAGAAAAGGTAGCTATCCCTAAAGTAAAGAGATTTACTTTCTGCAAAATGTATGCATGTGTCTTTTCACCCCTGCAGTTAGGGTGGGCTTTATGAAGTTTGCTGTTTGCCTGTGGAGAGGAAGCTAATCTTCCTCTACCCTTCTAGGTCCTTCCTGTGGGAAAAGAATTAAGTTGACATAGGGAGATTAACAAAAGAAAAGACAAATTTAATTACATGATCCATAGAATATAGAACCTGTGATCTGTCAGCCAGGGATTTTATGTAGTTCTTAGAAAAGGGATAATAAAATGTGGGAGGAAAAGAAGATCAAAAAGAAACTTTGAAGTTTAGGAAAGGAATTTTCCTGGGGTTTATTGCATATGCAAAGAGACCATACAGACCCTAGTCTGAAGGATGCCTCTCTCTCACCACAAGGAGTACCACAGAGAAGAGTTATTTCCTGTTTTTAAGGAGATAATTTGGCAAATCGTCATTCTTGGATTTTTGTTTCCAATTTCCTTCAGTTCAAAATAATCCGCCTGCCACTTTGACACATCCTGGGCAGCCTGTCCTAGGTCATGACATGAATTTGTCATTGTCAGTATTTTGGAGGTTCTAGTTTTGAATATAATTAGAGGAGTGGAGAATTGATCACTTAAAACTTGAGCTTAAAGAATAATTATTGAAAATAATGAGGCAAGTGAAAAGCAGGTAAAGCTGGAGAGGGGGATAAGATTCATCACCTAACACTTTTTATAGCATCTGAAGGTTATTGACTCCCTGGATTAGTGTGTGTATGTCTCTCACTGCTAGGTCTGACACAGTGGGTTCATGGACTAGAACCTCACTGTTGCAGAACCCAAGAAATTATTTTCTTTGCATTTTGTTCATGTTACTAATGCATATGATCTGAAAGATGATGGAAGTGAATTTCAGCCTGTCCTGGAGCTGTACTGAGCCCTCTTTCTGGAAGGTGATGTTCTAATTGTCATTTACAGTACACCATCAGCCATACCCAGCTGGAAACACGAACTCTGCAGCTCTCTGTCTGGCACTATGATCGATTTGGACGTAACAGCTTCCTTGGAGAGGTGGAGATTCCTTTCGACTCATGGAACTTTGAAAACCCAAGTGATGAGTGGTTTGTGCTTCAGCCCAAGGTAGGAAGTGCTTCTATATTAGTCAAATAGTTATACCACTAGACAAGTTATGAGCAAAATTGATGTCACATACCTAGAGAACCCTAAGACTACCAGTTGTCAAGCATACTCTGAAGGTTAGTACAGATAATTTTGAAATAAGTGCAAATTCATTCTTTTGGAATTACTTCAATGAAGAATGTATATAGTACAAGCCACATAGTCATATATATTACCAATTTGTTTTAATTAAAATGCATTCACCATTTGAATAACCAAGAGAACATATCATATGAGTCTATAGAAAGAGAAAGTTTTCGTGTTCACATAGATAAAACAAATCCATAGAGCAAGATCCATGCTAGAACATTCTCCACCATCAGACCATAAGCAGGAATGGTCTTGCCTTGACTCACATGAGGCAGTGAGCAGTAGCTAAAGGGCCTGGTTTCCTACATCCCTTCTTAGAGATTCACACCCCAGGTCTTGAGATACATTTAGAAACAGAACTGCCAAGCTGGTTCTAGAAATTAAATGACAGCATAGCATGTTCTAAACTAGACCAATAGGTACCTTGGATTTACTGTGTGTGTCTGGAATCTCTATACACTGGCAGTAATGTTTTAAACCCCAGGTGAGGTATTAAAAGGTCATATTTATGTAAGCAAAGACTGCTTTTTTTTAACAGGGTTAAAAAGAACATGATGGTAAAGGCACTGGATTCAAATCAAACTTCATGACTTCACAACTGTATGACCTTGGGAAAATTACTTAAAACTTCTCAGGCCTTGGTGTTCTCATTTGTGATATAAATGGACATAGCTTGTAGAGATGCTGTGAGACTTGAATAAGCACTTTATGTGATGTGCATGAAGCTGTGTAAGGCACAGTGTCTATTTTCAGTAAATGCTAAGTAGTATTCATGTTATATCCGAGTCCTTATATTACAGTGGGCAGAAAGCTCATACTGCTTTAAAAAAAAAAAAAAAGGAAATTATTGGTCAGTGGGTATCAAGCATGGCTTGATCCAGCTGCTCAAATCTTATCAAGCCCTGGAGTCTCTTGGTGTCTTTACTCCTCTATGTTAGCTTCATTTTCAGACTTCACACATGCTGACCCTGCCTTGCTAGCTCCAGGTATGTTTTTCTTGGGCCCTGTAGCAGCTGCAAGCCTCTCATCATTGCGTCATACTCCAAGAGAGTGAATACCTCCTCCTCCATCAGCCTAACCAGTGCCCTGGGCCTGGCTGTCCTAATTCTGATTGCAGTGTCTGCCCTGAGATGATCCCTTTGGCTGGTTTGAAATAATCAGCCTATACCCTGGTCCTGAAGACAGTATTGGCCCAAAGGAAATCAGGTACAGAGGTGCTAAAGGGAGTGGTGAGAAGATTCTATACAGCAAAGCAAACAAACAGAAAGCCCAATCATCATCGACAGCAGCGTTGTTCATTTTTCATGATAAATTTACAACAACCCCATGAGGTCAGTATTAGGATCCCCATTTTATGTGCAGACAGTGAGACTCAGCAGTTAAATGCAACTTTCTGGTGGGGTTTTATACCTGTTGCCCTCAAACTTGGTATAAATAACTCATGGAGGGCCTCCCTGGTGGCGCAGCAGTTGAGCGCTGTGTTGCGAAGCTGCCCGCAACCTCTGCAGCACCGGTTCAATCCCCGGCCACGGGCGAGAGTCCCACATGGTGCTCAGACCTCTCCTGCCGCCCGCTGCTCCCCTCAGTAGTGTACTTCATCCATCTGCCTGTTCTCTCTGCTCTGGCTCTGGTGAATTCTCTCACCCTCCCACACTTCTGACTGTACCCAGTGCTTGTATAAATAAATAAATAAATCTTTAAAAAGAATTGAAAAAAATAACTCATGGAAACTTTTTAGGAGATGTCACTGAGCTCTGGGTACAATTGAAAATAAAATACAAAAATCCTTAAGCATAAAATAACTGCAAGTCCATGACTAACAGGTAACTACAGGTAAGGCCACAGCATCATAACGTTCCCCTGACATCAAGTATGGAAACCACTTGGCAATGAGAGCACAGTCTCTTAGAATTGAATACAAAGCGTCGCTGTAAGGGTGAGCACTTGCTCTGACTCAGCATTCTCCTGTCAGTGCAAAACCTGATCCCCACACCATCTCCTGCTTCTTGAGTGACTCATCCTCAAGCAGAGCTGGACTCTGTGTGGTAGATTGTCAGCAAACTATGCAAGCATCTCTTCATGCTCAGACACTCAAAGCCATAGTCCCATCAGCTGCAGCTGTGGGGTGAGCAGTCCCGGGGACTTGGTGTCTCCTGCACATTACCCGGCTCAGGAGGTGAAGTATGGGCCACAGGGACTAGTTGCCTTTGTGATAGAGGATCAGAATTCACAGGCCTTCAGCACTTGGAAATACTGCCAGCAGTGGGACTGCTAGGAAGACGAGTGTTTTATTGCTTCTTGACTTTGTATTCATGGAAATCACTCGACCCAGACCTTTGTCTTCGCCAGGTCTTAGATCACGACAGCCAACGAGGAGGCTGGTGCAGAGGGAACTCAGGGTGCCCTAAGTGCTGTGAAGTCATTTAGCACTGTAGCTTCCATTTCACTACACGACATGGGACTGTGTGTTGTTATTGCTGTCTCTTCCGGAAGGGCATTCTAGGCAGTTAGACGAGAAGCGTTTGTCATTACGAATTGCCTTTCATATCTTCCTCAAAGGTGCTATTATAAAAATAAGGACCTTTGAGTATCAATCACATGCTTAGATAGTTTTCCAAGAAACCCTCTCTGTTCTGCCTGCAGGCAGAGAGTAAATGCACATTCCTGTGGCATTATTATCTAGTAGAAAGACTTTCTCTTTATTCGGTAGTTTTGGCAGACTTCTCTGCAATTTATCACCTTAGATCTGTAAACGCCCTGAGAGTCTCTGCTCCTTACTCTAATGGAATTGGTATCTCTCTTTTCAAAAAGCAGAAGATAATGGAGTTATCTGATTCTGCCATACCTCTACTCAGATGACCTCCATCGTTCCCTACTCTTTGGGGATCTGGTCTGAATAAGTCCTAACCCTCACCCTGGCACTCAGTGCTACTGTGATGTGGCCCAGCCTTCTGTAGTGGAGGAAGATGTCAGTACTCTACTCATATCCCCATTTTCATTCAGGCGTGGTTCCCCAAGGCTGTCACTCCCACCAGCCAACACCCTCCAGTCTTTGTAGGAGAGGACTCCTCAGACTAGTTGAGTGGGCTTGGTCTGTGCATATGAAAACCCAGAGTTGCTTGGGTATTTCATCACCCTGGGAGTGGGGGAGGGCAGAGCCCTCTATCAGTGATGTGAATGGAGGAGCATACACACTTCTGCCCTTGCTTCTGATGGGGAAGCGCTGACGTAGGATCTGTCATATCTCTAGTAGTCTCCTGTGAGACTGAGCAAAAGTCACTCTCCATGGAACTTTGTCTGATGGTAAAATCCTTGTTAAGTTTTCCTGTATTGTGAAGTCCTACTTCCCTACTATCCTTCCTCATAAAACACTATAACATAACTTCATGGCTTTGGGTCTTCTAGACAATCTGTTTCCATCTTTCCTTCCCCCTGCATGCATGTGTGTGCGCATACAAACACACACACACACACACACACACACACACACACACTCACACACACATACCCCTACACCTCTAATCACACCTGACTTCCTACTAGTTCTTGAACTCATTCTACACAGTCCCCACTATATTTTGCTGGAGCTGCTTTCTTAATGTGGACTAACCTTCTTTCCATCCCATCTTCATCTGGAATCATCTCTCCCATCCTTTAAGATCCAAACAAAGGGCACCTCTTTATCCCAGTCCGGTTGCTATCTCTTTGTACAGTAGTTTCTTTGTACTTGTATTAGAGCAGCTCTCACAGTCTGACATTGAACTTGCTGTGCAGTAGAAGTCCAAGAAAAAAAATCCCAGCAGGGGGCCTCCCCTGGTGGCGCAGCGGTTGAGCACTGGGCTGTGAAGCTGCCCGCAGCCTCTGCAGCGCTGGTTCGATCCCGGGCCTCCGGCGAGGGTCCCACATGGCCCGACAGACCTCTCCTGTCTCGCCTGCTGCTCTCCTCAGCAGTGTATTTCGTCAGTCTGCCTGTTCTGTTCCCCGCTCTGGGTCTGGCTCTGGTGAATTCTCTCACCCTCCCGCACTTCAGACTGTACCCAGTGCTTGTGTAAATAAATAAATAAATCTTTAAAAAAAAAAAAAACAGAAAACAAAAAAAATTCCCAGCAATCAGGACCAATGGTAGGTGAGTTAATAGAGAAAGTCATAGAAATCACACACATTAAAACATATGCCCCCCCAATGCATTTCTTTAATATTTGTTTCACCTTAAAGCAAATAAATATGCGATTGTGTTCTCAAGTCTTCTTCAAATATACAATTATGCTTTCAAGTCTTCTGCTATAAGGGCAATTAATTTTGTTTGAGTACAGTTTTAGTGATTAAAATTCTGCCATATCTTCCTGGCATAAATTCTATCTAATGCAGCAGCATCAACAGTTTCCAGTTTGAGTTTCTCTAAAGTGAAATAAGAACTTAAGAATACATTCAAAGTAAACCAAATGCAAAATATTCTCACATACAATATTTTTCCTAATTTGTTACAGCTTCAAGCCCAAATATACTCTAATAACAAATTTCAAATCTTTAGTTCTTCTAAAGTATTGAACTTAATTTTTATATGTAACAGCTGTCTGTTTTTGTAATCTGGTTTATGTGATAATAAATTACATAATCAGAACCACAAATGTCTGATATAGAGCTTGGGGGATTAATGCAGCTGACTCATGATGGGATAGGAACAGACATTCCTTTTTGCAGAGAGGATTCTGCTCTTCATTAATCAATCTGAGTCCATTAAATAAGGGCAGATTAATAGAGCTTTTACTATACATATGTAGGTCTCCTAAATAGAATGAAAGGTCATTGAAAGCAGGGTCTGTGTCTTTTGTGTCCACAGAGCACATAGCAAAAATGCCTTAAAAGCATTACTTGGAGAAGGCATTTCACGTGTGTTCGTAGAATTGAATTGTGCTGAGTGGAAGTTAATATTATTAACTTAATTATTAACTATTAATAATTATAACTATAATCAATTATTAACTAATTATTAGTTGAATAATACAGAATGGTCATATGCCAGGAGAGGTTGTTGTCTTATGAGACTACCACAAATAGCTCGGGACATTACTTGTGTGCAGGCTGCCAGATGACACCCTCCTTGGAGTTTCTGTATGTGATTATAATGCTGTCAGACTTCATCGTGATTGTTTTCTTCTTTTCCAAGCAATGAGGACTGTGTTTATATAAGGTCATGAGCATATTTTAACTGAAGCTAAAAACCAATGGAACATGAACAAATACCGATAATGTGTGTGTTGATCCTTGCTAGTAAGTTATGTATGAATGAGACAACTGCACACATCACTTTTCTACCAGCATATTTTCCTATCCAAACATCTCAGCCAAAAGCAAACAGAGCCTGCACTAGTTAACTGTTTTTGCATAGAAAACAACCCGAAGCCTTAGTGGCCAAAAACAGCAATTTATGGTGATCATCATCACTCACGATAATGAGGGTTAACTGGGCTTCATTGGGTGGTTCTTATTAAAGCTCTCATGTGGTTGCAGCTAAATGGTAGACTGAGGCTGATGTTGTCAAAGGCTTGACTGGGCTGCTTGGTCCATTCCCACACTGGATGTTGGCTGCCAAGGAGGAGCTCAGTTAGGCCTGTCAACTGGAACACCTATCTGTGCCTTCTCCATGTGGCTTGGGCCTCACATGAGTTCCTGAAGGGAACATCTCGTGACTAGTCCTTCCAAGAGAGGAAGCCTCTTAAGGCCTGCACCCCAGGTACTTTGTTACTTCTGGCATATTCTGCAGATCAGAGTAATCACAGAACCCACTTAGCTCCAAAGAGAAATGACATATACTCTGCCCCTCGTTGGCTAAGTATCCAAAAAGTAGTGGCGTCTTTAATACTCTCCATTCTAACTTTACATTTATGACACTCACATTAACATGTCTGACACTGTCAAGATAATAAGAAAATCCTTTTACAAGGCACCTGATCTAAAATAATCAGATTAAATATTGGATAGTCTAGTTCTAATCTCATTTTTGCCCCAGGTGAAAACATTGAGTGAAATACCTTCAATGATTTTTCCCACCCTCATGAATTACTTTTACTACCACCAAGAGGAAAGAAATTCAGACAAGGATTCCTTTTCTTTGTCATGGTCTCATTATGCTTGGTATTTTTTGCTGAGACTTGGACAGCCTCTGGCTTTGCTGTGAGTATGGGAGTTTCTGAATTCTTTGTCCTCTCTCAGAGCCCAATAATTCCTTTTTTTTTTAAAAAAAAAAAAGATTTATTTATTTATTTATACAAGCACTGGGTACAGTCAGAAGCACGGGAGGGTGAGAGAATTCACCAGAGCCAGAGTGGGGAGCAGAGCAGGCAGAAGGACCAAAGTACACAGCTGAGGGGAGCAGCAGGCAGCAGGAGAGGTCTGCGCGCCATGTGGGACCCTCCTCCGGCGGCCGGGTTGCAGCCGGGGATTGAACCGGCGCTGCAGAGGCTGCGGGCAACTTCACAACCCAGCGCTCAACCGCTGCGCCACCGGGGAGGCCCAGAGCCCAATAATTCTCAGTCCCTTGTGGAACAGGTTGTAAATAGTGCTGCAGTAAACATAGGAGTGCAAGTTTCCTTTTGAATTAGTGTTTTTGCATTCTTTGGGTCGATACCTAGGAATGGAATTGCTGGATTGGCTAGCAGATCCATTTTTAATGATAAGATGTATCTTATAGGGAAATATATAAAGTTTTAAATTTATTCATTTTTTTTCAACAAACACAACTGAAAATCCTATCCAGAAGGAGTCCACTGTAGTAACATCAATCATTTAAATGTGTACATGGAAACTACACAATTATGTAAAGACCTGACTGGATCAGCTTATGAGAAAATCTTTGTGATTTTCTTTGTCAGTATAGAAATGGAATCCGTGATCTTTCTCTGTTCTTTCTCCTCCTTCCTCTTCTTGCCCCTTGCCTCCTCAGATTCCCGAGAGGGAAAAAGGCCTGAGAAAGTATACTCTATTTATGAAAAATCTAAGTTCAGTTGACTCAAAGGCAAGTATGAGGCCTTCAGAATGGAGGCTCTGGACATACACTCATATTGACTATTTTAATTTAAACTTTTGACTTTGAGATTATTATAGATCTACAGAGACATTCTATTTACACTTTGCCCAGTTTCCTCCAATGGTTACATCTTGCAAAACTATATGATAGTATGATAGTATAACCAAGATACTGACATTGATATAATACACTGATTTTATTCAGATTCCCTCAGTTATCATTTGTGTGTTGGGGAGGAGCAGTGTTTATTTAGTTCTATGCAATGTTATCACATGTAATTCTCTGTCTCCACCACCACAGCCAAGGTACAAAGTAGTTCCATCACCCCAGGGAGCCCTCATGGTCTTCTTTTATAATCAGACCCATCTCCCTCCTGCCACCTCCATCCATACATCCTAGCAACCACTAATCTGTTCTCTATATGTATTTTGTCATTTCAAGAATGTCACATAAATGGAATTGTGCAGTATGTATCCTTCTGAGGGTGTTTTTTTTTTCATTCAGCATAATTCTCTAGAAATTTTTCCAAGTTTTCACATGTATCCATAGTCATTCCTGTTTATTGCTGCATAGTATTCCATGAAACGGCTGTATCACAGTTTAATAGTTGAAGGGCTTCTTGGCTGCTTCCAGAAATAAAGATAATATGGAGATTTGTATAGAGGTTTTTATTTGGGCATAATCTTTCATTTCCCTAGGGTAAATGACCAAGAATATAATTTTTGAGAGGTGTGCTAGTTGCAGATGGAGTCTTAAAAGAAACTGCCAGATTTTTCCAGAGTAACTGCACAAGTTTACGTTTCAGCAATGTTTGATGAAACCGGTTTTCCCACATTGCAACTGAATGTGAATTACCAGTGTGGTTTTTAATAATTGATGGTCAGCACCAGTTAAGTGCTATTGCCAATTTACCCCCTCTTGATTACTTAAGAAAGCCCTGAGGCATTGAGGGCAGACAGGGAGGAGTATCTTATGGGACTGTTTCCAGTGGCATCTTTATTTGTGCCTTATAGCCCTAATCATATGTGTATGTTCAATGATAAGTCCAGGACCTCAGTACTCATCAGCTGATCAAATGTCTGTTATATATCTCCTCTCAGATGCCTTTTATGTGAATGTTAAAAGTTGTATGTAAATACCTCCATAGAGTTTTCCAGCCTCTTTTCTCATACTGAGGCACCTCTTTAACCAGTGGGTGAGTGGGAATGGATTGTCCAATTTAAGTCACCAAGTAAATATTGTACATTCAAACATGAGTTGCAAAACAACAAACACACATTGTTTTCTTTTCTTTTCTCCTGTCTCCCCTGGGTTAGGTGGAGTTTGCTGCCGACATCAGCCTTCAGTACAAAGGAGAGCTGACAGTTGTTCTGCGTTACATCCCCCCAGAGCACAGCTTGATGCTTCCACTAGGACAGCTTCAAGGTAGTTGAGAGTCTGTGACTGTGATCAAGGGCATTCAAGCTTGGGGAGGAGGATCAGGGCTTGGGCAGACTGGGTTCCTTTTGCGTTACACTTGTGAAATGTAAAGAGTTGGGTGTCACTGTTTGGGAGGAGAGCTGAGAAATACCTACTCTGTGTGGGGGGAGGGTATGGGATTCCTACAAGGAAAGGACAAAATGAATATTTAGAATCCAGTCTGATGGTGAGATTTCATTTGTGAAAGGTCAAGAGACATAGGATCTTCTGTGGAGTGGAGTGAGAGAAGGAGGGGGTGGGGGGACTATGTGCTGAGAAGGGGAAATGTAAAAAACTGCTGGATGGATTGATGACGTTCATAACTCCTCAAGGAATCTTCAGGAAGAACTTGACCTAGAATATAAATTGCAAAGGAAACATCCAGGTGGAATCAACTTTTAAAGCCCTCTTGCCCTTCACCTTCCATCTGTTTTTACAGGCAGCCTCTTTTCCCAAACACGGTCACCCTCTTCCCTGTGACCTTGGGCAAGTGACTTACTATCTTACTTGGGCACTTAGGTTGTTTCCACGGCTTGGCTATTGTAAATAGTGCTGCAGTAAGCATAGGAGTGCAGGTTTCCTTTTGAATTAGTGTTTTTGCATTCTTTGGGTCGATACCTAGGAATGGAATTGCTGGATTGGCTAGCAGATCCATTTTTAATGATAAGATGTATCTTATAGGGGAATATATAAAGTTTTAAATTTATTCATTTTTTTCTCTTAGCCTCAGTTTCCTCAATACTTACAGATGTAGTAAGGATTAGATAGGGTCATTCACTTCCAGTGTTTAAAACAGTTCTAACTATAGGTGGTGGTGGTGGGTTTTATTCATGTTGAACATCCTTTGTCAGAATAGAAATGTGACACTGGAATTTTCTTTCACTCAGAAATTTAATTGGGCCATGACCATAGCCTTTAGAACTGGCCCTGCACATAGTTGACAATTCATGAGGCTACAGTATCAAAGAAGGGAGTTATAGAACTTTCTCTTTTGGATATTTGGTGCTTGCATGTGGCTTTCATTGTAGCACTTTCTCATTGAGAACAGGAAAGTGACACAAGCAGTTCTCATGGTCTTTTCCTCCTTTGTGCCCTGTGAAAAAGATACGTCTTTTTTAAAATAAAATTTTTATTGACGTATCAGTGGCTTACATTGTGGTTAGTATCCTGACAGTACAGGATTTCCCATCTCAGGTGTCGTCACCGTAGCACACCCACCACCACAACACCCATAGTCCTCACCATAGTCCATTGTGCTCCCTCCTTACTGTGTTCTCTGCCCTCCTCCCCTTCCCCTCAGCTCTGTGATCAGCTTTCATGGGTTAGTTTTACATTTCACTTTATCTGACCCTTTGTTTGGTTTCTCTATAATCCACATATCAGTGACAACAATAAATATTTACCTTTCTTCATCTGGTTTATTTTCCTTAGCGTAATCCCTTTCCCGCTCCATCCATGTTGCCACAGAAGGCCTGAGTTTATGTTTTTGGAGCACTGAGTAGTATTCCATTGTATGCATATACCGTGTATTTTTGATCCACTCATCTGTTTCTGGGCACTTAGGTTCTTTCCACAGCTTGGCTATAGTAAATAGTGCTATAGTAAATAGTGCAGTAAACATAGGAGTGCAAGTTTCCTTTTGAATTAGTGTTTTTGCATTCTTCGGGTCGATATCTGGGAGTGGAATTGCTGGATTGGCTAGCAGATCCATTTTTAATGATAAGATGTATCTTATAGGGAAATATATAAAGTTTTAAATTTATTCGTTTTTTTTCAACAAACACAAATGAAAATCCTATCCAGAAAGAGTCCAATATAGTAACATCAATCATTTAAATGAGTACATGGAAAATACACAATTATGTAAAGACCTGATTGGATCAGCTTATGAGAAAATCTTTGTGATTTTGTCAGTATAGAAATGGAATCTGTGATCTTTCTCTGTTCTTTCTCCTCCTCCCTCTTCCTGCCCCTTGGCCCCTCACCCTCGCTTGCTCTCATTTTGATGGCTGATGCAGGAAAGAAGGCATTTAAAAGTGGAAAAAAGAAGGAGTCTTCTGTAATCTCTGGAGGAATACTGGAAGTTTTCATCAAAGAGGCAAAGAACTTGACAGCGGTGAAGTCAGGAGGCACTTCTGATAGCTTTGTGAAGGGGTAATTTTGTTTTGGCTTATTTTAAAATCATACTTAATAGAAGATGAGAGGATCTGTGATCCACAAGCAGTGGTGGCCGTGAGGCTTCCCGGTTCTTACTCTAAATATCCTAGCAAAGAGCCATCCTCAGTGCTGGCTCCAACACCTAAAACAGTGCCCATGTAGAGGGAACTGCTGTTTCTGGTTTTCAGCCCCCTTCCTGCATATTTCACGATTTCCCCATCACTCTCACCCTCAAGATTGGCAAAATTTTCCATGAGATTCATTTCTCAAAGGAGGAGCAAACATGATTTTCTACATGTGGTATTTTTTATTGTGCTTTGTTATCATTCTGTGCTGGCGATGTGCAGCAGCAAAAATACTGGATCCTTGGCATTTTGCTCTCCTGGGGGAAATTGTAAAATGTGGAGATGTCAGAGCATCCTCCCCGGGGACATCTACTAGACATTGCTGCGGGTAGCTCCGCGACCATCTGCTTGGCATCGATGCCCACTTTGTGGCACAAAGGGCAGTTTCTTGAGGGAATGCAACTGTTTATATGAATGTGCTTACCCTTTCTAGACAGCCCAGACAGCAGAGCCCTCTTCATTTCTGTTTGAGATTTGTTTTCCCTGTAATCAGAGGAACTAGAACAGGAAGGATAGTTTCTACTGATTGAAGCAAATTCATAAATACACATGGATCAAACCGTAAACACAGGTGGTAAACCACCATGTTGCCTATCATGAGGGTGATTCCTTGAATTAGATGACGCTGTTTTTCCTCAGTACTTCTTAGAAAATGGGAATTTTCCATTCAAGGAAATGAATGAGGCCTCTTACCCTCACATACTCTAACTCTGATTAGAGTTGGACATCAGCTGTCTCTTCTTGTTACTTGCAATGAAATCTCAAGTGTCCTAATATATCTTCGTCACTAGAAGTTCCTTTGTTTTATGGAATTTTTTATTTTTGCTTCATGTGGTAATTCCATACACATGTGTCTCCCTTCCAAGAGCATGCTCCCTGATCCATCAGCTACCTAGAGCCTAGTTCTCCACTACAGTCCAAAACTTTTTTTTTAATATTAATTTGAATGAAGTGACATTGCTTTATAACATAATAGAAGTTTTGACCATAGTAGAGAAGGCCTGGGATTGCATGTATTTTATTGAGAAGAGATTCCAGGAAGCACCAGTGAGAGAGTAGAGAAAATGAGACAGGGAAGGGAGGGAAGCTGCTAAAAATATAACATGGGCTACCCCTGTGGGAAAGTGGGGCTCATTTCCACTGGGAAAGCAACAAGGAACCCTGTGGAATATACCTTACGATTATCCCTTCAAGGGACAGGGAAGCTGGGGGATTCATCCACCAATTCCAAAACTCATTGGCTGAGGATTGCTCATAAGCATATGAGTTCCCCAGAAATCCCAGTGTTCTCTGTCCATAAGCTGAGCTCACACATCACCAGAAAAGTCCTTAATTAGAGAAGCCAAGAGACGCAGGTACTTGAGGTGGGAAGCTGCCAACATGTGAGTAACTGCTCATCCTGCTGCAGGTAAATGCAAAGGTGTGCCAGAGGTAACAGGCAGTGTGACATTAAGTAGCATCTGGCACGGGAGGGTTTGTTTGTTTGTTTGTTTGTTTGTTTTGGTCATGATGAGGAAGGGGCCAAAATAGGATTAGAAAGGATAGTGAGGAGCAGTTTATTATTGACCCAATAACAACAACAGTAACACCTTCCATTCAATAGATCCAAATTTAAATTTGTAAGCACCAGAGAGAGAAAATCAAAGATTTTCTCAGAGATCACGCTCCCACACCAGGAATTATGGGAAATTCCATTTTCTTCCTACCCAGTCACTGATGGCATGATTGTGTTTTCCCGCAGCTACCTGCTCCCTGATGATAACAAAGCCACCAAGCACAAAACCCTGGTGGTGAAAAAGAGTGTTAATCCTCAGTGGAATCATACTTTCATGTTCACTGGCCTGTACCCCCAGGATATAAAGAATGTCTGCCTAGAACTTACCATCTGGGACAAGGAGGCCTTTGCCAGCAACATCTTTCTGGGAGGAGTTCGTTTAAACTCTGGAAGCGGTGAGGGACTTGGTGACTTGAGGTGGTTTGTGACTGGGCACAGGACAGGGGAGGATTCCTGCAGGTGTGACACCTGGAAGGTCTGTATGTAGCTGGACCCCTGCAATGCCCACAGGTGCTCCGTTCCTATTGCTAAGGAATCTGTTTGTTGTTAAAACACTACTACATAATTTGTATCCTTGGGGTAGAAGTTTGGGATGTCTACTGTTCATGTTTGGTCCTTTCAAAGAATGTCATTTACACTTTAGTGGAAATGAGTTTCACCTCCTTTCTTGGGCCTTCGGGTTTTGCTCAGAGGGGTATAGCAAGACAGTGCAGCCTTCTGATGGGGTAGAGGGGGCTTCCAAGACCAACTTTCCTCCATCCTCTTCTCAATTCTGTCCAGCACTTGTAGTCATTATCTACTTGGTTGAATTGAAAAGAAATCAGTTATTTTCCCTAAAAAAATAACATCTAACATTGCAAACAGGTCGTGGAATCAGACCACAGTTGCCACAAGACACAACAATAACAGGGTGAATGGTGGAGGGAGGGATTACAGTATTAGAACATCTGCACCCCCACTGAACCCCCTTAGCTTAAGCCAGTCATAGATGGTCGGCAAGCACAATGGTGAACAGGAGCCTCCCATGATGCTGATTTACAAATAAAGGAGAGCTGGGAGTAACCTGTGCCAGTAAAATAATCTGAGAAATTTGGAAGGGGGGGAACCTCAGCTCAGCTTCACCCTGTTCTCTCATGTTGACTCAGCTCAGATGAGCCAGCTCTGCTAAACTGCCCAGGAGGGAAAGAAATGAGCCATTAGTGCCATCCTGGTTTGTCTCTCATTCTAGGCAGGTGACAGTATGCAGGCCGCAGAGGGCGTGTTCCGTTCTAGCACCCCCACTAGCTGTGTGAGAAGTCAGTGAAGTGCTTTGGTCAGAAGTCCCCTTCAGAGGTGGACTGGTGCCTTCCAGAAAATACAAACTTTTCAGCTGTGAAGGGTAATGCTCCCCTTTCCCTTCTTTAGGTGTGAGCCATGGAAAGACTGTGGATTGGATGGATTCTCAGGGGGAAGAGCAACGCTTGTGGCAGAAGATGGCAGATAATCCGGGGACTCCTGTAGAGGGTGTGCTCATGCTCCGCTCCAGCATGGGGAAATGTAGGCTCTAAAGGTACACTTCTCCATGAATAAGGCTCCTGGGACCGACTGGCTGCCATTTTCCACCAGTATCAGACTTGGACCTGGTATTTTGCTTCCATGACATTTTTCACCTGAGGGTATTGGGACATGTGGAGAGAGATGTCAGTGTTAAAAAAAAAAAATTAGGGTCTTGCCAAGTGTTTAAAAAACATGTAGCTTGCCATGCTATGAGCCAGGGTATTCTTGATTGGATGATAGAAAGTGCAGCGCACTGTGTGCTCAACGAGCAAATTGTGTGATGATGCATGTAAAGGAACTGGTGCAAGTGTATTTGAAACTACATTTGAAAATGGGGGCACCCAACCTTTTACTAGATATGAGTTACTTTAGGTTTCCTCAAATGGTTTGCAGGAAAAGGGAGTCACTGAGAGCGTAGACCACTTGAATAGTAGGAAGAAGGGATGCTAGCCACCCTTCCTCACCCTGGGATTCCCATGATCCATTGTAGGGATGTTTGCTGGGTGAGGGGGTAGACCTGTTATTGTGACAATCTTGTGGATTAAACAGGTAAGTTTTTAAGATGAATTGACAGGTTTTTCTGTGGTGACTACAGAATTTATAATCAAAGTCAGCCCACTTTTGAGAATGAAGAGAGCTAAATCATTACATCAGAACAACAGATGTAAACCAGAATTGACCTGAGAAAATTGGGTTGCAGATTCACCATAGTTATCACCTAACTATTTAAAAGTTCTGTGGTAAACTTTTTTTTTTTTTGAAAATTCCTAAGCCACTAACTGAGAGGGAATGAGAAATAATATGGTTTTTCGGCTCTGCTTGTGTTGTATCTACTGAGGTCCCACAGGTCAGAGGAAGTTACGAGACCAAGCCCAACATCAGGAGGCAGGGAGGTACTCTGTTCACAGTAAAGCCATGGCAAGAGAGAAGGAGCTGGAAGGGATGAAGAATCAGGGCCAGTGATTCAATTTACCATACCTTCTGTCACCTGGAATCCCAGATGCCTTACCACACTTAGATGCGCAGGTAGTTAAAACTGAAAGGGGACCTCAGACCTGGTTGCTTATTTTGCAGTTTCCAAACCTGAAACCAGGAGAGCTGAAATGACTGGCCCAAGGTCATATAAAGGCTATAACTGTATACAGACTTAAATGCAGGGTTGGTCTCCAAACTTTGGCATGATCCCATGCTTATCAGAATGGACAGGAGGACATTAGCTGTACTTGTTTATCATTATTAATGTCCATCCCCAGGGCGATCTTGTTAAAAAAAAAAAATGCTAATCTGTAAAAAAAAAAAAAAAAAAAAAAAAAGCTTTAAAACCCTCCATGACTTTCCATTGCTCTGAAAATAAAGACCCACATTCTTGCCCACCCCTGCCTAAAACAGTTGCTGCCCCCTCTCCAGCTGGCCCAGGCCAGGCCAAGCCAGGTCTCCCCACCCCTTCCCTTCTCCTCAGCCACTCTGTGTTCTTCTGCTTCTCAATTGTGTTAGGCTCTATCGCATCCGGCCTTTTCAGGGAATCTTCTTACTCCCCCTCCTGGTGGCCTAATTTCCATTAATCACCCAGGTCTTAAATGTTACCTGCTCAGGGAATCCTCCCCTGATCACCCTCTGTCTAACTAGGTCACAGCAGCCTGCCTCTATTTCCCCTTCACTGCACGCATCACAATTATAATAAATTATTCTCATAACGAATCCTTTAATGCCTGTGTCAGTTCCCTTCCCATAACATCTCCAGAACATACGCGTCATAAGAGCAGAGGCAACACTTCTGTAGCTTATATTTATGTTCTGTATCTCTGTCCCCTGTGCTTGGTTCAGAGTGGAAGAAGTGAAGAAAAGCCACCATCATAGAATATTAGGCCAGTACGCATCTTTAGAGACTGCTGTTTGTAACTTGCAATTAACAGAGGTGGAAGCTGGGGTCCACACAGATCAAGAAAAATATCAGCATGTGCTTACTGGTTGATCTTTTAAAAGCAAACTTTCCATAGAAGTACTGCAGTCACAGCTCTAGGCAGTGTGTTCCAGTCCGCCTTGACGCTGGTAAAAGCACAGGCTGCCTTCTTCTGCCTGGCTTATCAGTTTCTTGGGAGAAGAGACCCCAGCCATGCTTGGATCTTCCTGTTCCTTGTTTAGAGATCTCAACTCTCAATTTTCCCTCACTTGAACCAGACAAATTGCAAAGGCCTCACTTTATAAATTCAGTATGTAAATAGCATCAGCAGGTCACTCTCACTTCACTTATGTTGTTACTGGCACTGGATCCATCAGGATGTACTTTTTTTCCAGGTCACAAAAACAAAGATAATTTTGATGGGACTTTGTATTCTTGGCCTTCATTTCCATAAGGAATGTGCACAAATATATGATTAGGAACCATTAAGTATTGTAACTAATAAATTAATTGAATATATCTCATTTAGAGTATTATTAGTTTCATCATCACCATTCCAAAGTTTATATTTGGTAGGGAAGGAGGAAGCCATGGAAGAAATAGGTTAACCCCACTTCTAGAAAGAAAGCAGGTTGCAATATCAACCCCCAGAAACACCTCAGAGTGAAAGCCTATGGCATTTGGGGTGTGGTCAGTGTTTTGTTTTGTTTTTTCTTCCAGGTAAATAGTTCACAGTAAACTGAGTTGCCTCTAGAACCTGGCAGAAAGACTTTACTCCTCCTCCTACATGGTCATTTTTGACCTCTGGAATTAAAGAAAAGCAGGAGAAAGTCTACATAGGTAAAGCAATGGCAAAAAATGTATCTGGCAAGGTTTGAACAATAGTCATGGAAGCTGGACCACATAAAAAATCCCAAAGGATTTTCTGAAGCATCTGAAATGTGAGTTTGTAATATGACTCCAGGGCATTGTTATAAACCTACAGAACAAGGATCTCCATCAATTTTTATCAAACTTTTTGGGTGATTATAATACAAATGGACCACAGTGTGACACTGAAGGGACGAATTATGTGGCTATGTTATTTAGAACAAATATATGTCACGGTGGCCCATTTGGCCAACCTGGACATTATTAATTGCATAGCACTAATGAGGAGATGGAAAGAACTTAAACTTGGACTCAGACAACATTAGCTCAAGTCTTGACTACTTACCAACCATGTGACCTCAATCTAGTTAATCGTCCAATGTAGATCTTGTTCTGGTTTTCTATAAAATAGGAATAATGAGAGTAATGGAAGATATTAAATGAGGTAATTTATCTAAAAATGCTTTGTAGATTTTAATCCACTGTAAAAAAAAGTCATTACTACTACTGAGCTAGTTCTACCACTCTGTGTTTCATATTCTTTGAGGCCCCCTTTTCTGGATGCTGATGTGGACTAACGGGTTCTGTGTGTAATGAAGCAGTAGATAGCAGAAGTATTCAGAAAACCCATTCTCCTGTGCTGTGTTACTCATTGTGGATAATAATTAGTGTATTTACATTCAGGCTGGAATTTCCAACTTTGTCTGATTAGATCACAGTTATTACAAAAAGTATTTGATGGAGAGAAAAATGGTGGTCAGATTTTTCTTAACTGGTATGGAGCGTACAAACAAGCCAGCTTTCCTTCTTCCACCCTGATGCCACCTACAGCCCTGCCTCAGCCCTGCCTGTCCCTCTGTGCAGCCCTGGCCTGCCCCCCACAGCAGGAAATCACACCTGCCTTTCTCAACGGCCTGTTTTTCTGAATACTGTTTTTTATCTGCAGAAGGAAACTCACCATTCTGTCAAAACAAGTCCCATAGAAATAAAAATTACTTCTGTCATTATGAGGAGAGGAGAAGGTCGTGCTTTTCTCTCCAGCATTTCAATGCAGGAGGAGAATTTGTTTTCTTTTTTCTCTGAATGAGGAAGAGGTTAACGCCACAAGCAAAGACAGTAGTTCATTACAATAATTAAAGAAAAAGTTGAAATCTTGGCATTTGCTGGAGAACAAAAAAGGTCTCTATAGAAAGGCAGAGAACTGGATATATGTGCTTAACTCTAGATATTTTACTTGTATCCTTTTATTGTTAGATCCACTTACTTTGGGGGAGGATGTTGCTCCTTCCTAACTTTTTTTCTACTTATCGAACAGTTCATTTTGTTTTCAGAAATTTGAAACTCGTTTGTGCAAAACCATGGAAATAGATGAATCCCAACAACAAAAATTGCTTCTGAATTACTCTTGTTTTGAAGCAAGGAAGCAAACCATTCCATTACCAAGCAGTTTATGTCAAACATTCATGGTTGAATGGTAGTTGGAGTGATAGTGGTTGACAATCTTTCCTTTTCCATCCTATTGTTCATTATTCATAAATGAACATTTTTGAACAGAATTCATTTGGCTTTTAGTTGTCATGAAGAAAGAGCTGTCTAGAATTTCCTGAATCTTCTTGCTTTTGACCTTTCCACACTGTCCCCACCCCCCATTTACTTTGTCCTCCTTAATTCCTAAATATCTTTTTACATTGTCCCACTGGGGACAATGTATGTGTCATAAACCAGAAACTTAAAAGAGATGCCTTTAATGCTTTTTCCACATGGATTGGTGGAAAATATTATTACTAATGTTCAACTCTTTTCTGTCACCTCCAACCCCATCTATTGGAGTTACTTGGCTTGCAAAGTGTCTGAATGCACGGAACCAGTTGGACACTTCCAAGACAGCCAAATTATAAGGCCCACTAAACATCCCTGAAAAGGTAATGAGGTGGAGAGCTCCTCTTGGGAAGAGAAGAGTGTTAGCAGGAAGAGTAATGTCTGCTTGAGTGGATAAGTGAGGAAGTACCTCGTGCCTGAAGAACAATTCATGGTAGATAAATTCTCAGGAAGATGGGTCTGGTTAGAGGCATGGTTTTTGTTTTACTGAATGGAGTATACAATTTGAACCAGACATGAATTGCTAATGACATAGGGGAAAGGAAGTGTGAAAAAAAGGAGTGTGTCTCCATTGGGGATTTCTTTTGAATCCCTTCCACTAGGCAGTTGTTCCTGAAAATAAATGTAAAACTATTTAAAGAACATCTGAGAGGGACACCCCATCATTAGTACAAGAATTAGCCCAACTCTGAATGCACTGGGGCCCCAGTCCTGGATTCAATGTACTTGTCACAGGCGGGTTGTTTTCCTCTGGGCCTGATGAGGAGTCCAGGTTTAGTGAGCCAGAGTAGGAAGTAACACTTTCAATATCCAAAGAACAGCTGAAGACCACTGGATCGCTGGGACATTGGAATGGGGGCCCTCTTTGGGAAAACATTATAGAGTAATTTTCCAAACTCTGCCAAAGGCTGGGTCACCGACACGTGTTCATTTCTCTTTTGTTCCTGACACCCACCACATCTGGCTGCCAGTGAACTGTACTCCTACTCTGATAGGAAGTTGCTCTTCTTTGTCTGTCTGGTTTTAATGAATGGACTTCATTTCTTAGAATAGTATTAGATTTATTTTAAAAAGTTGAGCAGAAAGTACAGAGTTCCCATATACTATAGCTCCTTGTCCCTTCAAGTTTCTCCTATCATTGACATCTGGCATTGGTGTGATACATATATTACAGTTGTCGAACCAATATTGGCCTATTAATTAAAGTCCATAGTTTACATTAGGCTTCCTTCTTGGGTTTTCACAATTACTTGATCATACAAGCATAGATATATTGCCCTAGAAATCCCCTCTTCACAAACCCTTGGTAACCACTGGAATTTTTTCCTGTCTCCATAGTTTTGCCTTTTGTATTTGGAGTCATATGATATGCGGTCTTTTCCAACTCAATTCTTTCACTTATTAATATGCCTTTATGGTTCTTCTATGTCTTTTTGTGGCTTGATGGCCATTTTTTTTAATTGTGGTGAGTGAAATGATATATTATCTTTGTTTTTGAATAGAGAGAGAAAAGGATGGAAGAACTCTAAGTAACAATAACAACTTTTTAAGAAATTCCCTAGAGATGATGGGAGGTTTGCTTTCACTTTGCTAGGTTTTTATTGGTTGATTGATTGTTGGCGACAAACACATATATCCTATTTACTTGTCTTCCCGTGTTTAGTGCAAAATAAGTAACAATATGTAAGTGCTTAACATGTCTGTCTCTAAGCTTCTGTACGGACTGTGTACCCCAGACCAAAGCGTTGTTCCACCCTGTACTTGCTGCAAAGTGTACTGTCTTTTTCATTAAATTCACTTTCCGAACAGCTAATATGTTCTATTACAAGTTATCCTTGAGTTCTTGAGATGGATTGTGTACCCTTATATTGATTGTATGTCACCTTTTCCTCTTGTTTTTATTCTTATTTGTCTTTGGAGAAAAACACATCCGCTGAATTAACACACACATTTGCATGGGTGTCTGGTTTCTATTTCCAAGGCTGGGATGATGTTGAATTCTTCTGAGTGTTCAGCTCTTGATTTTACCCCTCATTTTGGTTTTGGCTCACCCCTCTTCCTGTAAATCTAAACCATGACACCATCTTCCCTTGCCCTACCCTGAATAAATTGTGGGTAGTGACTAGGGAAGGGATCGAAAATGACATTTATTGAGCACCTACACTGTATCAGGTGCTGTACAGCTTGTTGGCTAATCTAATAGCTGGTTTTTAAAAAGGCAAAGGATCACAAAATTATTTGAGTTTCAGAGAAGTAACTTACTCAAGTTACCCAGCTAGTATGTAATAGTACCTCATTCCACATGAACCCTCCCCCACAGTTCAGATTCCAAAGCCCATGCATGCTCTTTGTACTTTACTAAACTGTACCCCAGATACAAAGTCTGTGTTTGCTGTGAGCTGGCACCTTGCTTCTCAAAGTTGCGAGTCATGAGCCGGCATCCTCAGCCTCACCTAGGAACTTGGAAATGAAGAATGGTTGGTCCCAAGCCACACCCACTGAATCAGAATGCTCATTACTAGATCCTTAATTGAGGCTCAAGTCTGATAAACAATGGGAAGCATTTGGTATAAAGAATATGGCAGAATGCACCTTGTACCTGAGACTGTTGCTTGTTAGTTAGTAAAAATCATAGTCGATGTGAACATTGGCCTAAAATACTACACCTACCAGTCTTGTCTTTGAGCCTCTTCCTCCATTTTTGATTTCTTCCCCATAAACACGTGCTCTGTTACTAATGTCTATTTTATCCCTGTGTTCTGTCACTATTTTGAATCCATTCCCTGGGTGTACAGTTTAACCTTGCTTCAGAATAGTTGGAATGAAAGACCTGGATGTTTTTTTTTTTTATTCTAGATGAGTTTTCCAACCTGCTAAATCCAATGAAGATCAACTGAATCTGGATAAAATCTCCTCTAAACCTGAAGAGGTAGAGCCCATGGAAACTTTATTCCATAATACTGGTCAAACATCTTCTAGATGATATCTCTTCTACTTTCAGTCAGAATTTAGCTCTCGTGTTACTGATTATAATCAGGTACAGATACCAGTTGTGCTTGGGCAGGCTAGTGAAAAATGTGAGTCTAAGCCAAGAATACATCCTTGTTAATCCAGCCTTGAAAGAGGAGAGTATATTTAAAGAACACTGGGTTGGAGGCTTAGGAGACCTCACCGTGGATTTTGAGCAAGACATTTCCTCTCTGTAAGTCTCAGTTTTCTTATCTGTAAAATGGAGGCCTTGGACTGAGTGACCGCCAGTGTGCCCCTCAAGCGCTAAAGTCTGCAACACCTTGCACATGCTTGAATTCACTTACTCAAAGATGCCTTTTATTGTAAAATGCAACATTAGTCCATATGCTGCTACACGGGAGACACTCTGCCATTTATAACTAAGTTATCATTCTCGTGTAATGTCTGTCTTTCTATATTTTCTCTTTACCTTTCTTCAGTCGGCTTTCTGTCCAAGAAAGCAAACCTTAATGACTTGCTTCAACAGGGGCTCTCCAGCCCTGTGGATTTTGATTGGGTTTGACCAAAGGCCAGGATCAGTAGGAGATTGAATGATAGGGTGGAAAGTGAGATTGATACAGTTATTCCCCTGGCTCTTTCTTGCTGAGTAATGAAGGGACAGCAGTTGCATCTCTGTCAGGGCTGTAGGTGTTGCCAGGTGGCCCTCTCCTCCAGCTACAGCTGTAGTAAGCACCTCTGCTTGCCTTCTGGTCTAGGAGCTCTAAGTCTCTCTGCTGTTGCTAGCCTTGCCATTCCTTGTTTACTTTCTCGTAATCCTGACGTCACCTTTATAAATACCTCATTTACCTATCTTTCTTCCATGTCACAGTCAGGTTTAGTGCTCCATTTATTTCCTGCTGGGACCCTGGTTAATAACATAATTGGTATCAGGAGTATCCTTAGGCTCACAAAACAGAATTTTATGTTTATGTTGCTCACATATTTGAGAAGCAATCCCAGCCCTTTAGGTACTTAGTAAATATTACTTTGAATGATGGGGGGAATGATCTTTTGATCCTAGTGCCTCTAATCTCTAGAAAAAATATCAGGAAGCCATAAATCAAGAGGGATTTCCCATTTATATTCTCCGTAATGTGCGAACATTGCCATTTAAAATACATATACTCTCGGGCCTCCCTGGTGGTGCAGGTGGTAGAGCACAGCACTGTGAAGTTGTCCACAGCCTCAGTGCGGGTTTGATCCCAGCTGGCCTCGGAGATACCCACATGGCACAACGGGCCTCTCCTGTCTTGCCCGCTGCTCCCCTCAGCAGTGTATTTCATCAGTCTGCCTGCTCTGTTCCCCACTCTCTCTTTGGTGAATCCTCTCACCCTCCCGCACATCTGGCCTGTACCCCGGTTATTATATGCATCAATAAATAAATCTTTAAAATACATATACTCTCTCAAGAAGATCTCCCATGCTCTCTACACAGACACTCCTACTGCTGATTATATTTGCTGGTAGCAATGAAAACAAAGCAGTTTCCCAGTCAGTACTGGGGAACCATGTACTAAAGGTTTGATCACTTTGCTTTAGTGAAGATGGCACATTTGGAGTGGCATGGAATGAATCAATGTTCTCCCTGTCATATGAATGCACTGCTGTATTTAAACTCAAAGATTACGTTAATGATATCTCCTCTATCAGGAAACTCATTTTACAGTGAAGAAAGTTCTGTGAAGAAAGTACTGTGAGCTATTGATAAGGAATTCAGTGGTCTTACCATATGTCTCCTCATCTCCAAATAGCTGGTTTGAGGAAATAATGGCGTGGCTTGCTCAAAGCTCGTTACAGAATTAGCTGATTGAGTCTACTTGGTGAGGCTGGGCAGATATCTTATATGATGTAGTATATGCCTTGAACCAACAGCCAAAATATGGTACTGCCTGCCTTATAGCCTAAAGGGTTCAGGGACATGGGTTCAGGGACCAAGATGTAAAGCTGGGGGCGATCCCTCTCATTATTACATCTAATATCCTACTTAAGAATTTTTTTCTGAACCAATGTAGACTGGTCCAGGAAAAATATCTTAAGTGGGGTAGTAGGTATAATAACAAGAGAGACCATTCCCAGCTCCAAAGTAGACTGGTCTAGTTCCTACGGAAAACACTGTGGCGGTTTCTCAGAAGACTGAAAATGGATCTGCCATATGACCCAGCAATTCCATTCATAGGTGTCTACTCGAAGAATACAAAAACACTACTTTGAAAGAAGAATTGCATTCCCTTATTTATTATAGCACAGTGTAAATAGCCAAGCTATGGAAACAACCTAAGAACCCAAAAACAGATGAGTGGATCAAGAAGATGTGGTATATGTACACAATGGAATACTACTCGGTGATGAAAAAAGATAAACTCATGCCATTTGTGGCAACATGGATGGAGCTGGAAGGGATTATGCTCAGCAAAACATGGGAAAAGACAAATACTGGATGGTGTCACTTATATGTGGAATACAGAGGAAACCAAATGGTCATATAAAGTCAAACTTAGAAACTAGCCCTTTAAAGTTGACTATAGAACCGAACCACCCAGAGGGGACAGGGAGAGGTGAGAACTAAGTATGGATGGAGCACAGTGGACTGTGGTGAGGATTAGGGGCGCTTTGGTGGTGGGTTCACTACAGTGACTACACCTGAGGGGGATAATCCTGTACTTCCAAAATACTAACAAAAATGTCAACTATTGTACTTCAATAAAGAATTTTTGTTTTTGATCTCCATGGATTGGGGTTCAATGAGGCTAAGTGTTCTAGTGCCCAAGGCCAGATGCTTACCTAGGAAGCCTCTGTTACACTGGAAGGTGAGAATCCTTTTGGTAATCAGGGTTCAGAAAGTTTTCTTCAGGGCTAAATAGTAAATAGTTCAAGCTTTTCAGGGCATCTGGTTCTCATTCTGATTACTCTTCCCTGCTGTTGCGGAGCAAAAGCAACCCTGAACAACACACACAAAAATGTGTGTGGCAATGTTCCAGTTAAAACTATTTTTAAAACCAGACAGCCAACCTGTGGGCTGAGTTTGCTGACTTGTGCAGTAGATGACGTGGATGTAAGACTTCTATTCGAAGAGGAGAGTAGATGCTGGGAGTGAAAAGGAATGCACTATGCTGAGTGCTCTCTGTCCCGCCAGCCCCACTCACTCTGCCATTTTCCAAACTACTTTGTGCTTTGCTCCTTTGTCCTCTGGGTTTCAGTTGGGTTTGGCCAGTTGGAGCCAACCCCAAAGAGACAATGGAAAGTTCTTCTTAGCTCAGCATCCTTAGGGTGGCCATGGTAAAGCGGTGTGTCTGTTTAAGCAAGATAGGCAACTGTCACATTATACATTATAACAAAGAGCAATAGAGATGATGTAGCATTTAGATCAGAAAGTAAACTGTTCTCTCTGTCATGAATGTGTGGCCATATTTAAACTCAAATTATTACAGGAGATTAGAGGGCAGGAGAAAGGTCAGGGTGTTTATTCCTTGGCTCTCCCCCTGCTCAGTTGAAAGTTATTAAAGGCTGTGCTGCTACTACAGTTCCTTTTAGGTGGTCTCTGCAAAACTGAACCTGTACTTCTCTCTGGGTTTCCACAATCCCTCTGTTCCCTTGACTTTCAGGCCTGGACTGGTAAATATCCTCTGGTGTAGCTAGCCTTGAAGGACTTCAGCATCCCTTCTTGAGTTCCCCTCATCATGCTTACATCATTATAAATAATCCTTTGATTATGCCCCCTTCAATTCCCCTTTGGGTCTTCCATCTGTTTCCCCCTGGGACTTTGACTAAGAATGGTGTCATTGATAAACTCCCTTCTTACGAGATGTTAAAATGTGAACCCAAAAATATCCATCTTAGGATCAAAGTCTTTGCTAGCTGGCAGTATATTCCTGGTGAGTGAATGAATCAATGAGATGTTAGTATTCCCAGTGCAGCTCATTTAAAAGACAGATGCAGTATGGTAGCATGAGAGATTGTGTGCTGTTCAGAATGATCTTTAAAAACTGAGTCCACACTGATTCTTCCTATCCTTAGAAGCTCTTTCTCAGCCTGGAGACAGACTTTCTCATTTTGGTGATCTGCAAGGTGGCAATGGCCTTGCCTAGGACTCCTAGTTGTTACCCCACAGCCCAGACATTAGAATGGTATTTACACATTCCATTTCTCCTGAAATAAAACAACTCCAGCTGCAGCCAGCATGGACACAATTTTGCTTTTTGTGACATGGTGCCAGTTACTGTTGTCTGTGACTCTTCTGGAATTGAGTTCAGAGCTTTTTGCAAGAGGAGGGTGGTCTACCATTCTGGGACACACCCGATTCCACAGCAGCTGCAGTTATCTCACATTGCCTGCCCTATGTGACATAATCTGCCCCAGCGTATTTTAACATACATGGGCTATCTTCATAGCTCTTATTTCTAATCCATTAGTCTAGATTGCCTGTCTAGAACTTGCTAAGCTTTGAGCACGCTGATGATCAGAGCTGCATAGACTGTATTATTACAGAAATCTAGCGGTGACTGAGGCTTCTTGAGCTGATGCAAGAGCTCCTGTGCCTTTGGAGAAGTCTGCTGTGTTTCCTAGTTCCTAACCGTCCCCATAGAGACAAACAGAACAAGTGTGCACCCCGGGCCCTCCTCTAAAGCAGTGTCACTGTACAGCACTGGTCCATAATGAAATAAGGAGCTTACATCAGAATGTATTGAATTAGTATGCTGCTTCCTTCACTGAGAGAGTTTTGCTATCAAAAAATATCAGCTGAACTAAATAATGCATTTACTGTCATTTTTGATTTACATTCTGGGCCCTGCTCCCATCTCCTGGTGAACCAGAAACAAATGGTCTGGGGACCAGCAGCCCATAGGGGTCCTGTCCTCTGAGGAGTCCTGCTAAGATGGCCTCGGGACTCTGTCCCTTCGTAGGGCCACCTTTTTGAAATTACTGACACTTGTTGAAAAATGAGAGGATTTCTTCCCTTTCCATTTTTTTCAATAACAACTTTAAGTCCATGTTTCATCTCAGAGAGCGTTAGAGAACTGCTTAATAGCCTGTCCAAGAGTCAACTGGAATTCCATGGGCCTAAGAGTTGCATTGGAAGATACTCAGGACTCAGATTTTATCTCTGGTCAGACAGATGACAGCATTTCAATTCTATTTGAAATTAGTTAGTCTCAGAGAGAGAGACTCTAAGAGAACACCAAATTCTGAACTCTTCAGAAAGTAAATGTCTCCCAAGGCCCAACACAGCCATAGAACAAACAGAAAAACATTCCCTTCAACTGAGCATTTTCAGATTCAAGACCACAGTAGAAATGCGTCTTCACATTGTAAATTCACCAGATTGATACTGACCAACAAAGATGTCTTGCACCATTCCTGTGCCTTTTTCATAAGGAGAAACAAGTAGTATGTTTAAAATGAGTTAAGCATAATTCTAACTTTGTGATGCAAACCATGGTTAGGCAGAGAAGCAACAACTGCTAAGTGTTTCCATCCTTCTCACCGCACCCAAAACAGTGATTCTCACCCTTGGCTGTACATGAGAATCCCCTTGGATGCTTTTATCTCTGGCAGTGGCACCAAGGCATCCATATTTTTTTAAGCTCCCCAAGTAATCCCAGTGTGCACCCCAAAGTTGAGAGCTACTGACATAAAGGGTTCTGGGAGAACTAGTAGGCCATGGGTGTGGTGGTGGCAGGTCTTGTAGAAAAAAACACAGCCCTCACCATGGCCAGCCCTAGGGTGCTGAGGTCAGGAGAACCTTGCCATGTCCCTTCCATTCTCTGTGTGGCAAAGTTGATGTTTAAAAGCAAGCAAAACTGGGAGGAGAGAAAATTTTGACTTTTCATAAAGATAATATGAGCTAATGCGCCTGCAGTGTTTCAGTTTGGATTCTCAACGGCCCAAAAGAAACCATTCATTTCCAATTAATTTAGCTAAGGCTATAGAACTTAATTGAAAGAACATTGCAGAAAATAAGAACAGATGCAGCAAGCTGGAAGGGATTTTTCCTTGCTTTTGTGGTCTCTACGAGGCATGTAGCTACTTGGGACACTTCGTGAGTCCTGTCAGAGCTGATTAAAACAAAAGCAAAATTTTTGTTATGCTTCCATTCCTTTCTCCTGAAGCTTCTGTCACCATTCCAGAACTCTATTTATCAGCATACTTCAGCTAAGCAGCAGTCCATGATGTGTGGTCTCAGAATGTCTGGGCATCCTAAATCTTTTTTGGGGATCCACAAGGTCAAAACTCTTTTCCTTATTTGTTTTTTTCACTGTGTTGGCATTTACATCCATGGTTCACAGCAGCAGTGGGTAAAGCTGCAGGCACTTTAGCAGGAATCAAGGCAGTGGGTTTGCCTTTATAATAAAAAAGTAAAATACCACATTCATTTAAGAAAGTCCTTGATGAAATAGTGAAAATTAATGTTATTACATTTGACCTTTAAGTATATGTGCTTGTATGTTTGAATTACAAATCGAACTGGCTGTACTTTTGATCATTTTTTATTTTAATGGACAAGGAACAGAAAATCTATGTTGTTCAGGCTTGAGGATTGGGCATTTTCTCGAAAATGAACAAAGTGAGCCTGTCACTTCAAGAAAAGCAACTGACATTATTCGTTGCCATTGATGAAATTTAGGCTTTGAAGCAAAAATTAGAATTTTGGAAAATTCATCTATGCTGTTGTGTCACTGACAGCTTCCCAATGCTCAGAGACTTGTCAATAAGATTGTCAGTGAGAAGAACCAATGTGATTTTTGATACTGTGTAACCAAATTTATCAACCATTGGAAGATCTGCATGACTATGTGAATCAATATTTTCTAAGTGAGCACTGCAGGAATTACAAAAATCATGCATGGGAAAAAGATCCATTCAGAGTGCAAAGTGGACCAATGAATTGTAGTGCAACAGGGTACAAATAGCGCCCCATAGCGCCATTACTTTTAGAGCAAGCGCTTGCTGAGTTTTGATGAAATGTCAAAGAAACATAGCCACAATCATCTCAGTAGGTTTTTAAAATGCTCCTTCCCTTTCCAAATATGTATCTCTGTGGGGCCAGATTTTCTTCATATACTTCAGTCAAAACAGCATGTGGATATTGTAGCAGACTGAATAGGAAAGCACGTATGAGAAGCCAACAGTCTGCTTTTATGACAAACTGTGAAGACACTTGGAATAATCTAAAATAATACCACTCCTTCTCACTTTGTCTTGGGAAACACTTTAGTTTTTCTAAAAAAAAGAAAAATCTGTGAAGATGTAATGAGTTTTTTTCTAAATTAATTGAAATATAAAATCATTAAAAATGTATCTCAGTTTTATTTTCGGACAGCTAAAATATGGATAGACGTACTCCATGTGAACAAAAGTGCTTTGGGGTCTTCCAAAGGTTTGAGAACTGGTGGTTGAAGGAGCTGGTCTTGTTTTTGTTCTGGCTGAGAGTTAAGGTACTGGTGTGTCAGCTTGCTCTTGTGAAAGCTTCGTTTTTGGCTTTGTTAAGCAGGTCTATTTTGGTTTGTATTAGTCTTTTTACTTCTGTGTTGTTAGTGGAAACCCAAGATGTCAGGAGTCCATTTGCCTTGACTTTGTCTCTGGCACTGATCAGAGACTGTGCTTCAGCTCTTTTTCCTTCAACTTGATTGCTCCCCCCAACCCCCCAACTCCCCCACCATGGACTCCTTGGAGCTTCACTTTACATACCTTTCGGGTCATTTAAGGATTTGACATGAACTTACACATCTGGAGCATTCCTCCACCAGGCTTTCCCCTTCTCAGTATTCTCAATGACCAGCCCCTCTGGCCACCCCACCATGTCCTCTGAACCCGTACCCTGTGAGACTGCAGCCTTCTGCTTGAGCTCTGCATCCAGTGCACCAAGCAAATAGAGGAAGCTTCAGGAAAAAGCCAACTAATTGTGGATCTCCTCCACATTTCTTTCCGTGTTCTGTCTCTCCTCGTCTTTGCCTGCTTCTGGTTGAGTGTCTGTGAATTCAAACCATTTCCCCCTGGTTTTCCGGAGTTCTTTTAAGCCTGGAGAGGTCAGCATGTTATGAACTTACTTGGCTGTTAACTGACATGGAGTTCCTGTCTCTTCCTCCCTTTGAACCAAGATCAGTAAGGCCATGTCTAGGGCAGACAGCAAGTCCTTGAAAAAATATGTCTTCCTCTAAATGTGCAGTGTTCTACGAAGCATTTCTCCACAATCCACACACCAATTGTGATTTGCTATCCTCCTACCTGGGTGGTTGCGATGTTAGGCCAAGGGCCCTCATCAGACACCTGTTTTTTCACAGTCGACACCTTCATCCTCCATAGATGCTCATCTAGCCAACATCTTGGGTCCCACACTTGTCTTTTGTGATCGATTCATATCATAACACCTGCCTTTTTCAAGCACACTGGCCATTTTACATCATTATGATCTTATGGTTCGAGTTGATATGAACCATTAGATTTTGGTGCTTAAACTGTTAGCACTCAGCCTTTCTTAGCCTTTTATTCACGTTAAATTTCATTTTTATTCTTTTATAGCTAACTATAATTTAGCTACAATAAAATGCATCTATTTAACACATGCAGTTAGATGTGTTTTAAAAAATGGATACAGCCATATATGCCACATCTTTATCAACACAGAGACCCTTCTAATTCCCCCATGAGCTTTTCCTTGTGTTCCATTTCCAATCAGTTTCTACCCTGACAGTTGAAGCCACTATTGTGATAATTTCTCTCACTACAGACAAGTTTTGCCTTTTCACAAAGTTCATATAAAGGGAATTACATAAAATGTACTCATTGCAGTCTCGCTTCTTTTGCTCAGGATAATGATTTTGAATTTCATCTTTATGTTACACGTATCAGTAGAGTTTGTTCATTTTTATTAACTGAGTCATAGTCCATCATTCCAGTTTATCCACACTCCTGAACTACTTCCGGTAGGGTTTATTATGAATAAAAGCTGCAAGCCTTTGTGTATATACATTTTCTTTTCTCTTGGATAAATACGTAGGGGTGAAATTGTTGAATCTTATGGAAGGTGTATGTCTAACTTACAAGAAGCTACCAGGTTTCCAAAGTAGTTTTACCACGTCATACTCCTACCAGCTGTGTATGAAGGTTCCAGTTTTTCCACCTTCTGCCAACACCTGGTTATCAGTCTTTTAAATTTTAACCACTCAGGTGGTATTTTATTATGGCTTTCATTTTCCTAATGACTAAAGATAATGAACACCTTTTCATTCGTATATCCTCTTTGCAAAACTGATCAAATCTTTTGCTCATTTGTTGTTATTTGTATTTTATTACTGATGGTAAGGATTATCATCACTTTTTAGAAATGGGGGAAGGCATTTCTGCCTCCATTTCCTCTGAAAGCATTCTTGCTTGCTGACCACAGCAAGATGCTTCTGAGTTTTTGTGCCCCACACAGGGAACCAACTATTCCTTAGGGAATCTTGTCCCCTTGTGGAACTCATGGTGATTCCTGCGTAAGCGCCTCTCAACCTCAAGACAGGTAGAGTCTGGCCCCTCCCCACCATGGCGGATCTCCACAGGTATGCCCTATAGGACCAGTAGGATACTCTGGAAGTAACGCTGTGTCTTCTGAGGCCAGGCCATAAAAGATACTGTCACTTGTACTTCATGCTTTCTTGGATAACTCCACTGAAAGAGGCCCACCACCGTGTTACGAAAACACCCACGACACTCTCTGGAGAGGCCCATGTGGGAAAGAACAGAGGCCTCGCTAAACAGCCAGTACCATCTTGCCAGTTGTGTGAAGGAGCCAGCATGGGAATGGAGCCTCCACCTCAGTCAAGCCTTCAGGTGAACAGAGTCCTGGCCAACATCTGACTGTACACTCAGGAGAGACTACAAGCAAGAACTGGTAAGCTAAGCTCCCCCCAAATCCCTGACTCACATTGTGAGAGAGAGTGTTTATTGTGGTTCTTGACTGGTAATTTTTACTCTTTCAATATGTCATTTCATTCTCTCTGGGCCTGTAGAATTTCTACTGAGAAGTCTGGTAGCCTAATAGGAGTGGTTTTATAACTTACCTGCTTACCCCACCCCCACCTCCAAACACCTTTCTTTGTCTGTCTTTATCTTAGTTAGTTGGTAGTTTCGCTTTGTGTTTTGGTATAGGTCTCTTTACGTTTAGATAACCAGATGTTCTGTTATCTTTATGGTCTTGTATATTCCCTTGTTTGGGAAGTTTTAAGCTAGGTCATTGAATACACTCTGCTCCCTTCTCTCTCTCTCTCTCTCTCCACCCTTTGGGATACCCATAATTCTTAGGTTGCCTTTCCTAATGTAGCTGGATAGTTGTAGCGTTCCTTCACTTTTTTATATCTTAGTTCTCTGCTTCCACCTGGATCATTTCTAGGTTTCTATATTTTTTAATTTATCCTTAATTGGGGTAATATTTGGATACTCCCAGCTTTGTATCTTTGAGTTCACTGGTTCATGTCTCCGTGAGGTCTATTCTTTTCCCATAGCTTTCTGTACCGCTCTTGATCTAATTTATTGATTCTTCACACTCTGAATCTGTTATTTGCTTGTTTAAACCTTCGATTTCTACCCCTGCTTATCAGTTTTATTACTGATCGTATCGAGTTGCTTTTCTCAGCTATTTGTATATCTTTGAATTTCTTTTCTGAGTCGTCTTGTATCTCTTTCATTTCCTTTATGATAGCTATTTTGAATTCTTTATCTGTTCAAAAGTTATAGTCTTCCGTGTCTTTGAGTTTGCTTTCTGAAGAGTTGTCATTCTGTCCTTGTGATGTCATATTGAGTTCTCACTTTCCCTTGTGTATTTTTTGCCAGCCCATTTGAAATCTGGATCAGCAACTTAGAACTGAGCTGCTTATATTTTACTGTTCCAGCAGGTGGTGCTGTGGCTTTGTTTATTGGTTACTACTGGGTGCCTAAGGTACTCAGACAACGGAATAGGTAGTGTATAGCTGTTGTTTCAGTGGGGGCTGCATGGAGTGTACCAACCACTGTTGTGGTTGTGCTGGGGGAATGTGCTGGAGGAGGGCTGGCTCTTTTGAGATCCAGCACTGTTATCCTTTCTGTCTGAGGTTCCAGATCTAAGATTCAGCAGTTTATTTGCTATCGGAACTCATCATGGCACCAGCACGGATTCTAAAGTGTGGGAAAGGGGGAGTATTGTCTAGCACTTTCTCTGTTGTCCTTTCTGGGATCCCAGCCTGTATGGAGTACCCTAGTTCTTCCACCTTTGGCTTCACCCGGGCAAACCTAGAAATGATCCGGGTAGACACACAGAATTATCCTGACCCTATACTGCTTCTGCTCCCCACTTCTCAGAGTTGGGGTAACTTTTGATGTAAGAGTAAGTGAATAACATAGTCATCAGCATTCAGGAAACTAATCTTTCCTTCAATTTGCTTTCAATAACATTAACTTCCTTTCTTCTCATTCATCCACCCCACCGATCTGAACTAAAGCCCAGAGTTGCAGGCTTATGGAAGTGAAATCTGTGGTTCTCTGGTAATGACCTGGACTCTTCCACCTTTTGGTTCACCCCTCACTAATCTTCTGATAATGAATGACCAAGCAACTCCTATGAGCCCAGCTTCTTACAGACAACTGCATCAGAATGAAATATAAAAAGCTACCTGAAGGTGTTGGAGAATGAACAAAAGCAAGCAGGTGCTAGAGGATGATCATCACTTGAATAAGGTAAATAAACTGAGTCATGAGGATTGGTTTTTTCCTATATGTTTCTATCAGGTTGCAGTTGGGGAAAGGGATAAGTGCATAGAAAACTGCAATTTCGTAGGTTTACAAACCAGACGAGAGGGTAGCTATAATCACAGCAATTGAAAATTCAGGGGCCTCCCCGGTGGCGCAGCGGTTGAGCGCTGGGTTGCAAAGCTGCCTGCGGCCTCTGCGGCGCCGGTTCGATCCCCGGCTGCTCCCCGGCCACCGGAGGAGGGTCCCACGTGGCGCGCAGACCTCTCCTGCCGCCCGCTGCTCCCCTCAGCAGTGTACTTCGGTCCTTCTGCCTGTTCTGTTCTCTGCTCTGGCTCTGGTGAATTCTCTCACCCTCCCGCGCTTCTGACTGTACCCAGTGCATGTATAAACAAAAACAAACAAATAAAGAAAGAAAGAAAGAAAACATGCCTCTATATAAAAAAAAAAAAAAAAAAAAAAAAAAAAAAGAAAATTCAGGAGGGAAATCCCAGATAGGAGAGGGCAGAGTGGGAGCCCTTGGTTCTGCATATAAACTTCTCACTGACTGCTAAATTATGCATGAGCAGGCCAGGGGCGGGGCAGACTTCAAGCAGCCCAGCAAACGTTAAAATAACTGACCTGCTATTCCAGCTGCCATCTATTGTTTTCACTTTGAGTTCAGCCAATTTAACTGCCTATCCTTGTACTACGCACACACAAGTTCTGCTCCACAAAATAGCGTGAGTAGGTAGAACTGAGTTTTTTTTTTTTTAATGCGGTCCAGAAGGTAGATAGAATAGTCCTATAGAAGTTGCAGTGAGAAACCAGTTGTATAAAGCCAATTAATCTTTAGGGCCTCCCCGGTGGCGCAGCGGTTGAGCGCTGGGTTGCGAAGCTGCCCGCAGCCTCTGCAGCGCCGGTTCGATTCCCGGCTGCTCCCCGGCCACCAGAGGAGGGTCCCACATGGTGCGCAGACCTCTCCTGCCACCCGCTGCTCCCCTCAGCAGTGTACTTCGGTCCTTCTGCCTGCTCTGCTCCCTGCTCTGGCTCTGGTGAATTCTCTCACCCTCCCGCGCTTCTGACTGTACCCAGTGCATGTATAAACGAAACAAACGAACAAATAAATAAATAAAAAAAAAAAAAAAAAACATGCCTCTATAAAAAAAAAAAAAAAAAAAAAAGCCAATTAATCTTTAGAAGTGCCCCTATTGGGACCGATGACAGGTTGCCCCATGATGTGCTGAAGGGGCATGCTGATTATTTTAAATGGAAGGAAATTGAGATACAAAAGATCTAAGAATGATTTTTTTTTCCCTAATTAGGTCCCTAAAAACAGGAACTAAATCTCTATGGCGATCATGGAAGTGACAGACCATCCTAGACTACTGTTTCTAAGGTGTATTTATGTTTTATCTTTTCCTAAAAACTAACCTCACTGGAATGACCAGATGACTGGTTCATATTCTGTGGATCCCCATGAACACCTGAAGTTGGTCTTCTCTTGCTAACCTCTTATGTCAATTATTAGGTCATCCAAAATATCTAAGCAGGAGAGTACCCACAAATTTGGTACGGGGTGTTTTAAAAAATGACCACAGTACATGCATTCTTCAAGTAGTCTGTGTAGCTTGTTGGGTGATGTGCCAGTTCATCGGGAAGACTGGTTTCAGGGGTTCCTTAGATATCAGCCTATCTTTATGGTTGGCCCTCTCCAGGCTGTGGGTTGATGGCACAGGCTGGCTTGTCACAGACGGAGCTGTAATGTGGGCTGATATGATTTGTCACAAACATCTTGTGAAATTTTCTTGGCTTCTAAACTGGTCACTGGATAACAGTCTCCTCCCAAACATGCCACTGACCTTTGTTTGATATATCTGAGGGAGACAGAAGTCAGTGAGGTATCTAGTGTGGTTTGTGAAAAAAAAAATCAGTTATTCATAGACTCGCAATCATCACCTAATGTTAAAAAAAGTATCAGGTTTGATTTCAGTTTTAAACCTTTGTATGTTGGAATTTGGGCTTTTCATTATTTGTTACTTTGCTTATTCGGGAATAGATGAGCCAAACTGGTACTCAAAGGGCAGGGAGAATTTCAGGGTGTGAGTGGGATAGTCCAATGCCTGTTTATAAACCAATTTGATTTTTTAGGTAATTCCTAAAATTTAGGTAACACTTTAGGTAATTCCAAAGGCTTTACCCACAAGGTCTCATGGGAAAAACCAGCCATTTCCATCCAGATTTGGTCAGTCACTGCTGTCCAATCTCCACAACTTCTTCCAGTCAAGGATTTGGTAGGCCCACGTGACACTAGCCATGTTTCTTCACGTACAGGTCTGAGTAATATTTGGTTTAACCTCATTTCATTGCAGATGAGGAAAACCTCCCCGCCTATGTTGAATGAAACCAAGTTTCCTTTTCTTTAAAGGAAATGGCATATAAAGCCATGGTTTGAGAACTGAATGTCATTAGTTGAGAACTTAATGTATTTGTTTCAAAGCCCAGGTGCTGCCTTCATTCCAGGTTCATTTTCTGAGACCTCATTATAGGAGAAGGGAAGAATCTCGAAGATACTCTTCCCCACTCGGAATCAGTATGGGGTAACCTTTCTATTTCTCACCCCTACCTGACATCAGGGTCATAAAACTGCTGGAGCTTGGGGTTCCCTCAACAGTGTGACTGCCTGGGTCTTCCGTGCTCCACCTGACCTTCCTCCGGACTTGGCCTCTTGTGTACACTGTCACAGTAAGTGATAACAGGCTTCACTTTCATTTTCAGCTTGTAGCTGAGCTGACAACTCCAGCACCTGCAAGTTGGAACTCAGCTACCCAGAAGCATTCCAGTGACCACATGAGCAAGGATGGCCGCTACTCGAAAAAAAAAGTGAGTTTGAGAAAGTTCTCATAAATTTGCTCCAAAATATTTTATTAGGTTTTATAAAAAGTTTCATATAAAAAAAACAGTAAAGTTATGTGTGACACAGAACACCACATGGAAAGGGTGCTGATGGGTGTGGTTTCTAATTTCTCTACAAAATTAACCAGCCATGATGAAGGGGAGAGAGTTAAAAAGTATCATTTCAGAGTACAAAAAGCATGTGCTAATTTTTAAGTGCAAAGAAAGCTCATAATAAAATAGACTTTAAAAATTACAAATAAAAATCTGTACATCGAGGATATTTTTAAGGCCTTTCCATGGATATAGCACTTGGTAGAAAGAGGAGACCGACCGCCAAGAGGAGGGACCGTCACGTCAGGTATTACAGGTCTGGCCCATTTCTGCTTGCAGGACCATCTCTTCTTTCCTCAAGGGGAAAGTGTCGATCAGGTTGAAGAGAGTCAGAGGCGTCACCAGGGAGACATAGCGCTCCTTGTCCGTTCCATGCTTATCCACTAGCACCATGCTGAAGGAATACAGTGGGATTTGTAACAGCAGCCTAGGGAAGACAGAGTCAAGAGAAGACGAGGTCAAACTCAACCGTCAGGAGTTCTGGTGATCATCCAACGCCCAGGAGAGACACATTGTGCAAAGGCTAAGTACCATTGTCTGCGTCATCCTTTACTCTCCTGCTACTAGAATTGTGGTCCCTACACATGGGGACTTGTTAGAGATGGCACATCCCACACTCCACCCCAAACCTACTGACCCAGAGTGTGCATTATTAGCAGGACCCTTAGTGACCCTTAGTGACAGCACTGCTTTAGACGATGGTCAGGGAGACCTGAGGCCAGCAGTGTTGCTATGCACGTGCTATCTGTATGCTACAAGGCGGGTCTAAAGTTATTTTGTGTTGGCTTGGAGTCAAACCAGTCTGTAGAATAGAAATGTTTGCACAGCCACATTAGGACTAGATCAATGGTTAGCAATAGAGGCATTCAGAGATGTTTTAATTACCACAATGGGGGGATTGAGCGCCCACAATGGGCACTCCTGGTCTCTAGTGAGTAGGGGCAGGGATGCTGCTAAACAGCCCAACATGCATACCCCCTCCCCACCAAAGAATTATTTGGTTCCAAGTGATAATAATAGTACTGCATCTATAGTTCTGGCCCATGGGGTGGCCAGCTCAGGACTACACAGTGAAGAGAGGATTGAACTTGGCCTCTACCCCTAGCTATATTGACTTGGTTAATTGTAATAGTTTTTGTACTCTGCCTCATTAGAATTTAAACTGCAAAAATATTTTACATATAATAGTACAATGATGTTTAAAATTATTTTGTTTGTTTAAAAATATTCTTTTAATTATGATAACATTGGATTTTCCCAAACAGATATATCCCTGCAACCTTGAAAAGGAGAAAATGATCAGTTTAAATACATGACTCTGGAAATGAGGTTTTGGATTTTCCTGCCTTTTTTAAAGATTGATTTATTTATGCATACAAGAGATGGGGTACAGACCAGAGGTGTGGGGGGGTTGAGAGGATTCACCATAGACAGAGTGGGGGGCAGATCTACTGAAATGCACTGCTGAGGGGAGCAGCGGGCGAGTCAGGAGAGGTCTGCTGCACCATGTGGGTCACCTCCCTGGCCAGGGATCAAACTCGTGCCATGCCGCAGTGGCTGCTGACAGCTTCACAGTGCTGTGTCTTAACCCCTTGCGCCACCAGGGAGGCCCCAGGATTTTCCTGCTTTTGATACTGAAAGCATAGACATGCAAGTTTACTTAAGTTTATGCTGCTTCCTCTAGGCATAAGGGGCTTTTTCTTTTTCAAATTCTGTAATTAGGGGCCTCCCTGGTGGCATAAGGTGTTAAGACGCAACCTATGGAGCTATCCACAGCCACTATAGCATGAGTTCAATTCCAGGCCAGGGAGCTACCCAAATAGCTAGGCAGACCTCTCCTGACTTGCCTCCTGCTGCCCTCAACAGTGTAGTTCAGTCAATCTGCCTGTTCTGTTCCCCACTCTGTCTCTGGTGAATCCTCTCACACCCCACACCTCTGGCCTGTACCTCAGTTCTTCTATGCATAAATAAATCTTTAAAAAAATAAAATGAAATTCTGTAATTAGGTCAAATATTTCTTTGCATCCTCAGTACTCTATGGGAAAAAAAAAATCACATTTTGAAAGAGTTGGTAGTGTGTTCAACCAGTACTGTTTAGTAACATTGAACTACAGTCTCTAGGGCTTTTTGAATTAGTGGAAGTTTCTCCTCAATGTTCACTTATGTTCATGTCCTTTCCACCACACAGGCAACCTTTCTAAGGGCTGATACATTACCAAAATATGTGCGCATTTAAGGTTGTGTTCTGTGCATCTGAACTTTAATTTATATGAAGTGTATTATAAATCACATTCCTTTTCTTTTTATTCAAATGGGTTTTGAAATCTTTTTCCCTTTAAAGGTTCTTCACCAAGTCAGTATTTCAAAATACTTCTCTGTAGATTGATGACTTTATAAAACTTTTCCAATGGATTATTTATCATATTGGGTTGAGGAAATCCTACATATAAATATATACTTTTATCCTTGGGATTTAGTCACAGTACTAAATTATTAATGTCACAAGGCATTCTTAAACTAATTTACTCAGAAATGTTTATCAATATATTAAAGTATAACCTTTATCTACCCATACATTCCACAGAAAAAAAACTTTAGAAAACCTTGCTGTAGGTATATGTAAGTATACATGTGCTTTAACTATTTCTTGAACTTTACTATTCTTGTACACATTGCATCTTTGAAAATATTGCTCCAGTGAGCTGAGTCCACAATTTAGTATAAAGATGTTTAGATGAAAATTGGAAAAATGAAACACATGGACAAGAGAGCCCAGTGGGAAAAAACTAAGCCTGCTCACTGCCATCTTTGGATTTGTTTTAGATGTCTGCGGGCCGTATGTGAGGCAGAATACACACTGCCCTCTGGACTTGCTGTGAAATATTTTGGAGCGAGGTCACCAAGATGGCAACGTAGGTCATTCCTGACGTCACACCCCCTCAAGAGCTACTAGCAACTCTTAAAGGACAAGACTGCAGAACATCTAGAGCCTGGGAGTGAGACGGAAGTGCCCCTTGCACCACAGGCTGGATTAGAAAGGTAAGAAGCTGCTATTGCTGGCCGCACTGCCCTCTTCCTAGGTTGGAACATTCATTACACCAAGAGGTTTCCCTGGAGCCTAGGTTCCTCCAGTGGGAAAGGAACCAAAAAAGTGACATCCAGCACCCCCAGCATTGTGGGTCACTTTGTGGGAACCCCTACTCTGATTCTGCCACACATGCATCATGGGAATCAGTGGTAGAGAAGCAAGGATGCACTTCTAGCACTAGGATCTTGGCAGGTAGAGTTCCTACCTCCAGAGCCCAAGTAGCAGCCCCAACTGGGTGCACAGTCTGAACAGGATACTCAGCAGGGTTCAGGTCTGCCTGGCTTGGGCCCCTAAATGCAAAGTTTTGCAGGCTCTGGAGCCTGGTGTGGTCCAGCCTAGGCAGGAGAGCTTAGTTGTAAGTCTTGGCTCTGCCAAGAAGGGCTGATAGCTTTGGAGCAAGGGCCACTTTGAGTCAAGACCACAAAGAGCCTTAATGGCCCTGGGGCTGCTTCCCCCCTGCACCCTGAAATGAATTCATGGGCCCACTTCATGCTGATACAGGCAACCTTACCAGCATGCAGGAAGCTGTGTGGCCCTATGAGCAAGGCTTTTAGTGGTTTTTGCTCTGCTGATAGGAAAAGCCACTACTTCAACCGGATCAGGATACACAGTGCACACACTTGCCTGATTTGAGTCCACAAACTATGTGCCCTGCAGGGCCTATCTACTGTGGCAGGAAAGTTAATTCAGAGCTGACCCACTGCTAGTAGGCCTGATCAATCAAGGCAACAATAAAGCCCATCCTACAGCCTCACCTGGGCAGGAGTCAAACTGGCTGTTCTCAGCCAGTGGGACATCCCCTCAACATTAGAGCTTGAGCAACTGCATCTCCCAAGTAGACCCTACTAGCAGTCCCCATCTGCTCAAGGATGTTACCAGAAGTGTCCAGAAAGCTGAGTTCACTATAGGTTTGCTTCCATTGAGAGAGTTATTCTCCAATATCTGGCAGAGGATACCACTTAATCAAATATGCAGATACCAATGTGAAGAATCAAGGGTCACAAAATAACAAGTGAATATAAAACCACCAAAGGAAACTAAAATCTCTAGTAACTGATCCTAAAGAAATGGAAATATAGGAACTATTAGACAATAATTCAAAATAATCCTCTTAAAGTGAATTATAAAAACATGAGCAACTAAAATTAGCAGAATAGAAGAGAAAGAATTTCAAAGAAACCCCTAACAAATCCTAGAACTGAAGGAGGGAGGGAGGAGCACAGGGGACTGAGGTGATGGTGCATGGGCGTATTGGTGAAGGAAAGTCTGTGGGGACACCTGAGTAGGGGGAAAGAAAGCAAACTGAAAAATTTAATCAGCAGCTTCAAAAGCAGGCTTTACTATGCAGAAGCATCGGTGACGTGCAATTCCCCAGTTAGAGCAGCAAAAGTAAAGAGGGAAGAAAGTCTCCGGGACTTATGGGGACACGATGAAACAATGTTCGAATGGGGGAATTTTACGAGGAGAAAAGGGTAGAAAGTATACTTTAGGCAATAATGGTTGAAAGCCTCTCAAACCTAGAGAGAGAGACAGCCAGGAGACCCAAAATAGAGTGAAACCCAATAGACTACACTGAGACACATATTGGAATTATATTGTCAAAAGCAGTAAGAAGATGTTCATTATATACACAGGAACCCGAACACAGCTATCATTTGATTTTTCAAGAAAACCTTTTCAGGACAGAAGAGAATGAGCTGCCGTATTCCAGAGAAGCTGTCCTTTAGAAGTAAGGATGAAGACTTTTCCAAAAAAAAAAAAAAAAAAAAAAAAAAACAAACAAAAGCTGAAGGATTCATCCTCTGCTTTAGGTCTGCCTTGCAAAAAAAAATATGATAAAGGGAGTTCTTTGAATGGAAGTAAAAGTATGCTAATTAAATACATGTATGCCAATAGTAGTACACAATTTACATAAGTCTAAAAGTTAAAAAATGGCCATACCTGCAATGATTTGTTATAAAAATTATTTTAAATTGTAACAGCAATTGGGGGGGGGAGTGTAAAATTATAATAGAAAAACTATTTTGTTGTCGGAAAAGTCACGATGCATTTTTGCTTGAAAAGCAGAAAAAATAGGTCATGACATTTCTGAGAGCTGAATAGGTTTTTCTATTAAAGTCATTATAGTTTAAAATATTTTATGGTAACAAAAAAATGGGAAAACCTGTAGTAATCATGATAAAGAAGCCCAAGCATACTGCTACGAGACATCAACACATAAAAAAAAGACAGCAGGAAGAAACAATGGACCGCCAAAGCAGGCAGAGAACAAAATGGCAGTAGTAGTCCTCACTTCAAATGGACACATACTAAACCAACCAAAAGAACCCTTCAGCCATTCTAAGATTTTTTTTAAAAAATGGGATCCAAGAAAGAGGTTCAAGGTGGAGGAGCAGCGAGATCCTGTGTCACCTCCTCCCCACAACACAAGAAGCGTGCAATGATATAGGAACAACTGTTTCTCTGAAAAAACAATGAGCATAAGGAGCCGTGATGGAAACCACTGGAAAGCATAGGAAATGCCTAGACAGTCTTACCAGGCCTGCCACTGGGCACTGTGGTCCACGGTTGGGATTCGGAACAAAGGCAACACAAAGCTCCCCGGCAACTAAACGGTTTACTTCCCACATTGGAAGCTCCAGCACCCACATCCAGGTATAGAAAAGAGAATTTGAGTTCCCCAAAGGAGAGATGCCAGAATGGGTAACAAAGGGAGTAGATTGATCAAAGACCTAACTGAGGAACTGGATTTTAAACAAATGTAAAGCCAGCTGGAAGGAGGGGCAATCTCTCCAAGAATGGAGATGCAGCTCAGCGCCATCGCTGGGCCATGTAGTGCTGGCACAGGCTGATGCCACACTGGTTGAAATCAACAGCACCAGGAATGGAGGACAAAATACCCCATCCCTCCGCCACACTGCTCTTGTAGCTTTTCAGATAGTTCTCGTGACTCCTGGGGGCCCATCCACCCACCACCTTCTGGACACCAACAGCTGGAGCTCATGCCTGTGGGGAAAACCAGAACCTGCAAGAACAGGCCAGTCACTGTTTCCTCCTGGGCCCGCAGCTCCCACAGTCCCCATGAAACACCCACCCCTCCAAGTTGGTGGCTCCTCCATTTCTATGCAGTCTATTCTGCTACAGGACACCCATATTACCTGCCTCCAGCCTACGTCTCAGCGGCCCTACTCTTGCCCACATTCCTGGGGGGAAAACCTTTGCTGAGACTAGAGCTCAGTTATGGCAGAGGGGCCAGTTCCAGCCTGAGACTAAGGGCGTGCTCTGCTATGGTGCAGATCCCTCCCTCAGCTTAAGCAGCTGTACCTCCAGCATGTGTCCTTGGCATTCCTCAGCAGCAGCAACCTTGCTTCCCACTGCCCTGAAATCCCACCCTCGAGGCGGGGATCTCAGGCCATCACCCTGCACTGGCTTCCAAGTTCCAAATACCATGACTGTTGAAGAGATTTCATCCTGCACAGCAACAGGAGGCCCCGCATCCCGGCCCACACCCTAGGCCTACACCCTGCAACTTGCAGCTCTAACACAAGGTGATGCGTCAAGACTGGGAAAGAAAGCTGTTTACCCAAACCCACAGAAATAGACAGGACTAGACACTAATTTCAGGTTCAAGATAAAATCCCAGGGGGGGGGGAACCTCACTGCCACAGAATGAATTAAACTATCTTCAGATTTTCAAAGCATCAGTTTTAAGGATTCTCTCTGAAATGAGAATGGATGATGAACAAAATGAGAACTACAGCAAAGCAAAGAATGGCAAAGCTGCAAACAATCCTCGAGCTAAAGAATGCAGTACCAGAAAAAAATACGAGAGAGGCTCCACGGTGGACCAGGTGAAGCAGCAGACAGAGCCAGCAAGCAGAGAGAGGGTGGTGGACAGCACCTAAACAGACCAGCAAAAAGGGAAAAAGTTCAGATTCCTTTGTAAAAATGAAGATTACTGAAGAGCCTCATAGAATGAAATCAAGAATATTCACATCACGTGGGGGTCCATAAGGAGCGGGCAAAGGGGCAGACATCTTGTTGAGAGATAGCCGAGAATGTCCTCAGCCTGGGGAAAAGAGCATCTAGATCCACGAAGCTTAAAGAGTCCCAAGCAAACCCAAATACACATGTACCAAGACACATTATAAATATTACAATAATTGGGGACTCCACCCACAACGTGATGGGGTTGGGATTCACGCCCTCACCTAAAAACAACTAGAAAAAAACGTTTGCTCATAGGAAGATCCAGAAACTGTCCTGTCTAGAGTCCCAGGACTTTCTTCAAACTAAGGCTGGTGGCCCCGGCAGGGAAGTAAGGGGCGGTGTCGGGGAGAGTAGATAACCCAGCCAGCAGAAGGGGCTTAGGGGTCAACAACCCATTCCACGAGGGGGCAACTGAGGGCCTAGGGAGAGTCCCTGGAGGCACGCTGCTGATACACGTGCAGGCGCAGACCTGGGAAATTGGAAAATTCACAGCGGACTCGGGCACCAGAAGCTCCCTCCCCACCCCGCTCCCGGGAGAGAGAAAGAAGACACCAGGTGGAGGCAGCCTGGCCTCCAGACTCCATAAAGGGCCCAAGAGCAGAGAAGGACTTCTGAGGTAATTCATAACTCCCATAGGAAGTAAACAAACAGCGCGAGGATCCTGTAGCCCACACAAGCAGCGACCGACCGTTGTCAGTGGCCATGGTGATAAGGCAGCAGGTGCCCGCCTGCCAAGCACAGTTTAGACCTGGAGCATGAGCCTGGCAGTCCTGACCTAGCTCCCCCCACCAGAAGACTCAGGTTTCATAGATCACGCCCTGCCGCAGGAACAGGGAGGTGGGGTGGGCAGTGAGATAACCTGCACACAGAATACAGCTTGCTGTGAAATGAAGGAGGCAGAAGTGACCAATCATGCCTGTAATGGAGAATTAAAGCTCCAGACTCCCCTCCTACCCACACCTCATACCACAGCACACCGAGAAAACTAAATCCCTAGCACCCAAACACACACACACACACACACACACAGCAAATAAGGCCACACATGCCTAGGAAGCAAGGAACATCTGAACACAGATGGAAAAGCAAAATGAAGACGCGAGCTCCTAGGACAAATACAAAGGATACAGAAATAGGAGCTGTCAGACAAAGGCAATATTACAATAAATAACACTAAAAATGCTAAATCAAAGGTCAAAGGCAGTTGTAAGATCTTAGGAAGGAGATCCAGGAACAAAGTTCTTCACCAAAGCATCTGAATAGATTTTTTAAAATCATAGAAAAAAGACTGCATGAAATGCAGGCAAATTCAGAAACTGCTTTAAATAGAATCAAACCAACAAAATGAAGAATTTCAGAAGTAGAAGATTCAAATGAACATATTGATAGGGGCTAGGGAGGGGGAGGCGATCTGTTGAGACACAGGGCGTGGTATAGTAGGAAATCTGCACACATTGTTTATGGCCGCTTGTCTGCTCTGAGTTACTTTTCCAGCCCAAGGACACATCGGTATCTGAAGACCAGCTTCACTACACTGGGACAAGCATGAAGCCAGGTGTCCAGCAGGGTGATAAGGAGTTCCAGTGGGTGGACATCATGAGCTCTGGCAGCAGCGAAGGCCTGCTTACTGCTGCACTGTCTTGGTTCAACTCACTATAGAAAGCCGGCTGGAAATGAAATGTTAAGGTGGTACTTTAGGGTGTTAACACCCCATTTTCCAGATTGCCAGCTGTCTGATTAAAGCACACCTCAAAGAGTCAATTCTGGTCTCTGTTTTACTGGCATTCAGTGGTGACAGGCTGCCCAAACTCCAGTCTTCTGGTTACAAAATCACCCATTCAGAAAGAGAATCAAGGCAAAGAACAGGTGAGAAAACTGTGAGAGGTATCAGACTCAATTAGAAGAGGAAACTTAATTGGGATCCCAGAAGGTGAAAAGAGAACTAGGAGCAAAAATCCTATTCAAAAAAATAACTGAAAATTTCCCAAAACGAAAAAATGAATTAAATATGGATGTCCAGGAAGCAGAGAGAATACCCAAGTTTTTAAATGGTAGAGAAAAAAATTTGGAGGCAGGAAGGAAAAAAATCTTATAAATTAGGCTCATCCAGACACTCTCCAGGCAAGAAGAGATTGGAAGGAAGTGTCCACAATCCTCAAAGATAAGAACTGCCAGCCAAGAGTAGTCTATCCTGCAAAATTATCATTCAAGTATGAAGGTGAAATAAACTTCATTGGATTCTGTTTGGGAAAACCTTTGTCATCACCAGACCTACCCTTCAAGAAATGTTGAAGAGTTCTAAAAGAAAAAAAATAAAACACAAATTCCTGAGCAAAATGACAATACAAATAGAAAACCAAAAGCATAAGCAAGATTATGTGTCAACAAAACACTAAGGGGAGGTGAAATGGACCAAACCTGTATAGTTAGAAGTTGGAGAGCAGGCACCAGCTCATAAAGATCTTAAAACATGGGAATGAAAAATTCCATCATAACCAAAAATCCAGAAGAGTCCCACAAACAAATTGATAGACACCATAAGGAAAGCCATTTAGAAAGAACAGAATCAACAACAAAATAACAGTTCATATCGATTATCACCCTAAAAGTGAATGGTCTGAATTCACCAATTAAAGACATGCACAAAAATGTGGGCAAAAGAGTTTCAGCCATCTATACTTTGTTTACAAGAGACCCATTTAAAACCAAAAGACAAAAAATTCCCTAAAAATAAAAGGTTGGGGCAAGGTCATCCATGTTAATTCACAGTGAAAGGAGGAAGTGCTGTTTTCATCAGATAACAGACTTTCAACTAAAAACAGCAAATTGGGGGCAAAGATAGGCATTATGTAATGACCAAGGGAACAATTCACCAAGATATAACTTATTAATATTTATGCACCTAATACAGGAGCACCTAGTTACATAAAGCAACTATTAACACACCTAAAAGATCAGCAAAACTATGGTCATTGTCTGAGAACTCAACACACCTCTGACATGAAGGGCTAGATCACCCAGACATAAAATTAATAAAATTGTTTGATGAAATGTTAGAACAGGTGGATTTATTGGACATTTATGGAGTGTTTCATTTCAAAGTAAATGAATACATTTTCTTTCCAAGTACACATAAAACATACTCAAGAATAGATCATATACTAGGATATATAACATGTCTCAGAAAATATACAAACGTAAGAACCACACCAAGCATCTTCACAGACCACAAGCTATAAACCTAGAAATTAACCAGAAAATGAGTCCCGGAATAAACCAAAACACGTGAAGACAAAACAAAATGCTCATGAACAACTCTTGGATATTCAAGAAGTCAAGGAGTACCTAGAGATTAATGAAATGGAGACAAGCTACTTGACCCTATGGGATGTTCTCAAAGAAGTACTTATATAGGAAGTTTATAGCAATAGGGCCCATGTTAAAAAAAAAAAATTCTCAACAATCTAACGCTGCAGCTGAAAGAACTAAAAAAAGGAAAAAATAATCCAAAAACCAATGAAGTAAAATTTGAACAGCAATAAATGAAATAGGAAAAAAGAAGACAGTCCAACTGGTTCTTTGAAAAAAATTAACAAAATTGACAGGCCATTAACTAGGCTTCAGGAGAGAGAAAACTCAAATAGACTCAAAAATAAAAGAGGTGAAATTACAACAGATACTGCAGAAATTCATAGGACCATAAAACCCTTTCACAAAAGTATGTAAACAAGCTGTGTAACCTAGAATGGACAAATTTTTATATTCATACAACTCCCAAGATTCAATCAGGATGAAATGGACAGCTTAAAAGTCCTAATCACAAGTGCCAAAATTGAAATAAAAAATTTCCCTAAGAAAAGCTCAGGACTAGATAGCTTCTCCAGTGAATTCTATGGAAACTTCAAAGAAGATCTAATACCTATTCTACTCAAATTCTTAAAAAAATTGAAATAGGAGATAAACTTCCTCATATATTCTGTGAGGCCCACATTACCCTGACCCCAAACTACAACAAAAACAGTACAAAGAGGGCCTCCACAGTGGCGCAGCGGTTGAGTGCTGGGTTGCAAAGTTGCCCGCAGCCTCTGCAGCACCTGTTCAATCCCCGGCCCCGAGGTGAGAGTCCCACATGGCACGCAGACCTCTCCTGCCGCCCGCTGCTCCCCGCAGCAGTGTACTTCGGTCCTTCTGCCTGTTCTGCTCCCCGCTCTGGCTCTGGTGAATTCTCTCACCCTCCCGCACTTCTGACTGTACCCAGTGCTTGTATAATAAATAAATACATCTTTAAAACAAACAAAAAAAAAAACCGTACAAAGAAAATTATAGACCAATATCTAGTGAACATAGATGCAGAAATCCTCAACAAAATCCTAGCACACCAAATACAGCAAGTGGGTTTCATCCCAAGGATGCAAGGCCTGTTCAACAAACATACCAATGTCATTCACCAGATCAACAGAAAGGAAGATAAAAGGTGCACAATCATCTCAATAGATGACAAAAAAGCATTTGTTAAGATTTAACATCCATTTATGATAAATCATTCAACAAAATGGGAATAAATGGAAATTATCTAAACATTATAATAGCCATATATGACAACCCCACAGCCAACATCATACACAATGGTGAAAAGCTGAAAGTGTGCTAAGATCAGGAAAACGATAAGGATGCTCACTTTCACCACTATTTTCCCACAAGTCCTAACTGAAGCAATTAGGTAAGAAAAATATGTTATATGAATCCAAAGTGAAACTCACTATTTGCAAATGACATTTAATATACTTAGACAAACCAAATGACTACCAAAAAAATAGAAATAAATGAAAGCAGTAAAGTAGCAGGATACAAAAATCAGTAGCATTGCTATATGCAAACAATGTGTCAGAGGCAAGGGAAATAAGGAATACAATCCCATTTATAGTCATGCCAAAAAAGAATGGAATACCTGGAGGTAAAGGGCTTATATATTTAAAACTATGAAACTCTGAAAAGAAAGAAAAGATACAAAGAAATGGAAAGATATCCCGTGCTCCTATTTACAGTAGGTAAGCTATGGAAACAACCCAAATGCTCAAAAATACATGACTGGATCAAGAAGATGTGGTACATATACACCATGGAATATTACTCAGCAATCAAAAAAGATAAACTAATGCCATTCGCAGCAACATGGATGGAGCTGGAAGGGATCACGCTCAGTGAAATAAGCCAGAAAGATAAAGAAAAATACCGGATGGTTTCACTTTTAGGAGGAATGTTGAGGATCCAAATAAGGGATCAGTTAAAAAAATTATAATAAATATCAACATTAACAGGCAACTATAAACCAGAGACATTCTACAGGCAGGAGCAGGGGGGAGGGGAGTAGGATGAGCACAAGGGACTATGGTGATAGTACATGGGTGAATTGGTGGTGGAAATTTCACAGGGACTATAACAGAGATGAGAAAGCATACATTGTACAAAAATGAAGAATGATGTAAAAAATATATAAAATAAAGAAGAAAGTTATCCCATGCTCACAGATTTGAAGAATTATCATTAAAATGATAATTATCATGAAACATGGTCATATTACCTAGAGCAATTTACAGATTCAATGCATACCTGCCAAATTGATTTTTTTTCAAAGTAACAAAAATGTTATAAAAGATATACAGAACCACAAAAGGCTAAAGCAATCTTGAGAGAAAAGACAAAAAATGAAGGTATCACGCTTCCTGACGTCAAACTATAAACTTACACAGCAACAGTAATCAAAGCAGTATGGCACTGAAACAAAAAGAAACTAAGACCAATGGAGAATAGAAACTCCAGCGAAACTCACAGAAATAGAGACAGTTAATCTGAAAAAGGTGCTATAGCCATACAATGGAGAAAAAATAGCCTCTTTAATAAGTGATTTTGGAAAATATGGAGTAAAGATCTGGATATAAGAACCAAAACCATAAAGCCCTTGGGGAGAAAATAATACAGGGGACACATTATAGGACATTTTTTCACAAAGGTGTATTTGGGGACTCAACATCAATGACAAGGAAAACAAAAGCAAAAATAAGTAGGACTACATCAAACTAAAAAAGCTTTTGTACCTCCACAGAAACCATCAGAAAACCATAAAAGACAAGCTACAGAATTGGAGAAAATATTTGTACATTGCAATCTGACAAGATGCTACTCTCCAACATTTGCAAAGTTCCTATATAATCCAACATCAAAACAATCCAGTCAAAAATGGGAAGAGGATCTGAATAGACACTTTCATAAATAAGACATTCAGATGGCCTACAGACATGAAAACGTGCTCACTATCACTTACTATAAGTGAAATGCATATCAAAACCACAATGATATACCACCTCACCCCTGTGAGAATGGCCAATTAAAAAAAAAAAAAAGACTGGAGTCTACTAATGTTGGCAACGCTGCAGTGGAAGAGGAATTCTCATCCACTGTTGGTGGGAAATACAAGTTGGTGCAGCCCCTGTAGAAAACAGTGTGGAGATTTAAGAAAATGAAGACTGCTGTGTCAACCAGCAATACCTCTATTAGGCATTTATACAAAGAAATGCCTGTGTACATAGCAGTGTTGTCCACAATTGTCAAATCATGGAACCACCTAAGTGCCCTTCAACAAATGGATAAAGAAATTGTGGAATATATATGCAATGGAATAATACACAGCTATGAAAAAGATTAAATAGTGGGCTATGGGACATAATGCATGGACTTTGAAGTGATTAAGTGAAATAAGTTAAAAAGTGAAACAAAGATGGATGGTTTTCTTCATTTGTGGACTATAAATAATAAAAAAAAAAACATACAATGGCAAAATGCTATAGGAATAAATCCTGAAGTCAGTGAAAGAATATAATGGGTACCAGAGGAAACAGCAGGGATGGAGGAACAGATGGGGGGGTGGAAGTAGATGGGGTATTGGCATGGTTGCTGGAGGGTGAGTGGTACATGTGCACATATGAAAGAGCAAAAATGAAGCCCCCAAAACTTAAAAGAAAATTTTAAAAATTGTAGTTAGAGGCTGATTTTAACACACCAGGCCCTCTTTGCCTTCTCTCCTGTCCCAGAATCACAGTGGTAGGGTGGGGATAGAGGGGGACGTACAGGCGAACAAATGCTAATAGAGCACCCATGCAGGAGGCCAGAGAGCTACGGGGTAAGGGTACAGAGGCAGAGAGGGGAGGGAAGAGAACTAAAACTATATGACAGTGGCTGCAAGTGTGATCTGGAGTGGGGGTACTCTACTACATCGATAGACACTAGGGGCAAAATTTTCCTGATTTTAAAATAAAGTCATGCAGTATAGGGAAAAAATTGCAATAATTCAAGAACCTTAAAAGCAGCTAGAGAAAAATGAGGCACATACAAGGGAAGCCCCTGTAAGATCAGCGAATTTCTTGTAGAAACCTTACAATTTAGAAGGAATGACATAATATATTCAAAGTGCTAAAAGGAAAGGTTTCTAATCAAGAATACCAGGTAGGTTGCCACTCAGAACTGAAGTAGCAATGAAGAGCAGTACAGACAAATGTTAAAAAGAACTCACTATCACTAACCTGCCCATGCAAGAAATACTAAAGGGGTGTCTATAAAATTAAAGAAACAACACATAGAAGCAGCAAAAAACAAAGGGGAAGAAAACCCCATGCAACGAGCCTAATAAGTAAACATAGTAAAGGTGCAGAATCAATCACATAAAAAAATCTAGCACGAAGCTTGAAAGACAAAAGCACCATGAATAAAAATTACATAACCAGTTAATGGATACATAGGAAGAAATGGGAGGACAATAAAAACAAAATGTGGGGGTGGAGGAGAATAAGAAATGTGGACTGTTTAAATGAGCTCAAGATTAACTTGCTTAATGAATTGAACAAACCTAGTGGAAATGGACATTCTTAGAATTATACGATCATCCAAGATTGACTAGGGAAGAAATAGAAAACCTGAACAAACCAATCACAAGCAAGGGAATTGAAACAGTAATCAAAACTCTCCCCCCAAAAACAAAAGTCCAGGGCCAGATGGCTTCACAAGTGAGTTTTACCAAAAAAAAAAAAAAAAAAAAAAAAAAATCAAGGAAGAAGGAATTCTCCCAAACACATTTTATGAGGCTGACATTACAATAATACCAAAACCAAAGACAACAGAGGAAACTACAGGCCAATCTCTCTAGTGAACATAACTCAAAAATCTTCAGTAAAATCTTACCAAACCAAATCCAACAATGCATTTAAAAGATCATAAACCATGACCAACTGGGATTTATACCAGGACAAAATGATGGTTCAACATCTGAAAATAATCAATGTAATTCACCACATCAACAACCAAAAAAAACATGACATATCAAATACTTTCTCAGCATCTATTGATAAGATTCAGCATCCATTTATGTTGAAAACCCATGGAAAATTGTAAATAAATGGAATGTACTTTAATATAATAAAAGCCATATATGACAAACCCACAGCTAGTAACTTTCTAGATACTAGAAAGTATCTAGTTTGGTTTTTTGGTGAAAAACCAAAAGCCTTTCCACTAAGATCTGGTACAAGACAAGGATGTCCACTCTCACCACTACTATTCAACATAGTGCTAGCAATCCTGGCCAGAGCAGTTAGACAAAAGAAAGCAATGAAAGGAATGCAAATTGGAAAAGAAAACTGTATTATTTGCAGATGATATAATATAGAGAACCTCAAAGTCTACTCAAAAAAAACTAATTGAAACAAATAGTTCAGCAAATGGCAGGAAACAAAATCTACACAAAAACCAGAAATAGAAGGCACAAAGAAATGGAAAGCTATTACCTGCTAATGCAAAGTAACAATCAACATTGTCAAAAGGGCCATCCTACTCAAAGCAATTTATAAATTCAGTGCTATCCCAATAAAATTACCAAGTGGCATTCTTCAAAGAAATAGCACAAAGATTACAGCAATTCATATGGAACCACAAAAGAAAAAAACCAAATAGACAAAGCTATTGATTAAAAGAGGGGAAAATGGAGGAATTAAACTCCCAGACTTCAATCTATACTACAAAGTCATAATAAAAAAAAGCATAATTGGAACAGATCAATGGAATCAAGTTGAAAGCCCAGATATGGACTTTCATGGATAAAATGGATATGTATAGAAGACTTGAATGTAAGACCCAAAACCATAAAATATATAGGCAAGAATATAGGCAAAACACTCCTTGGCATAAATTTCAGAAACATCTTTGAGGACTCATCTCCAGAAGCAAGGAAAACCAAGGAGAAGATAAACAGCTGGGACTACATCACACTGAAAATCTGTGCAGCAAAAAAGACAGTAGCTAAAGCAAGAACAACTACTGAATGGGAGAAAAGATTTGCACACCATACAACAGTTAAGGGACTGATAATCAAAGATCTATAAGGTTTTTATACAATCAACAAACAACCTAGTCAAAAAAATGGACAGAAGAGCTAAAAAGACACTTCTCCGGGCCTCCCTGGTGGCACAAGGGGTTAAGCACAGCACTGTGAAGCTATCCACAGCCTCTGAATCAGAAGTTCGATCCCCCGGCCAATCAGGGAGCAACCCACATGGCGCAGAAGACCTCTCCTGTCACACCTGCTGCTCCCCTCAGCAGTGTATTTCAGTCAGCCTGCCTGTTCTGCTCCCCACTCTGTCTCTGGTGAATCCTCTCACCCCCCCACACCTCTGGCCTGTACCCCAGCTCTTATAAGAATAAATCTTTTAAAAAAAAAATGACACTTCTCTAAGGAAGAAATACAAATAGCCAACAGGCAGATGGAAAAATGTTCATTATTATTATCAGGGAAATGCAAATCAAAAACCACAATGAGGGGCCACCTCACATCTGTGAGAATTAAAATTTAAAAAACTAGAAACAACAAATGCTGGTGAGGCTGTGGTGGAAGAGGAACCCTCTTATACTGCTGGTGGGGATGTAAACTGGTCCACCCACTATGGAAAGATGTGTGAGGGGCCTCAAAACTCTAAAAATGTATCTATCATATGATCCAGCAATTCCACTAAGACTCTACTCAAAAAACACCAAAACACTAATTTAAAAGGAAAGCTGCACTCCTATGTTTACTGCAGCACTAATTACAATAGCCAAGATATAGAAACAACTCCAATGATCCAGAACAGATGAATGGATCACGAAGAGTAGTGTATATATACACAATGATTTACTAATCAGCAATCAAAAAAGAAAGACATGCCATTTGTGGCAACATGGATGGAGCTGGGAGGGATTATGCTAAGCAAAAGGAAACAGATATCTAATGGTTGCACTAATATGGAAATGCAGAAAATCTAAATAAAGGGTCAGGAAAAGAGACAAAACTTGAAGCTGACCATAGGTCTCCTGCAACCAGTGGGGGAGGGGAAAAGATAGGGGTCAAAACAGGGAGGGAAGAGCATAGGGCTATGGTGGTGGAGAACTATGGGGCCTACACCTGAGGAGAGAAATCAAATACTATCCAAAAATGAACACCAATGGAAGAAAGTAAATTTAATTAAAAAAAAAAAAAGAATCCTGGGCTTCCCCAGGGTGCAGTGGGTTGAGCACAGCACTGTGAAGCTGTCCATAGCCTCTGCAGTGTGGGTTCGATCCCCAGCTGGCCAGGGAGATACCCACATGGCACAGCAGACCTCTCCTGCCTTGCCTGCTGCTCCCCTCAGCAGTGTTTTCAGTCCCTCTGCCTGTTCTGCTCCCCACTCTTTCTCTGGTGAATCCTCTCACCCTCCCGTGCCTCTGGCCCACACCCCAGTTCTTGTATAAATAAATCTATCTTAAAAAAAAAAAAAAGAATCCAAATTGGGAAAGTAAAACTGCCACTATTTACAGATGGCATGATAATATAAATAGAATCACTAAAGACTCCACTAAACGATTAGAAACAAATCAGTGGGCTAAAAAATTCAACATACAAAAATTTTTGCATCGCTATATGCAAGTAACTAGATGATAAAGAAAGCAATCACATTTACAGTATCGTCAAAACATTAAATACTTAGCAATAAAGTTAATAGAGGAGAAAGATCTGGTCAACAAATTTTGTAAAACATTATTAAAAGAAATAGAAGACACAAAGAAATGGAAAGATATTCCCTCTTGTGGGTTTGTTGAAATTACCATCTTATTTAAGGCAATTTACAGATTCAGTGCAATCCCTATCATTTTTGCCACATTCTTCAAAGAAATAGAGAAAACATTACTGAAATTTATATGGAACTACAAAAGACCCCCAATAGCCAAGGCAATCCTGACAAAAATTAATGGAGGTATCACACTCCCAGACTTCCAACTATCCACAGCCATAGTGATGAAAACATTATGGTATTAGAATAAAAACAGACAAAGCGATCAATGCAACAGAATTGAGAGCCCATAAGTAAGCCTACACTTAGTTAATTTATGATAAAGTAGTCAAGGGTATATAACAGAGAAAGGAAAGACTTCACCAAATGCTGTTGGGAAAAATGGACAGCCATATGCAAAAAAAAATATCTAGACCATTCTCACACCCTACAGAAAAATTAAAAATGGATTAAAGACTTGAATGTAAGACCCAAAACCATAAAATACACAGGAAAAAATATAAGTAAAACATTCCAAGACAGTGGCCTTATGGTTGTTTTTGTGGTTTCTACACCAATGGCAAGGGAAACAAAAACAAAAACAAACAGATGGGATTGCAACGAAGTAGAAAGTTTCCGCACAACAGAAAAAAACTGATAAAGACACCCTACAAAATGGGAGAAAACGTTTGCGCATTACACATCCAACACGGGGCTAATGTGCAAGATCTATAAAGAACTCAGAACTTAACAAAAAGAGTTACCCAAATCCAAAAACAGCCAGAAGAGCTAAATAGATAGTTGTCCAAAGAAGACGTACAGATGGCCAACAGTCACATGAATAAAATGTTCTACATTTATCAGGGAAATGCAAATCAAAACCATAATATAATGCCATCTCATGCCTTTAAGAATGGCCTATGTTGAAAGGAGCAGAAACAACAGGTGTTGGTAAAGGTGTACAGAAAATAGAACCCTCATACACACTGTTGGTAGGAATGTAGATCGGTTCCCCACCCCATGGAAAACAGCATGGATGTGCCTCAAAATATTAAAAGTAGAACTACCATATGACCCAGCAATTCCACTCCTTTTTATCCAAAGAATGCAAAAATACTAATTCAAAAGGATATATGCACTCTTGTGTCCATTGCAGCACTATTTACATTCACCAATTTATGGAAACAACTGGAGTGTCCAAGGGCGGATGACTGAATAAAGAAGATACAATATATACACAATGGACTACTCAGTGACAGATGAAATCTTGCCATTTGCATGCACCACATGGATGGACTGAAGGGCATCATACTAAGTGAAATTAAGTTAGAAGGAGAAAGACAAACACTGGATCATTCCACTCACGTGTGTAACAAAGAAGCAAACAAAGGAACATATAAAACTAAACAAAAAAACCCTAGAAATATGATTACAGAATTGAGGCCACCATAGGGGGAGGGGGCCTGATGTACTATGGTGGCAAATATTGGTGGTTGGTATGGTAACATATATCTGAAGAGTTGTAATCTATTCTAAATCATACATAGTGCTGTAAGCCAGTATTATCACAATGAAAAAAAATGAAATTCTCAGTATGAAAAAAATGGGAGGACAAACTCAAAAAGCTTCTATACAGCAAAAGAAACAACCAACAATATGAAAAGTACCTATGAAATGGGGAAAAAACAACAAATTGTATTATGTGATAAGTGGGTAATATAAAGACATTTAACAACCCCATACAAATCAGTTCAAGGAAAAAAAAATGATGAAATTTAAAATGGGTAAAAGTCTTGAATAATTTCTTCAAAGGAAGATTTAAGAATAGCTAACAGATATACAAAAACATCTCAACATCACTAGTCATTAGAAAAATGCAAATCAAAACCATAGCGAGGTATCAGCTCCTGCCAGTTAGAATGGCCATCGTCGAAAATACAAGAGATTATATGCTGATGAGGATGCAGAAAAAAGGAATCCCTTGAGTACTATTAGTCATATATTCCACAGTGGCCTAAGGGTTAAGTCTCAATGCTTATCACTGCTATGGTCCGAGTTCAATCCCTGGCCAGGGAGCTAACCCACATATGGCACAGCAGGCCTCTCCTGTCTCACCCGCTGCTCCCCTCAGCAGTGTATTTCAGTAAGTCCGCCTCTTCTGCTCCCCACTCTGTCCCTGGTGAATCCTTTCACCCCCTGCACCTCTGGCCTACACCCCAATTCTTCTATGCAAAATAGAAATAAAATAATAAGGCAACATTTAAACAAATTTAAAATAGAGCTATCATATGATGTATCATTTCTACTTCTGGGAATATATCCAAAAGAAATGAAAACACTAACTCAACACGTTCACAGCAGCATCATTTACAATAATTAAGACATGGAAACAACTTCAGTTTCCATCAACAGATGAATGGGTAAAGTTGTGGTATATATACACACAGTGGAACATTATGCAGCCATTAAAGAGGGAATACTGCCATTTCCAACATTATTGGATGGACCTTGAGGGCACTATGGTTATGTGAAATTCAGACAGTAAAAAAATTACCATCTCACTTATACATAAAATCTAAACAAAAACCTCAAAAAAGGGGGGGTCTAGAATTGAGGTTACCAGAGGCAGCGGTACAGAATTAGCATTGGTAGAAGGTGGTTAAAAGGTACCAACTTCTAAGATAAATGAGTACTAGGCTTGTAATGATTTATTTAACACTGCTGTATGCTACATGTGAAGGTTTAAGAGTAAATCCTAAGAATAGTCACTGGGGAACAAATGGGGGTTTTCTTTTACTTTCTGCTGTGTCTACATGAGACCTTGGATGCTAAATACTTATTGCTATAATTGTTTTATAATACATATAGGTCAAGCAATTGTGTTACACCTTAAACTGATACAGTGATAGATGTCAATTATATCTCAGTAAACCTGGGGGAAATGTGACTTTTTCCTCCCTCCCTCAACTGGATCAAGAGGAAAAAGTCATGACTTAAAATCTAAACTGACTGCACTTTGCCTTTTAAGGGGGAATTTCCAGGAAGATAGGGGAAAGGAATATTTATCTCAATGGGTTGCTAAATTGCTAATTTACTTCTAGTGACCAGAAATGAGACAATCTGAAGTCTCTCCCAGGTTTCCTGTGGTTTTAATAAGGACACTCGGGAGTAGATGACTTTGAGAAATGCATTAAAATATCTTTGACCCAGTAAATGGAGACCATGATGTGAGGTATGAATGGAAAGTTAAACTGCTCTGCATCTTTAAGAAGAGGTGTAGTGGGTGGGGTGAGTTATGATGGGGAGAAGAGGGTTAAGTCCTAGGGCAGGGGGTGGTCCAAGAATCACAATGTTGTAGTGGCTGGAGCCCATGGGAAATGAGGAACTGGAGCATTGGCGGTTGTAGTGATTTTGAGGCCAGCATGGAGACCCCCCATGGTGCCAGCACATACATTCCTCACATGACCCTTGTGCCTTGACTGAGACTATAAAGAGGGAAACCAACCCTGGAAGAGCTGAGGCATCAAATCAGCACACTGCCAATAGGCATGGGAATGTATCCCACCACAGCAGAGAGACCACAGAAATCTTGGGGATGGATGGTTGGACCCCACATGTTGTGTGGGAGGAGGGGTGGTGCCAGCACTTTGTCAGGGTTACAAAAATATCTTGCATTTGGAATGAGGTTTCCTTGGAGAATCTTCTCCAGAGGGCTCTGGAGACTCAAAATATCTGGGAGGTTTTGGTTCAAGATAGTGATACAGGAAGATCCAGCACACACTTCCTCCCATGGGCACAATGAATCTATATCTACTTATAGAACATTTCCTTTGGGGTGGGGAAAACCCCTAAAAACTAGCAGACTGGCTCCTGCCTACCAAACAAGCGAGAAGGAAATGACATCAAAGTAGGCGGGAAAGAGTGACCCACTATTGAAAGGCTCAACCTGTGATTTTCCTTGAGGAGCAAAGGGTTTATACCCCATATCTGGCACCCCAATATTTAAGATCTGCAACTGTGAGACAAGGCCCTCAAACATTTAGCTTTGAAAACCAACAGGGTTTGCACCCATGGGCTGTGGCAAACTGAGAAAGGGCTGATGCAAGGCCTTACCCCAGGCACAGCACAGACTCCAGTACACTGAAAAGCACCAGTATACATGTGAAAGAGGCTCATTTGGTAATTTTAAGGCATTGAGCTGAGGAGCATGGGTCTGCCAGGGTACTCTCTCAGGACAGACTGGGGGGAGTGCATTGTTATGCTCTCCCTCTTGCCTTCGCTAAGTCACAGGAACCGACTTTTCCTCCTTTAATCCCTTTTTTCTCTTTATTTTGCTGTGTGTCATCTTCAGACTCTCTGCCTGCCTTGATCCAGCCAGTGGGCAACATCTTCATGCTCTCCCTCCGCCATCCTCCAGAGCACCAGTCTCCCCTGGAGGGGAACTTCTACATGTTTCCAATACCCCAGATTTTTACGTCTGATAATCTGTGTGCCTTGTGTCCAGGGAACGTCCCTTGATTGCCTGCCTCGGGCGGCCACTGGGGCTTGCTTTCCTGGGTCCTCTGAGATTCTAACAATTAGACAATTATTGGCAAACTACCATCCCTACCACAGTGCACAGACAGTGCACTGAAACACACCTCTAGTTTTTTTTCCCTGAAAAAGAAGCCTATTTGCTTGTCCAAGACTTAGGCCTAAAAGGCAAAAGCAGTTGTAAGCAGGCCTTCATAGTGATAAATGCCTACTCCAAGAAGAAAAATCTCAAGACAACCTGGTGTCACACCTCAGAACTGGAAAAAGGACTTACTAAGCCAAAGTTAACAGAAGGATGGAAATACAGATTAGAATGAAAATGAAATAGAGACTGAAAGGAAAAAAGATCAATGAAACCAAGAATCAGCACTCTGAAATGAAAATTGATAATCCTTTAGCTAGATTAACCCAGAAAAAGGGACCAAATAAAATCAGAAATGAAAGAGGAGCCATTATAACTAATGCTACAGAAATATAAAGGCTCATGAGACATTAGTATGAATTATATACCAATAAATTAGACAACCTAGAAGAAATGGATCAATTCCAAGAAACATACAACCTACTAAGACTGAATCATGAAGAAATAGAAAGTCTGAACAAACCAATACTAGTAATGAAACAATCAGTAATTCAAAACCTCCCAAAAGTCCAAAATTGGATGACTTCACTGGTGAATTCTACCAAACAAAAATTAATACCAGCCCTGCTCCCTCCACCCCCCTCCCCAATTAAAGGAATGCTTCCAAACTCATTTTAAGAGGCCAGCATTACCCGGATACCAAAACCAAACAAGGACATCACAAAAAAAAAAAAAGGCAAGTCAGTACCTCTGATGACACAGATGCAAAAATTCTCAACAAAATATTCACAAGCTGGATTCAACAATACATCAGAGCAATCATACACCATTATTGAATGGGATTTAGTCCAGGGATGTTTTAACATATGTAAAACAATCCACATGCTATATCATATGAACAAAAGCATAAAAATTAACATCCAGTCATCTATTTTTGGGCATTTGGGTTGTTTCCATGTTAACTATTGTAAATAGTGCTACAGTAAACATAGGGGTGTAGGTATTTTTTTGCATTAATGTTTTTGTGTCCTTTGGGTAGATTCCTAGGAGTAGAATTGCTGGGTCATATGGTAGCTCCATTTTAGTAGTTTGAGGAACCTCCACACAGCTTTCCATAGTGGTTGGACCAGTTTGCATTCCCACCTCCTCGCCAACATTTGTTGTTGCTAGGTTTTGTTTTTTTTTTCCTCAATGGATGGAGCTAGATGGGATCAGGCTCAGTGAAATAAGCCAGAAGGAAAAAGAAAAATATTGCATGGATTCACTTATAGGCAGAATATAGGGGAACCAAGTAAGAGATCAGGAAAAAAAAAATTAAAAATTAGCAGCAAACCATATATCAGAGACATTCTGCGAGGGAGGGGGAGGAAAAAGGAGCAAAACAGGAGAGAAGAGCACAAGGGACTACGGTGATGGTTCACTGGTGAATTGGTGGTGGGTATTTTACGGGGAATTTTACAAAACGATGTAAAAGAAAAAAAAATAACATGATCATCTCAATAGATGCAGAAAAAAATATTTGACAAAATATAACATCCTGTCATGATACAAACCCTTAACAGTTTGGGTGTATAAAGAACATGACTGAAGATAACAAAGGCCCTATACAATAACCTGCAGCTAACATTACCCTAAATGGAGAACTATTGAAAACTAAGATCAAGAACAATATACTTACACTCCTATTAAATACAGTACTCAAAGTTATAGCTAGAGAAATTTGGCTAGATGAAGAAATAGGCATCCAAATCAGAAAGAAAGCTAAATTGTCACTGTTTGCTAATATATGATCTTATAGTTAATCCCAAGGAGTTCATCAAAAAATTCTGGGAAGTGATGAAATATTTCAGTAAAGTTGCAGGATACCAAAAAAAAAAAAAAAAAAAAAAAAACCAAAAAAACCCCCACAAAAACCAACAACAACAGAAAACCCCAGAGAAATCATTTGCATTCTTTCACACTAATGTTAAAGTACCTGTAGAATAAAGACACCCATTCACAACAGCATCGAATATCAGAAAACACTTCAGAATAAGTTTAACCAAGGAAATAAAAAAATCTATATAATGAAAACTAAAAGACTTTCCAGAAAGAAATCAAACAGACAAATGGAAATCATTGCATGGTAATGAATTAGAAGAAGTAAAACTGTTAACATGGTCATCCAACTCTACAGGTTCAGTATAATTCACATTAAAATATCCAAAGCACTCTTCACAGAAACAGAAGAAACAATCCTAAGATTTGTGTGGAACCACAAAGAAAAAAAATAAGCAATACTGAAAAAGAAAAAAGCTGGAGGTATCATGATTCCTAATTTCAAACTGTTATTACTAAACCATGGCAATAGAAACAGCACAAAAACAGATACATAGTACAGGAGCAGAACAGAGCCCAGAATTAAATCCTGGCATAGAGAGTCAACTAATATTTATCAAGGGAGTCAAAAAACACCCAATGGAGCAAGGACAGTCTCTTCAACAAACTGTACTAGGAAACTGGAAATATGCATGCACAACAATAAAATTGAATCCTTATTCCACACCATTCACAAAATTGACTCAAAATGGACCGAAGACTTAAACCAGACCTGAAACCATAAAACTCTTAAGTTATGGTGGTCATTTAAAAATATATACAAATGGTAATCATTTTGTAGTCCTTAAATGATGTTGTCAGTTATATCTCAAAAAAAAATAAAATGGGTTTATCTTTTTTGATTGCTGAGTAATATTCCATTGTGTATATGTACCACATCTTCTTGATCCAGTCATCTATTTTGGGGCATTTGGGTTGTTTCCATAGCTTACATATTGTAAATAGTGCTGCTATAAACATAGGGGTGCAGGTGCCCTTTGGAATTGGAGCTGGAAGGGATCATGCTCAGCGAAATAAGCCAGAAAGAAAAAGAAAAATACCAGATGGTCTCACTCATAGCAGGAATGTAGAAAACCCAAATAAGGGACCAGGAAAAAGACTAATTGTAATAAAGTAAAAATCAAAGTCAACAAGCAACTATAAACTAGAGACACACTACGGGGGCGGGAGAGAAGGGAGTAGGATCAAAACAAGGGGGGTGGGAATTGTATGACTATAACCAAGATGAAAATGGATACATTGTGCAATAATGAAAAGTGATGTAAAAAATATATAAAAGAAAATAAATAAAATGGGTACAAAAACAACAGTATTCTTGGTCCTTATCAGCCATGAGATTGCTGGACAACTACCCTTGGGAGTATTAATTGTCCTTACATCCAGATATAAAATGAGGACAAGGAAGCAGAATATGTAATGACCTTGCACCACCAGGCACTGTCTCCTTTCTGCTGTTGCCCTTTTATTTTTTGCCATGGTTTCAGAGCTATTTGAAAATATAACCAGATGAGAGGACTTCTAGATTTTCCAGGCATTATGCTTCTCTTTTTTCATGCTTCCCTATATTTGCCTCAATTGTTTCTTTTCCTATTAACTAGACTTTTAGGGTGGTACTCAAAGGTCCCATTTATAATTGCATCAAAAAGGAAATACTTAGGAATAAACTTAACAAAAGAGAAAAAGATCTGTACAATGAAAACTACAAGACATTGTTAAAAGAGAAATGAAAAGATAAATATATCATCATGGATGGGACAAATCAACATTGTTATCATGACAATCTTACCCAAGGCAATATACAGATAATGCAGTCCCAAAGGCACTCTCAGAGCTGGCTGGACGCTGCGAGCTGGCGGAGAGCCAAAATGGGGGAACCCCTCCAAAGCCCACGTGTCTGGCTTTATACCAACCTGGCTGCTTAACCCCACCCTCAGGTCCCAGCCACCTTCCCTTTGGTGGCGATGGGATTTGGAGTTTCCAGTGTCTTTGGCTTTGGCCTGGGGTGTGGGTGGAGTCCACAAAGCCTGTATGGAATTAGCTTTAGGACATCCTTTTCCTCCTAACAATTCCCCCCTTTCACTTTTTGACTTCCAACTATACTACAAGCCTATAGTGATTTAACAGTATGGTATTGGAATAAAAATAGACACACAGATCAATGCAATAGAGCTGGGAGCCCAGAAATAAACCCACACTTATGTGGTCAGTTAATTTACAACAAAGGAGCCAAGAGTATGCAATGGAGAAGGGAAGTCTCTGCAACAAATGGTTTTGGAAAATCTGGACAGCCATATGCAAAAAAGAAATCTAGACCATTCATACCATAGAGGAAAATTAACTCAAAATAGATTAAAGAAATGAATGTAAGACTTGAAACCATAAAAATACACAAAACATAAGCAAAGCTCTCTGCAACATTGACTTCAGTTCATTTTGGGGAACTTGACTAACAGTAAACAGAAACAAAAATGAACACATGGAACTGCAACAGACTAAAGAGCATCTGCACAGCAAAAGAAACTCATTAAAATGAAAAAGAAAAAAAAAACCCATTCTACTGAATGACAGAAAATATTTGCACATCATACATCTGACCAGGGGCTGAAATCCAACATCTTCAAAGAACACATACAACTCAACAAAAAGAAAACAATCCAAACAAAATATAAGCAGAAGAGCTATATGTTCAAGGAGGACACACAGAGGGCCAACAGGCACATGAAAAAAATGCTCATCATTACCTATCAGGGAAATGTAAATCAAAAATCACAAAGAGATGCCATCTCACACCTGTAAGAACAGCCCATATAAAAAGATCAGATTGTACCCCCCAGAAATTAAATACCTGGGAATAAACCTAACAAAGGTGATGAAAGACCTATACAAGGAAAATTAGAAAACATGGTTGAAAGAAAATAGAAGACACAAAGAAATGGAAAGGTATTCCCTGCTCATGGATTGGAAGAATTAACATTATCAAAATGTCCATGCTACCAAAAGTTATTCACAGATTCAACACAATTCCAATAAAAATCTCAGTGGCATTCTTCAAAGAAATGGAACATATATTGCTGAAATTCATATGGAATCACACAAAAACCCAAATAGCCAAAGCGCCCCTGACTAAGAGGGAGAAGAATGGACATACTACACTGCCAGACTTCAAACTATACTACAAAGCCACAATAAAAGCAGCATGAAATTGGAAGAAAAACAGAAAGACCAATGGAATCAAATTGAAAGCCCAGTAATAAAACCAGTCTATGGTCAACTAGTCTATGACAAAGGAGCAAGTAATATACACTGGAACAAGGGAAGCCTCTTCAATAAATGGTGTTGGGAATACTGGACTGCCACATGCAAAAGAATGAAACTATACTACTATCTCACACCATACACAAAACTCAGCTCACAATGGATAAAAAAACTTTAATAAGAGCCAAAACCCATAAAATATATAGAAGGGAACATAGACATAAACCTCAGAAAACATCTTTGAGGGCTTATCCCCAGAAGCAAGGAAAACAAAATAGCTGGGACTACATCAGACTAAAACGCTTCTCTACAAAAGGGACAATAACCAAAATGAAGAGACTGCCTACTGAATGGGAGAAAATATTTGCACACCATACAAATGAGAAGGGACTGATATAAAAGATCTACAAAGATCTTATATGACTTAACAAAAACAAAGTAAACAACCCAATCAAAAAAATAGGCAGATGGGGCCTCCCTGGTGGCGCAAAGGGTTGAGCACCGCACTATGAAGCAATTCACAGCCTCTGCAGCATGAGTTCCATCCCTGGCCAGGGAGAAACCCACATGGTGAGGCGGACCTCTCCTGTCTCACCGGCTGCTCCCCTCAGCAATGTATTTCAGTCAGTCTGCCTGTTCTGTTCCCCACTCTGTGTCTGGTGGATCCTCTTACCCCCCATATCTCTGGCCTGTACCCCAGTTCTTGTATGCACAAATAAATCTAAAAAAAAAAAATAGGCAGAAGTGGCAAAGACACTTCTCCAAAGAAACACAAATGGCCAACAGGCATATGAAAATATGTTCAATATCGCTTATCAGGGAAATGCAAATCAAAACCACAATAACACTTCACACCAGTGAGAATGACCCATATTAAAAAAAAATAAATAATAAACAAGTGTTGGTGAAGATGTGGAGAAAAGAACCCTCTTACACTACTGGTGGGAAAGTAAACCTATCCAGCCACTATGGAAAGCTGTGTGAAAAGTTCCTTGTAGCACTATTTACAATAGCAAAGATATGGAAGCAACCCAAATGCCACAGAAGAGATGAATGGATCAAGAAGATGTGATACACACATACACACTGGAATATTACTCAGCCATCACACATTCACACAATGGAATATTACTCAGCAATCAAAAAGATAAACACGTCATTTGTGGCAACATGGATGGAGCTGGAAGGAATTATGCTAAGCAAACTAAGTCAGAAGGAAAAAGATAAATATCAGATGGTTTCACTTACATGTGGAATATAGAGAAACCAAACAAAAGTTTAAAATAAGACAAAACTTGCAAGCTGACCATAGATCTAAGGCATACAGCAGGGTTGGGGATGGGAGGAAGAGCATGAAGGACAATGGTGATGGTTCATCGGTGCTACGGGGGTAGGAGAAGTATGGGGACTACACCCAAGGGGAGAACCCAAATACTGTATCAAAATGAACAATGGAAGAAAATTAAACAAAAAGACCAGAAACAAGTATTGGCAAGATGTGGAGAAACAGGAACCCTCATATGCTGCTGGTGGGAATGTAGGCTGGTCCAGCCCCTATGGAAAGCAGTGTAGTTTTTCTCAAGATATAAAAAATAGAGCATATGATCCAGCAATTCCTCTCCTAGGTATCTGCCTGATGAATGCAAAAACCTTTAATTTGAGGCAATATAGGCACTCCTATTCACTGCAACATTTATAATAGCCAAGTTATAGAAACAAGTGCCTGAGAACCCATGAGTGGATAAAGATATGGTATATATACCCAATGGAATACTACTTAGCTATGAAAAGGAAAACAGATCTTGCCACGTGTGATGACATGGATGAATCTGAAGGGGATGATGCTAAGTGAAGCAAGTCAAAGGGAAAGCATGATTTCATGCACATGTCCAATATAGAGAAACAAAAGGAACAGACAAAACTAAACCAAAACTAGCTCTAGAAATTATAGACTCTAGAATTAAAGACTAACAAAGCAGGAGGGTTGGGTGGGAAGCAAGGGTGGAGAGGACCCTCTGGACCACAGTGGAGGATTATTGGTGTTTTGGTGTGAATGTTGTATGGTGACATATGGCTGAAGAATTGTGATCCTATACCCTGAATCACAGATGGTGTTATAAGCATGCCACCGTATCTCAAGTAGAAACTAATTTAAAAAAATGGAAAAAAAATTAGTTAATTCTGCATGCCGTTTGCCAACTTCCTTGTTCCTCACTGATAAGCCTGATGAAGGGGAGACATGGCCTGACACCGATCATTAGCTAATGCCTCCGAGTAATCATTTCTCAGGGCATTCAACTGGATGATCTTCTGGCTACCCAATAATGACTGATGCATCTTACATGGGAATTTGCTTTGCAAAATTCCCATTTTAAAACCGAAGCCTTTGCTAAAACACTAGGCCTCAGGTTCTCACAGTATGATCTCCAAAACAGCAGCATCAGCACCACAACTTGTTAGACCCATTCTAGACTTACTAAATCAAACTCTGGGCATGGGGCCCAGATAGGTTTTAAATTTGGGTTCCACTGCAGAATTTGTTCATGCAACTTATGTGTTAAAATCCTCAGCCTACAGAGTTCTGAAATAGCCCCAACATATATAACCTGAACGATAGCATTTTTCTTAAATCAGATTTTTCTTAAATCAGATTACTATTCTTCAAATTTAAGCAGTTTTAAATCATATCAAGATTTTATAAAGATTCCATTCCTTATATATCCGGAACCCAAAGATGTTCAAATTCTGCAATAGGTCATTAAAAATGTGAGCAGGTATTTTCTAAATAAGCAACTGCTTCATAAGACATACTAAGAATTTTCATTATAAATTTTCAGATGTCAATATTACCTTTTCTCGGTTTGTGGTCTTCAACTTGAGGTGTTGGTAAATACACTGTTAAAGGCTCCTATTGCCCCGGGTAGTCGTACAGCTGTTTTACTTTAGAGTCATTTACTCCACCTAGACCAACATGGTGCCAGGTACTATGCTGCAAATGTTGTCGGGTACTAGGTTGCAAATGTTGAAAAGAAGATCTGGTACTGATATTACTCTAGCAATTACACACTAGGGAGGTACTAGTGGAAATGCAGTAGGACAAAAATAGAATCTTACGTATATGCCCAGCCTTCTTCCTCCATTAGCCCACTAAAGAGAATGCAGGTACCCTCTTATGTATGCCCAGGCCTGTGAGTTTTGGAGGTCGGTGTGGATGGGTAAGGTTCAAGTGGAGAGGGCTATAAATCATAGATGGGGTAGGTCAAAGGCGGGTGGAAAATAATGAAACTGGACAAAGAAGCTGCTGTGAGTCTATAATATCACACATGCTAAGGGTGTATTTCCATCAAGGAATTTCTGTAAACCTCTCTGAACATGGTACAGAGTTCACTAGGTCCTATTTCATTTTCTTCTTCCTGATAATACAGAAAGACTGCATTTTCCAGCCTCCGCTGACAGCGTAAAGGATCATCTGATGAGTTCTGGCCAATAGTCTGGGAGAGCAATTTTATGCCTCCAATGTGACATATAAAAACGTGTGATTTGTGTTTACTCTTCCCTTTTACAGAAGCCTGGAAGCCACATGTTCCGGAGGCTGATGCTATGAGATGGTGGAGGGTTATCAGCCTGGGACCACGAGACATATACAGAGCAGAGACCTGCACCCTCCTTTTCAGTGTGTGAGAAAGCCAGGTGTTCAGGAGTTTTGCTTTAGACCAATTATGCTTTTCACAGTGATTTAAGAGATGCAAGTAAAATACTGAGTTGTTCTGAAATTACCTTTTAGTTGTTGAATTGTTTCTTTAGTGCACTATTACTCAGAGGCTGGACACCATGGTTCTGGCTTTATAAGTGATACCAAAATAAAATATAACTGTTAAAATGAGGGTATGGACAAGTGCCCTGGGAGCATGAAGGGATAAGCAGCCAAGCCTGGAACTGCTAACTGGGCATCTGCCTTCCTAATAAAACCAAAGATTGCTGAGGTCCTTTATTGCAGCCTCTCCTCTACCCACCCCACCCAAGCAAGAAACCCGCCCCGCCCCCACACACACATACACACGCACGCGCGCACATCACTTTGTTGGACAGAAGAGAAGCCTGGTCTCCCGCCCACTGCATCATTTATTTGGACAGCAGCAGCAGCCCACTAACATGGTTATAAGACTCCTGGAATAAAGCAATTAAATACTGAAGGCTGTCTGGAATCAATATCGAATAAAAAGAAATCATGGAACCTGATCAGAAAAAAAATACATTCGTAGGGCATGAAATATAGGGCTAGGTCTCCCCCTACCTGAGCTGCAGAGCCAGGGCTGGAGGCATGATCTTTGCTCCTATCCTGCCGATAAGGGTGGGGAACACACCCACCAGCTCCACCACGGTGATATGTCGAAGATCCAGGCCACACTGCGCTTGCTGGAAAAGCCCAAGAGGGGAGATGTGAGCATGGCTGAGAAAGAGGCTTCCCTTTCAAACTATAGGTGGACAAAAGCGGCACTGGTCTGTCTAGGGAAGTTTATCTGCCCACTCTGAACTGTTGTGAAAACAGTTGAGAAATTGGGTGTAAAGCAATGGCTGTGAAGTCTAAATACCTTCCTGAGAAATCATTCAGAACTGGCTTGGCAATGGGCTTTTGAAAACCTAAGCAAAAGGGTAGTTTATGTATTTCCAGATGGGGTGAGACCTTGCATAAGTCAAATTTCCTACAAATTGTCCAAGACCACCCCCAGAGAATTCTACGTTTGTCTCTGTAAGGAGAGTATTTTCAGAGTTCCCTCATCTGCCCTTGCTTCTACTCCACCACCCCCCGCACACACACACACATCCCCTGGCCCCCTCCACAACCAAACTAGGGCAAGGGGAGGAAGGGTTAAAGGTTCCAGCCCTTTGAGCTGGCCCCTGGCAGGAGCCTTGGGGATGTGGCCCACTCAACCAGGTGCCAGGCAGTCTCATCAGCACAAAGGCACAGGGAACCAAAGCGCAACAACAGATGAATCTGGCCAAACGGGAAAAGAAATGTTAAATTCCTGAATTATTAGAACACCAAACTTCTTACATTTCCACTGAAACACCCTTATATAGGGTGACAGAATTGGTAGAAAAATTAGAAGGAAAAAGGGTGTATTCCAACCTTTTCTACCTGAAATGCCTAAGTCAAGCAAACCTTTTCTTGAAGAGTCTGGTTAAAATGACAATGTAAATATGTTGGGGTGGGAGAGGTCACTGATGCACACCTGATGCCAAATATTTTACCCAAGTAGTGGGTTGGTAAATCAGCAAGTACTTGAGGAGTGGGATAAGCTAGGGCTGGGGCCAGCCAAGGTTTCTGGCAAGGGCCCCACAGTATTTGGGGACTTGGAGGGTCCCTCTCCCAACTACTTGATTATAGTGCATTATAGTGCAAAGGCAGCTGTGTACAATGCACAAGTGAGTGTGGCTGTATTCTAATAAAATATTACATAGAAACACTGTCACTGGGGGCCAGATTTGGCCCATGGCCACAGTTCAACAGAAAAAAAGCAAGTTGTGTCATTTATTCATTTTTCAATGGAATACAACAAGGTCAGGAAATGTATGGTTATGGAATGAAGCCTGAAAGATTGATTTCCCACAAAATGGAGTGGCCTGGGCTTGTGTGACTTGAAGAGCAAACCGAGACAAGGGGAATGAAGGGTGGAGGTGAGGTGCAGGGGTGAAGGGTGAAGATGCAATGAACTGGGTCTCTATCAAGGAAGCCTACATTTTTTAATGACTCTTCAGAGTTCCTGGGAAGTCCTTTCAAAATATGCAGACTTATCATTATTCATTGTATTAATGCTAAAATGAGAAACCTTTAGTTGGATTAAACTGTGACTGTTCTAAATACTTCTATTCACTGTAATCAGTGAAACATTCCTCACAGAAAACATGCAGCACTGTGTCCATGACCCAGCGTGTGTCCCGACTCTAGCAAAATTGTCCTGTTGGCCATTCTTATTGCCAACAAGCTTCAGGAGAAAAGTCAAGTTCTAGTTTGATCCTTTCAGTTTCTAGTTTTGTTTTTTAAAATAAGGCACTGGTTGCCTCATTTCGTAGCTATAATATTTACACAGCTGAGAAATGCTCCTCAAACTTGAAGGTCTTATAGGAAGCACCTGAGGGTCTTATTAAAATGATTCTGATTCAGTAGGTACGGGATGGGGCTCGAGAATTTGCATATCTAACAAGCTCCCGGGTGCTGCTGAAAAAAGGTGGACGTCATTCTCTCAGGAGCTCCATTCAATAATACTTGGGGAGTCTTCCTGGGGCCTGAAGGCTCTTGGGTCCCCCTCAATCCCTTGAGTCAGCCTTTGGGCAAACAACTGATCAATTGCCTCCAGTTCAAGTGCATCCTGGACAGGTTCAACAAAGACAATTGTTCTTTTACTGGGCCTGGACAGCATGTCAATTAGGCTTATTAGTGAAGACAAACAAGCCTCATTAGTTGGGAAACGATAGGGTTAGCTCTTGGCAGTCGATGTTAATCAAGTTATGCCCAGAACCAGAAATGAACGGTAGCAGCTCTGAAGTGCCAGTTCCTGAAGCTCACAGCGAATAGATCAGGCCCTGAATCCGTCCTTTGCTTTTAAGGAAATGACTGGGCCCTTCCTGCTAGAGGTCGTCCGCCCCCCTCTTCCCCCACCCCCTTGCAAGGACTCACCTGTAGCATCCCCAGCTGTAGGCGGTAGAGAAGGTTCCGGGCTGTGGGTGTGGACACAATGAGGAGCCTCCTTTTCTCATAAAACTGATCCAGAAGGGCAGCTGCGGTTCTGACGCCCACATTGACATTCATAGCTATAATTACAAATGACCAGATGAGGCACAAACTCTGCTTGGTCTGTGAGGACAACCAGAGCGAGATGTATAAGAAATAGACCCTGAGGTAAGGATCCAAGTCTAATTCCAGTTGACCCCTGAAGAACACAGGGGGTAAGGGCACCCACCAAACCCCAGCCTACACAGGTGAAAATCCCAGTATGAGTTGCAGTCAGCCCTACATATCCCAAGGGGTCCGCAACCTCAGGGGGTCAGTTCCTTGACCCGTGCAGTTCAAACCCATGTCGTTCAAGGGTCAACTGCAGCGTATTCAGGAAGCGGTCCCAAGAAACACTGGTCAAAGAGCAGGGACGTGTATTAACACCTTGTTACTACTGTCAAATCCCTACAAACTTAGTGGGTTCTCCTCTCCCCACCCCTGTCTCCTCTCCGATGTCTGCCAGATCAGAAGTTGACTGCCGGTCTCCCTGCGCTAAGGTCACGGTGAGGGCAGGGCTGAGCTCCCCCCAGCTGCTCCAGGTGAGAATCTGTTTCCTTACCTTCTCCAGCATCCAGAGGCCACCTGCATGGCTTGGCTGGTGGCCCTTCTGCCATCTTCAAAGCCAGCAGCAAAGCATTTTCAAATCTGTGTGACCTCTGCTTCCACCATCCTTTCCCCGCCCTTCCTGCCCGCCTCCTTATAAGGACGCTTGTGAGTACATGGGGCCCACCTGAAGACCCTTAACTTAATTACATGTCTAAAGTCCCCAGGCAACGGGAGAAATCACAGGTTGTAACGATTAAGATGCGGGCGCCTTTGGGGGATGAAAATTATTCTCCATAGCTTATTAAGCAGATGGGGAAGGCAAGAGGTATGCTCGCTTTACTTAAATGGATGAAATCGAAGACCTCAGGCATTTAGCCATTGTACATGCCTCTCACCTACTCTGAATGACTAGGATTAAAGGGAAAGAGTAAAGATGAGAAAGTCTAAGATACAAGAAAAAAAGGAGGGTGCATTAAAGAGATATGTGCAGCGTCTTCTTGGCCCATCCAACTTTCTCACCGTGTTTGCTCCCCAGACCCACTCCTGTTCCTCATATCCCGTGCCATGCACTGCTTGGGGGGTGACCTCACTGACTCCTTACAACTCAAGTAGCAGCTAAGGGATGATCTTCCTCACTTGACATGGGAAGAAAGATTCCAAAGCCCCAAGGTCTGCGGGACATTCAAGCCAGTGTTGCAAACCACTATATTGTCTGTATGAGGTAGGTGATTGGCTTGTTAAAAACAAAACAAAACAAAACAAAACAAAAAACCTGCACATTCGTGGAAGGGAGGAACCAGGGTAACTACGGGGGACTTGGCTGGTTCACACTGTTGCTAAAAGCTTGCTCTGGATTCCCACCTGCAGCTTCTTCCTTAAAGAATGTGGAAGAGAAATCCCAAGGTAGGCAGAGGTGAGGGGGGTGGGGGGAGTTGGGCTGCAGCAGGAGCCCAGGGGCTATTTTCACCCTGAAGATGAAGTGTGGCAGTAAACCTTTCGAAGTGCATAGAATGAAACCCTCCCTCCCTGAACTGGAATCCGCTGGCTAGAGAGCGCGCTGCACTGTACCTGCACAGCTGGGCTCCGTGCCAGACCAGCCCAGGTTGGACTGACATACTCGGGCAGAGCTGCCCTGGAGCTCGTAGCCACCGATGCAGGAGAACTCGCAGGTGGCTCCGTAATTATCACCGTCACTGGAGCACTTCATGTAACCATTCTCTGGGGCGTTGAGTTTGCCGCAGCGTCTGACTGTAGGGACACAAGCCCAGAAGGGTCTCAGTGCTGAGCTCCCCTCCGCAGAGAAACCAGGGAAGGTAGGGGCTCCCGGGCTCCAACTTTGCAATGCGACTTCCACACTGGCCTGTGAGATGAGCGAAAGGGCAGGGGTGGCCATCCGGCCATGGGGTGGGCCCTGGAATGGCCAATGTTCATACCACTCAGACACTGAGATCACCTGGTGGTGCCACCCCCTGCCCACCGTGTTTTAGGTAAGGTGGAACCCGAAAAGTAAAGTGTGTCATTTGTGCCCATACCATGAGGCATAATAACATAAACCTTAAAAACATTTTCTCCTGGTAGACCAAAGGTTCTGGAACACCAAGAACATGGTCTCGGGGCTCCTCGAGATGCCCCTAGCTAAGGGGTTCCTCACTACCCTGGTTATAGAAAACTTGCAGACTCTGGCTGGTCACCCGAACCCTGGGATGGAAAGTTATTGAGCAATATCCTTTGGGGACAGCCAGTCAGCGAGACCAGCTCACTGCTGTCAGACTCCTTAAATACTCAGCCAGCATGGAACCTCGTCCAGATTTGTACTGTGAGCTCTGGGGAATAACAGCAATATCCTGTAGCCTAGTCACCAGAGGCTACGCCAAAGCTGGCAGGGCCCCTGTGGCAGCGGGCACTCACAGAAGGTTCCTGCTCGTGGGCCTGCTTCCCTCAGCCTCTATAATGGGAGAAAGTCAAGAAGCACTCTTCTTACCTCTTACTTTAACTCGAAATTTGCAAGTGCCCTTGTTCTCGGCTCTGTCATAGACTGTGTACTGAATCTTGTGGTCTCCTTCTGGGAAATGCGAGCCTGGGGGGAGGCCTTTTAGAATAACACTTAAAGGGGGGATAAAAACAAACACCACAGATGATTATCATGGGCACTTGTTGAGCACCGACTCTACCCAGGATGCAGGGATACCAAAGGACACTCATCAGCCAGTTGAGTAGAACAAAGAATTTACCGATAGGATTTCCTGAGCTGTACTCTGTTTTGGAAGAGTGGTCTGAGATCAGAAAATGAAGTCCTCAATTCCTGGGAAGTTCAGATTTCTTTTTCTTGGGGGAAGGTAGAATAGAGGATGGGGAAAGCTGAGAACCCAGAGCCCAAGTCATCCTCCAAGCACACCTTTGTTCTAGAAGGGACCTGAATTGCCTCACTTCGAGAAGATGATGTCATTTTCTGGGGAAAAATCATTTGAGAGTATAGTCCAAGCAATCATTGACATTTGGGCTTGCAGCATGTGCCAGAACTTTCTCTGCTTTTTCTATCTGAGCCAGTAGAGACTGCTTCTGAGCAAAGGAAGATTTGAATGTGATTCCTTGGTAATCCTAATATTATCATCATCACTATCATCATCATAGTTCTCTGTATTTATATAAACCTTACATAAGTCAGACACAGTTCTAGGCATTTTACATAGTTCATTTAATCCTCACAATAACGCTGTGAGGTAGGTGTTAATATGTCCATTTCACAGATGAGGACACTGAGGAACTGAAAGATTAATGAATTTGCCCAAGATCACACAGATAGGGTGATTCTAGTATCTTTCTTCTTGGCTGCCTCCTCTCAATCTGCCAGAGTTCCAGAGCCCAGAGCTAGCAGTGGCTTGGAGCAATAGGTACAGCACAGTCAAATGCCAGGTTCTGTTTGTTTTTCACTAGATGTATAATTTCTTTTCTCTCCACGCTTCTTAAGGATGTGAATAGTTGCTGATAATGGACAGGTTAAATATATTACTGTCGCCATTAAGGAGACTCTTACACTTAGGTAGACAAGGTGGTTGTTTACAAGGTATGAAGTAAGAGGTCTTGAGAAAATGCCAGAAATCCCACCATTAGAGTCATATCACTTTGGGCCCCCAAATGCTTTAAGATCCTCAGGAGGCACAACTTGCATGCAGATAAACCTGAGGGGAATCAAACTTCAAACAGAGAGGTTGATGGCCTTGTGGAGATTCCACTTCATCTGGGACATATAAGTAACAGTCATAAGGACTAAATAAGGGCATTCGCAGGAAGCACTGGTCTCAGCTTGATACTAGAAACTTCTTTCTTCAAAGGGGTCTGCAGAAGTGTAGCCTTGATAGGGCACAGGGGAAGAGGGCCACAAGACCCCACATGCCAGAGAAGCAAGGAGTTCCTGCGAGAGCTGAACGGAAGTCAACCCTCTTGTAGGGTTAATGATTGTCAGGCTTTTCTGCCCTCCTGCCATTAGGACTGATGATGGATCCCAGTGGTCCTGAACGCATGCCTGATGGCGGGCACCTGGAATGGAGTGTGGGCATGTGTAGGTGGGTACACCTGGGCTGAGAGACTGGGCTCATAAGGGTGGCGTCATGGGGACGCTAGGGGAACAGAACCACCAGAAGAGAGCAAGAGTAGCAGTGGTGGAAGAAATGAGCAGAGAGAACGAGAGAAGAACGAGAATGTCAGGGAGGCCAGAAAGAGTGAAGATTCGCTGGGGGCTAGGAGGCCTGCCAGCCTCCTGGCCCTCCAGCACCCCTGCTTGCCGTGTACCTGGTAAACTCAATAAAAGCCCGAAAAAGACACCAAGGGCTCCAGGACTCTCCTTTACCCGTCTGCGTGGGATCACAGAGATCCTGCACTGTGCCTGCCTGGCACTACACCTCAGATTCTTCATTCTGCCCAAGTGCCCCCCGCCACCCCCATCCTGCTCCAGGCCTCTGCTGGCTCTGGGCTATGGACTCTGGAAGCTTGGAGTAAAGTGGTAGGGGGATGTAACCACAGCACATAGGCCACCTGCAAATAGGTCAAGGTGAATATCCCCACCACACAGTCATCTGGGGACCTGATACATCCCTGATCGTTACCTAGGATTTCAACACTGTCACAGTGGTAAAAAGCTAAGAAGCTTTTATGAACTAATGGCTGGCCCAAGCCCCAAAGATTCAAAGACAAATAAAACCCAATCCCTGATTACGTCAACTGTGACTTATTGCTTAACTCCAATTGCCTAAACTTTCTCCTTTTAGCTTTTGTGGCAGGTCTATGTGACAGCAAATAAATAATTTTCTTAATACTCAAGTTTTATCTTTGAGGAGTTGCAAGGGGAAACACAACTAGCAATATTAGCTAAGCTAATATTAGGGAGCGCTGGGGGAAAGTTACCAGGTGGTAGGAATAAAATGTCCTGCTGGGGTGAGAGACTCAACTTTTTCCTAGTGGATCATTGCTTTAAAATGTTTTCTCTTTCACAGCCTGGATTGATGGGATGCTAGAATGTCTTTCCCTGATGTATGGCTCATCAGGGGGCAAATCAGAGGTATCCTTTGTCCACCCATGGAAATTCAGGAGGGAGGTCTAACAGGGCAATGAACTTCAGGGCATGGACGTGAATGTGCTGACTTATCGTAGTGGCCTCCAGGGAATGTGCAGGCCAATCCCATAGCTGCAGGGGTACAGGCTCATATGCTAAATTAAAACAACATGCAGCTGAATTTTACCAAAGGGAAACAGTCATTTTAAAAAACATTTTGGACGTACATCAAACTATTAGTGCAGTTGGTTCTGGAGAATGGAGTTGGCGAGAGCTTTTTCATAAGCTTTTTCTATCAATATTTAATGTGGTCACAAATTTGAAAAAATAAATTAAAAATCAAAAGTCTTGAAAGAAGCAGATGCAAAAAAAGACAAAGAGTGGGAAGTTCTGTAGTAAACCATACTCATGGGGTGCAAGGGGGCAGCATCTGGAGCCAGGTGGGAGCCTCATAGGATTCTCTGGGAGGTGATGGCTCAGGAAGACCTGGGGGCGTGAGTCAGAATCCCTGGGGGTTTGGGAGGAGGAAGTCTGGGTTTCTGTCTCTGAATTCATTAGGGGGCTTCCTGTTCCACCTCCTGTCCTCTCCCTTCCCACCACTCCTTTCTTCCCTCCTTTCCTTCAACAAGCATGTCCTGAGTACCAGCTCTGTGTGAGGCATGGTTCAGAGCACTAGGGATAGGACAGGGAGCATAGAGTAGCAGAGTCCAGCAATAAACACATATGTAAGCAAAATACAGAGTACAACACATAGTGAAGACTAGAGAAAAATCAAGCAGCAGTAAGGAATTCCCGGAAGAGACCTGGGCTGAGTCTGAGAGTGTAACTAGACCAGCACAGATGACACTTGCCCTTCTGAGAAGTAAGTGGCTCACATGAGGCCACATCATTCCAGCCACCAAGCCGCACTTACTCAGTTAGAATGCCGTCTGCGGTGTCTCTCCCCTCAGGGGTCTCCCAGGACACCCGGACTGTCAGCTTATTGGGCTCAGCAATCCGTTCCTTCACACTTGGGCACTTGATTCTAGGCGGTTCCATATCTGAAAAGATAACCACAGTTTTCTCACCATCATCAAGAAATATCTTGTCAACTTGGGGTTCAACACCCAGCATTTGAAATGCCCAAGAGTCTAGATGTTCCCCATTTCGAAGGGTCTGTTCACCCTGTTGTGTTTCTCTTTCTTGTCTTTCTCTTGCCCTTTCTCTCCTGCTAAGTTTGAAGATTGCTTGTGTACTCGCATGTGCATGGCCAAACCTGCTCTGCCTACTGACTTTGCGACATGGCAGCTACCCAGCTAGCAGTCACTTAGCTGCAGTGAGTCCCTCTTGCTCTGAGAAATCTAGCTCAATTCAATTCAAAGCAACAGAGTACTAACCCGGAGAACAAGCTCTCTCGTCTGCCTCTGTCTATTCACCACATATTCCTTGATATCTTCAAACAAACAAGGGTCTGTCTAGGTCCACCTTCCCCTCCAACTGCCGCTGGCCCACACCTACAGTTTTGTGTTTTGGGGACAGCAGTTTTACCTTGGTCCTAGCCCTGAAAGACTTTCCAAATTTTCCCCAAGTAGTTCCTCTACTTGCTTACAGAATTTCTGCCCCCTCACTATCAAGCAGGGGTTGATAATGAGGGCTAGAAATAACTAAGATGTCATTTCTACACTGGGTGGCATTTCATCTTATGATAGCTAAAGTTAAATCACAAGAAGGGGGAGCTTTGTGAATTCTACTTGATGATTCAGAACAGGTTGAAAATAATTTAAGCATAACAGCTTAACAACATTCAGATTTGCATTGCTTTACATGCCAACTGATAATTATTTAAATGCTGCTACAACCTGAATGAAAATTAAATATTTAATTCTGAATAATTTAATAATTTTGAGTTCAACTATCCAAATTCATTTTTATTCTATGTCATGCTTCCATGGAGTGTGAATTTACAGCCTTCATAGACTCATCCTAAATTGAAAACTACCCTATTTTATTGAATCTAAGTCACTATCAATTGTGAGATGCATCCCAATGTCAGGGATATTAAAATGTGAAAAAATATTTCATAGGATACTTTGTTAGTTTGATAAAACATACAAATGTTAGGATGAAATGGAAGCCACTTTAAATGCATTCAAGGTATAATTTCAGTGGCTATGTTTTTTTTAAAAAATAATCCACTTATTTTACTATGATAGATGAGAGAACACATATTTTTATAATTCAGATGAACATATCACAATTTTGGGTGAATCAAAAAGACAAATATCCAATACTTGATCCCTGCTGGTCAAATATAGCTGACATTACACTCTCAGTTCATTTACAATGTTGTAAACCATTGTTACTTCAGTAAATATAATAAAATACCTTAAAAAAATAAACATATCTGTTAAAAATAAGTAAAATTAAGGAAAAGAAAGCATATCTTTCCTTAAATTAAAAAAATGAAGGGCCTCCCCTGGTGGTGCAGCAGTTGAGCACTGGGCTGCGAAGCTGCCCGCAGCCTCTGCAGCGCCAGTTCGATCCCCGGCCGCCAGCAAGGGTCCCACATGGCGCGACAGACCTCTCCGGCCGCGCCCGCTGCTCCCCTCAGTAGTGTACTTCGTCAGTCTGCCTGTTCTGTTCCCCGCTCTGGCTCTGCTGAATTCTCTCACCCTCCTGTGCTTCTGACTGTATCCAGTGCTTGTATAAATAAATAAATAAATCTTTAAAAAAAAAATAAAACAAAATGAGGGAGGAGCAAGAAAAGTAGATTTTTAAAAAAGATTTATTTATTTATGCATACAAAAGCTGGGGTACAGGCCGGAGATGCAGGGGTGAGAGGACTCACTAGAGAAGGAGTGGGGAGCAGAACAGGCAGATCTACTGAAATACACTGTTGAGGGGAGCAGCGGGAGAGACAGAAGTCTGCCTCGCCATGTGGGTTTCTCCCTGGCCGGCCAGGGATGGAACTCGTGCTGCAGATTCCTTCATAGTGCGGTGCTTAACCCTTTGAGCCACCAGGGAGGCCCAGAAGATAGATTTCAATGTAAAATGACATCATGTTACCATATTTTCTTGGAGTGACATTATCAGAGTGAAGATGTAACTGTAATCTCCATAACAATGGGAGGTTCCAGGTTCCACGCCCTACCTAATGAAGGGTGGAGCTGAGCAGGGAGGAGAAGCTAAAAAAGACTGTGGAGAGAAGACTTGGACAAAGAGGAGACTTGGAGAAGAAGAGTAGGAGGGGGCACATGGAGCAGAGAGACATGTGAAGAAGCTGTGCTTGCTTCTAGGCTTTGAACTTGCACCAGGGACGTGGGAGTCTTGTAAAGAGACACGTGGAGTCGAGACAGGCAGAGACACTTGGGAAACACGTGGGTGAGACACCTGTGCGGAGGCTGACAATGGCAGCCGTTACCTTGACTTGTATTCTGATTTTGCTCCTTTCCTTCCAGACTTGGCTGGCCCCTTCTGCCCTTCTCCTACAGGTCCCGCCAGAAGGGGCCAAAACAATAGTTGTTACATTCTAAGGTGTGTGTTTACATATATATCTCAATGGAAGCTGTGAATTGCAGGAGGGTAAAAGTATTTTTTTTCCTACATTGACTTATTTCTATCTAGATCTGTTTCTGAAATAACGAAGCCTGTGAGTCCACTGCCAGAGTGCGGTCTGCATAAAAGAATTAATTTTAACTTGTGGTACTTTCAAATTAGCCAGAGCATAGAACTGACCACCTCAGAGTCTAAAATAAGGCCAGTGTTCTCTCTCCTCCAGGTCTGAAAGAGACCTGGGGCAATTTTCTCAACACTCAGCACAACTTTGGCCAACATTTGCTGCTCAAGGATGTGTGGAAATCTGGGAACTACTCAGCCACCATGTGTCAGCTCCTAAAATAGGCTGAGGCCCCGCCAGCACACAAAGTTATTAAACTAATTTAATACATTTTAAACCAAATGAGTAAAGTAAATGACATTCCTGGAGTAAAATTCACCAGGACAAACTCCAGCTTATCTGTCACCAAAATCAAGGAAAGGATTGTCTTGCTTGCTTTGTCTATTTCTCTTCTTTCTCCTGGGAGTTCTATACTCTCTTGTGGCTCCTCGGACCTCTTTTTGCCATTCCCACCTAATTGCATGTTGCAATTCCCCTCCCCCCAAATACACCCTGGCAAACACAGATAAAATGCTTGAAATTGGGTTCATTTCCTAGTTCCTTCTCTCTCTCTGGGAAGTTTCCAGGCCCATCTGGTCCAGCTTAAGTCATGCTTTTTGCTTTTTGAGAACAATCAGCATTTTCTTTCCATAGTTGCACACAATTTGGGACAGATGAACAGTGTTGATCCTGAGAGAACTCTTTGCCAACACTTGCTCAACAGAAAGATTTTTGATCATCTCTCCTATCACCTCCAACCCTTCCAATCTGAGGGAAGAGAGATTCAAAATGTGCTGGGGTTGTTTTCAAGAGCTGGTGTGCACATACGAAGTCACAGGGGGAGTTAATGACAGCACATCTGTGTGGGGCCCTTCTCACCCAAACATCTGATCTTAGGTTATATCCTTCAAGCTGTTCACAACCTCTGTGCCATTCTACCTGTACTGGTCTGCTGTTTTTTTTTTTTTTTTTGTGTGTGTGTTTTCATTGAACTGCAATGATTCACGATGAGAAGTCTTAAAGCTTAAAGAAATGTTGCTGTGCCAAATAGTTGGTCAATACTTGACTTTTTCTAGAAATCTCCTCTTTATTGCCGGGACTGGGTACCAGATAGGTTTGCCAATGGGAGACCTTCTCATGAGAACAGACGGCAAGAAAAAGGTGGAAGCCATTAAACTTCTGATAGGAGCTTCAATGAAGGTTGCCTGGGCTCCTGGAACATCAACAGGAATGTGGGCTCCTGACTTCTCATTGGTGATGCTATCAGTCATGCCAGCATCGAGGGGGAACTTACAGACCTTGGGTAACACTACCATACCACTTTAGCTTCTCCAGCCTTCGGTTGGTATGACTTTGTGCTATAACTAATCCCTGGTAGCAGCATTTCCCCTCTTTAGCTCCTAATTCCTCCTCTGTTTTTGGAATCCATTTCCTGTATTAAACTCTCCTGGGTTTGAAATACCTAGAGTGGCTTCTGTTTTCTTGACTACTGACCAATACAAATGCCTATCTAAATTGTAGGGGGGGAGGGTGGAAAGAACAGAATAAATCTGAATCAATTATTTGGACCTGCCATTCTCAAAGGATGCAAGTATGGCCCAGGCTGTCACTCTGAAGAGTTTCGATAGAAGGGTTTTGATAATATTTTGGGCCAGAGGCCTTGGCTCTACCTCATTAACCACATAACTGCAGAGTGAAAAATGAGTTATGCTGCTAAGGAAGACAGTGGACAGAGGTGCCGTCATAAAGACACCTCTGGGGCTGAGGCCAGAGGGATTGTCACACGTCTGCCCTTAGAGGGTGGCATCTGCTTTCAGTCTTACTCCTGAAGTAGCTGAACAGTCGGGAAGGAGGATTTGGGCTAATGAACATTGGCCAGCTGAGCAGAAATTTTCCTGGAGGGCTGACAGATCCAAGCAGGGCAGCAGTCAGGATGCTGTGGCCAGCTGCCTTAGCCCCTCAGTGCCAGAGCTGTTCCTGGATGGGCAACATTGGACCTGAGAGTCTGGAGACTTTCCTGGCTTGGCTCTACACAACCCCGAGCAAGTCAAGTGACCTCTCAGGCGCCCCCTGTAGAATGGGGCTGTTGACCTCAAACACAAAGTAGCCAGTTTTTGGTTTTTTTTTTTTAAATCAACAAACAAGTTTATCTGGAAACAACAACAAAAGGCTATTTGAAATATATAGTCTTATGTGAGACACACACACCCTTTTCAAGGACAAAAGCCTGAACAAACTTACATAGATTTCAGTGGTGCTGTTGTAACCAAAATGTTCACTGGAGGAAACTGGGAGTTTGCTGTGTGGTGGCTGCTCATTCGTTACTTTATGGCATTCTCCCATTGGCTGAGCTACTCCCGGACAAAAAGAAACTTCATTCTTTCTTCCATTAGGGATAGGTTAACTGAATCAGATTTATTCTAGTGTTTTGTTTTTCTGGGATTTAGGTAGGAATATGTCAGGAAAACAAATCACTCCAGGTATTTCAAACACAGGAATTTAATAAAAATATAGGACGAACTGGAGGAATAAAGCAGGGGAAGCAACATCACTTCCTGTCATAGATGCAAGTCATATTGGGCCTTGTAGTTTGCTGAGTGTGCATGTGCATCTAAGTAGGGTTTTTGTACATGTACATCAATTCTCATAGGGGTTGGACTAGAATGTTCCCTAATGGTGAGTCTTGGCAGTAGTAACACTGTATGAGTAATGATGCTGAGACAGTGGTTTTCCATGAGTTGGGGGAGCTTCAGGAAAAATATCAGGGCCCCAGAGACTCATATTTAAATGGCAGCCAGAGTTGAAAACTACTGCCCTAAGGCAATTGTCCTCCACCTTTAAGAAGCATGGGACAGCCCTGGGGATCGTCTGAAATGCAGATTTTCATCAGTCAGGTTTGAGATGGGTCCCAAGATTCTACTTTTCCAACAAATGTCCTGCTAGTAGTAATGCGGGTCCCAAGGCAATATTTCAAGTATAAAGTTACTAAAGTTCTTCCCAAATGTGGCCTTCAAAGGCAGGTTCTCAAACTTTAGAGCATCAGAATCCCTGAAGGGCCTGTGAAGTTCAGTTTGCTAGGACTTACCCCAGCGCCTGTAACCTCACAGGTGTGGCGTGGGGCTGGGCATCTGCATTCCTAAACTATCTCGGGCCATGCTGATGCCTGCGCTTTGAGAACCACTGCTCGCAGAAATGGTCCTTGATCTGAGCTGCACTTGAAAACCATCTAGCTAGTTTCACGATGCCCCTCATCTCATTCAGCTGTTCCACATCAGCTGTCCCACTGACGGAATCAGCAGGTAGGAACAAAGCATGGCTGGGTTCTAAAAGATACCCAAGCCGCTCTCGAAGTAGCCATGGTGGGGAGCCAAAGCCCCTCGACCAGTGATCCTCAGTGGGAGAGGGATTTTCCTCTCCTCTCCCATCTAGGGTACATTTGAGAATGCCAGGAGACCTGCATGGCTGTCCCAACTGGTGGCAGTGGTGGAAGGGGAGGGTGTTACTGGCATCTAGTAGGTAAAAGCCAAAGATCTGCTGAGCAGCCTAGAGTGAAAAGGACAGGACCCCACTATAAAAAATGATTTGGCCCCAACTGTCCTTGTGTCAAGATTCAAAAACCCTGTCCATAGAGCATGATCTAGCAGAATCGAAGCCCCCACCCAAACCTGCTAAATTTGAATCTGCATTGTCACCAAGGTCCCCAGGTGATCCCCACATTCTCTAACGATTGGGAAGCGCTGCCTGAGTTCAGAGGCTCCTTCCTTTAACACTTCTGAATGCCCAGGAGGATTCGTCAAGCAGGGAGGGTCCCACCCCAGAGTTTCAATTGCGTAGATCTCAGGTGGGACTGAGAATGTGCATTTTGCAAGGTTCCCAGACCCTGCTGCTGCCATTGCTTTGCTTTTCCCAGGACAGGCCGGGAGAACCACCTCAACAAACTGAGTGCCTGCTGACTAATGGAGTCAAAGACAAAGGACTAGAAGACACGAAAGTGCTCTCTGCGGGGCTGACCCAGCAAATGTTTTGCCCTCTGCGGAAGGCCCCAGAAAGGCAACGCCGCCAGGGCGGGTGTGCAGTTCTGCCAGCTGGTGGCTCAGTTCTCAATAGTGAGAACTGAAATTGCTTCTGGCGATCCCTTTCCGGGTGTGACAGGCCAGAAGGAATGTCCAAACCCTAGCTACGACTCCAGGTGGAATTGGACTGGTCCTGTTCTGGGAAGTTATGTCGAGGAAAGTCACGCTGGTGAGGAAATGAAATCCACCACCTGGCCACCTCTGTCGCTGAAGGCAGGCAGTTACAGGAAGCCCAAACAAGCAGAACCCAACCGAAAATCTCATCAGCCGAGTTCGGGTCAAGTTTAACTGCCCTGATGTCTTGCCTCCCTGGGTGTACAGATAACAGTCCCTGGGTCAGAGAACCCACAAATGAAAACAAAAATACCCTGTCAAAATTCAGTGTGTGGTTTGATCACTATGCTGTTTGACACAAGAAACTGATTGTTCCCTTCTTTCCCAAGGGCACATCATCTCATTCAAACTTGCAAGTAGCAGAGGAGCTGTCTCAGTGTAAAATCTGTCAAACTGTTGGTGACTTTGAATCCTCTCTTTGATTACCTGATAAGCTCTAATTTCACGATTCCTGGATTCCTGGGGTCTTTATCTCAATCACAATAGCAAGCAGGGAAAGAGACAAAAATCAGGTGCAAGTCATTAGCTGTGAAGTCAGCCCTAGGATAGAGGCTGCGCTTGGGCCTGGGCTGAGCTGAGAACTAGGGATAGAGAGAGTGACTGAAAGCAAGGCTGAGTGCCCACACTTTATGCAGGTCATTGCTACAGGAACAACCCCTGCTTCTCCCAAAATATGTACCACAAGAGAGCTGTGATATTTTCTTACCAACACAGGAGGCTGCTGGGCCGCTCCAGGCCTTGTTGTCCATGCATGTGACAGTCCGCTCCCCCTTCAATGTGTACCCCGGGGAGCAGTAGTATTCACACCGGGAGTTGAAGTAGGCGCCATCCACGCACTTGAACCCTCCATTGGCTGGCATGGCAAGAGTAGGACATCGCTTTTCTAAGGAAAAACCAGATAGTGAACATTTCTAAGTTGTGTTCATAGAGTTTCAGTGTCCAGAAATGCTGAAAGCATAAGTTGAAAAGTTAATTTAAATATAACAGAATTAGATAAACAGTGGGTGGTTGCGTGTCACACAGAAGGGACACTGTTTCATATCACACTGGCTTGGGATGGGTCCCTCGGAAGCAGACCCAGAGACAAAGATCTGTGTTCAAGTGATTTAATAAGCAAGTGCCCCTCCTGGGGACCCAGGAGGGGTGGGGGGCAGGGGAGGAAGAGCAGCAGGTGGGTCTCAGGTTAAGTCAGTCTCCACCTGCTCCTGCAGGGGACCTTTGGGGCATGAAGGACACCTGACATTATCCCCCCTCCAGCCATGGAAAGCAGCCTTCCCCCAACCTTTACCAGTTTGCAGTGGGCGGCTCTTCCTTATCCAAATAGAAAAGAGTCCTCTGAAGAAGCAGAGCCTCTTCTTCCTCTCAAGAAAATCCAAGGGGCAAATCATTATGAGCAAAGCTCTCTGAAGCTGGGAGCTGGATACTGAGAACTGGTAAACCAGGGAGATGGGGGGAGCAGCGACAATGGCCACTCGAGTCACCAGTTGCACAGTCTGGATCACGTGCCTGCAGCCTCCAGTCTCAATTCCCCCACCAATGAATGAAAGTAATGGCATCCATCATCATAGTGGGGTTGCAAAAACCAAATTATGGGACATGCTTGGCACCCAACGGGTGCTCCCCCAATGGTGGCTATTTTGAGTAACAATAGCATCTAAAATGCCCCTGGCACTTTCCCAAAGGAGACAGGACTTATCATGCAGATCCGCAGTCTCTGATGCTGTCCCGTCAGGCCCTTGATGGTGGGGACTGTGTGTTTCCTATTTGTTTCTAGATTCCCAACACTTTTTCAGGGTCTGGCCCTATCTGAACCAACATAACTTGTTTGCCAAACAAACCTCTGTTCTCTCCCCCTTTACCACAGTTGATGACACTTTTCTGGCAGAAAGGTGCCATCTCATTTCCCCATATCTTTGAAAGCTCACCGGCTTCTGCTCACAAAGGGAACCACAATACATTCAGTCAAAAGCTCTGATCTCGGGCCTCCCTGGTGGCGCAGCGGTTGAGCGCTGGGTTGCGAAGCTGCCCGCAGCCTCTGCAGCACCGGTTCGATCCCCGGCTGCCCCCCGGCCACAGGAGGAGGGTCCCACATGGCGCACAGACCTCTCCTGCTGCCTGCTGCTCCCCTCAGCAGTGTGCTTCGATCCTTCTGCCTGCTCTGCTCCCCGCTCTGGCTCTGGTGAATTCTCTCACCCTCCCGCGCTTCTGACTGTACACAGTGCTTGTATGTATGTATAAATAAATAAAAACAAACAAACAAATAAATAAATAAATCTAAAAAAATAAAAAGTTCTGATCTCAGAGACAAAGAACCTCAGTTCTCACGGGCACTCACGCCCCAGCACGCAGCTGGGCGACTCCCGGGCTACTCACGCTTGCAGACGACCTTGTCCGACCACCGTTTGTTGGACTGGCAGACCAGCTGGGATGAGCCCTGCAGCTCGTAGCCTTTCCGGCAGCGAATGTCGCACCTGGTTCCCAGGGCTGTTTTGTAGTAGCCTCCTTGCGGGGCCCTGCAGTACACATCCCCATGCTTCACCTTGACGGGGGAACACCATGGGGTGTCTGCAGGTAGCAGAAACAAAAGATGGGAGAAATGGGAAGTGACAGCTTCAGAAACAGTGTCTTCTTACCCTAGTCCCTGACTTGCTGCCTTCCGGATTTTGGACCTCATGTAGTGCCTCATGTCTTTTGAGGTGTCTGGGTGGGGAGGTAATAATGAAAGAACTACGTGTTAGACATACCCTGAATGCAGATCTGAGTCACTCTACTACTCTGGGTTACTCGCTCCGCTGTGTGACCTTGGACATGTTACATAACCTCTCTGAGTCAGTACCTACACCTATGACATAGGGCTCTTCTGAGGACTAAATAAATAATGCCTATCAACCACCTAGCACATTGGCCAGCACAAGGAAATGTTTGATAAATGCTTGAATATTTTTAGTATTTCTCTTAACTGAGACATAATTCTTTGGGGGACAACAGAGATCATTATGACCTGTAACCTCAACCCTCTATACACAGGAGGGGTGGGGAGTCAATCAGTTTAATTTGGATTTTTTCCAAGGCTCTATGCATATTCCTTGAAGAACTCATGATATTCTTGTTTAATTAATGTGAATGAAGCTACAATTTCCACATTTTTGCCACAGGATATAATTTTGGCTTAAAGTCGGAGAATACTTGTTTCCTATAGAGAAGCAAAACTCCTTTCCAGATGGAAAAGGTATGCCTCCTCCTGGCCAGAGGCTAACATCCTTTCTAAAGGGCAGAGTTGCAGGTTATTTTGATTTTGATCTTGCAGTTGCCCAGAGCACAGCTCGGATGACCATGACGCTAATAAATCAGAACATCTTCCCTGTGCCTTTGGAAGATGTTCTGTGAGATCCACAAAACTACAAGGGCAAGACCAGTTCATCGAGCGGGAATTACTACAGTGGCCACAGCATCCTGGATGGGGGAACACCGAGGAGCTGCTTAAGGCTGCCTGGCTCTCAACTCCAGGAGCAGGAGTCCCCCGCCCTCCAGCTGAGGGCTCCTCACACCACCACAGCACCTGAGCTAACGGTGAGTGGGATTCGTGCGCCATCATGTGGCCAGAAAGAGGACAGACCCTGTTTGTCCCAGGAATTCTCTTCTGAGGATGTGCTTTCTGACTTTTTTTTTAAGATTTATTTATTTATGCATATGAGAACTGGGGTTCAGGCCAGAGATGCGGTGGGTGAGAGGACCCACCAGAGACAGAGTAGGGAGCAGAGCAGGTGGATTGACTGAAATACACTGCTGAGGGGATCAGCGGGCGAGACAGGAGAGGTCTGCTGAGCCATGTGGATTGCTCCCTGGCGGGCCCGGGATCAAATTCATGCTTCAGAGGCTTCAGATTGCTTCCTAGTGCTGTGCTTAACCCCTTGCGCCACCAGGGAGGCCCCTTCTGACTACTTCTTGGCCATGAAAATCAACAGTCCTGTCCAGAACTTGTGCATATACAATTTTTTACTTCAAAAAGTCTCCTCTGATTGACACTTTCATCATAAAGTATTTTGCATTCAGCTGAAAGTGGGTCCTAAAGTCAGGACTCAAACAATAGCCCCTAGACTATCGGTAATAGTGATATCCTGGGGCTTAACCTAGAGCTAAGAGACCCATGGAAGCTTCCACCAGGCCTGCAGACCCTTCTTTCTTCTTCCGTGGTTTACACCGAGTGTCTGTATGTTCTAGCTTTTTTAAGTGAGAAAAATCTGGACCCTGAAGTAAGGTACAAAACATCAGGCATGTGTCCATCATTTTCTTCTAAGTATAAAAGAATACCTGAAGTAATTTTAAATGTTTTTTGCTCTTTCTTCAGTGATGGTTCTACATTAGCCATCAAAGAGGTTTCCAGATCACAGGTGAGAGTTTCTTGGGGTACATTTGCTTAGCATTGCCAAGACAGCTCTTGTATAATGAAATGATCTTAAGATGAATTCTGGAAAAAACTCACAGATGGTACCCCCCCTCCAAAAAAAAAAAGAGGATTTAGAACCTTCTGATTTCTGTGACTCCTAGAAGGGGGATATATATTTCTCTCTGTGCATTTCTTTTCCAACTGTAATAAGGAAGATCATCTACAAGAAACCCCACAATGGACTTGGTGCTTTTAATACCAAGGAGCCACATTTTGTAGTTTATACCACAGACATCCATGGTATTAATCTTACAATATCATCTGTTGATTTACCTCTTCATCATCTTCCCTTCTCATCACCCCAGCTTCCCCACTGCCTCATGTCATCTTCGTTTCCCTGTCTGCCCTGTTCCCCTTCTAGACCACAGTGTGTCTGTGCTTCACCATCTCTAGCCTTCCTCTCCTCTTGCCTCTTTTCTACCATGTCACAGGCAAAGCTGTGGAATCCTTAACTGAGAACTGAGCACACTCCAGAGAGAGAAAATGAATGTGGGGGAAAGGTCGTGAGGTTGGAGTGAAAGTGAGAAACCCAAAAGAAGATGAAGAAAATGGAGTGAGCTAGTCGAGTGTGCTGGACACACTACTGAGGAGAGTCAAGAGTGCTGGCACACATCTAACTCCAACTGATGTAACACTGGACTATTCACTAACTTTCTTGGAGAACTAGAATCCTCATCTATGAAATGCAGAAGTGGATTCAGCTATTTGCAAAGTCCCAACATACTTTGGATGCTGTCTAATCCCACCCGTCACGTCCATGCCACCTCCTCACTTTTTCTGACTGATAACTTCGGCCAGTCTCCTGGAACCCTTCCAACCAAAGGGAAATCCTTTTGCCTTCTGGCTCTTGATCACAATTTCACTAATATGCAAACTAGAAAAGTGTCAAACCTCCACTTGTTTTTTACTCAAATGTTGAAAACACTCACATCCTCTAGCTTCTAGACATTAGTGTGAGTTTAGGAGGGACACAATATTCCTTTTAATTTTTTATTCATACAATTTAAATTAATATGAGGCAATATACCTTCAATTCTTAGCACACATTAGGGGTTGTTTTTCCCCACAAATATACCCAGGGCAAATATTTAGGGCCATACACATGACCTGTACATGACATGTATATGAATGTATCACAGATTCACATATTTCAATACAACATGCAATCAGCAGAATTTGCCCCATATTCTGAGTCTTCAAATCATCCCAGCAGTGCTGGCTGTGCATCCAAAAGCTGTGTTACTATCAATGTGTTGGGGGAAATATTTTGTTTTCATTTATTCACAAAAGGAGTATCTTTTGGGTTACTTTCCAAGACAAACTGGAAAGATATTTTAACAGTTTAATCGGCCTGCAGTGCAAATAATTAAAATATCAGCGAGTGACTTGAAGTACATTAAAGCACCACAAGTGAAAGAGGTTTAGCAAGACCTTTAATAGAGGTTTAGAGAAAGAAAGCTCTTATGCTGCTTCGATTAAGACAGGGTTTACTTAGGGAGAAATCTTAATCGATTATTCAGGAAAGTTTTTCATCCCCTGGGCCAATGTGGTAACTATTCCAGTTAACTGGAGTTCCTGGCATAGGCTGAGTCGTGGGGCAGACTAATGAGGAGTCACTAGTAAATTCTAGATGTTGAATGAAAACAGCTGGATTTCAGACCTAAACTGTAATGTTTGCTAGCTGTGTGACCCTGGAGAAGTTGCCTTCCCTCTCAAATCTATGATTTCTCCATCTGTAAATAAGGAATGACAACAGGATAATCTTACCACCTCCCCTCCCCTCTTTCCTCAATTAGAGTGAATATAGGTTGGCATTCCAAGTAAAAGAATCAAAAGCAATGCCTGCCACATACTGGGCACATAATAAATGCTGGTTAAATTTCACTGTCTTCTTTCTTTTACTTTAATTCCAAAATACTGATTGAGTATATACTCTGTGTCAGACACTCTCCAGAGGCCTGGGGCTCTAAATCAAAACCCTGAGTTAGCAACGGTTTGCCTCTAAGTTTTAAAAATAAAAAAAGTAACACTAGAAACAATTTCCTAAGAAGTATTTAAACATTCAGGGTAGGTTCTGGGGCAGGCATATATTTTGGCCATCTGGTCTACCTTCCATGTTTGCCATGCTGTGAGGTGGGTATAGACACTGGGAACAGTAATTGGGGGCACTAGACAACTTCTACTGTATACATTAAAGGCCACATGTGCTTGCAATGTGTTTTAGGAAGATTTTTCAAGGGGAAAAAATTAAACACTCAGGAAGTGTTAGGACTCAGAATACATCCTTACCCCAAAAATCTAATGAACAACTTTGTGTTTTTTTTGATTGGTTAACCCTTGAGGCAATGGATCTAGGAACTTTGGATAGGAACGAGCATTTGCACTCAAAGGTCATAAGCAAATGTAGAATATGATGAAAACACCTCTGGACATTGGCACCAGTCATCATATTGGAAAGTCTGTTCATTTGTGTGGAAAACAAATGAAGGACTCCCTGCAGCCAGAGACTGATGAGTACTACCCCGATTCTCCTAGAACTTGACGTATCACAAAGAGCAGGACAGTGTTCTTTTGCCAGAATGTGGACTTATTTCTGGGGCCAAATGTTATAATAGAACACTGCTAGCCAATTGTCTTCAAATTATGCTTCCATTGTAAAAGGTACCCAATTCAGAGAGAAATAACCTAAATTAAACTTGGCTTTTCCCAGTGTTCCCTAAGCTTCAAAGAACTGACTCACCAATAGAACTATTTGTGGACATACTTACCTGAGCCTGTAGAGAGTTCTTGATTAGGTTTTTTGTTTTTTTTTTTTTTTTTTTTAATACCTGCTTGGCGGGTTGCTGGAAATGTGTAGACATGGAGTTCTTTATGATTAAAGTTTTATTGGGCAACACACTTTACTCGACATTTCGGGAGCCAAGTTGAACTCAGAAGGAGCACCATGAAATAAGATTATGAAAATCAAGTTTTCTCATTCTCCATTAATCTCAGTACATTAACAGCACTGAGTCTAGATTGGACCTTGGGTGGTTTACTCCACGACTCTGGCTGTAATGTATGAATCAGGCAGAATTCACAGCTTGATTTTCACTTTCATCAGCTAGAGCTTGGCTTTGCAGAAATAAGAACAGTAAAGAAACTTCTGAGAATAAAATGACCACCAGAGTGCTGAAGGACAGCACTTCAGAGATTTGAAATGCTTTTTCTTCTCTTATTTTTTTTGGTTTGTTTCTTAAATTTTTCTAATAGGAGCATATATATATTCATTTTTAAATTCTTTTCTTTTCTGGATGGGGAATTAGAAGTTAAATGCATGGTCTGGTCACTTTATTACAGTCTGCTCCGCAGGACAAAAGGGAAAGTTCTCCTGGCATCAGCAGGTCCTCCTTAGCACATAAGCAAAGCATTCACCTGTGTATCTAGTGTGTGAGTAACCGACTTCATCATCTTCTAGTGGAGAGTCTCCAGATCCTACAATAAAACAGAACAGAAACTGCAGCAAGAAAAGCCACATGATATGAAATGTACATTTCAAAGCGTTGCTTTGGCACAGTCCATGCAAGAGGGCCTATGAGAACGCAGAGCCAGGAGTTAAAGCTTCTGTGGCCATTCATGAAGGGAAAGGGGACTTCTCAGAGTGAACCTGGCCGAGCTGATATTGCCAGAGCCAATCAAATTGAGTCTCAACTGTTTTGGACTCACCATATGCCAACTGAAGTTCTGGACTGAGGATAGAGAGAGTCAACTTCACTCTGAGAAGATGCCAATATATATCAATCTCATGCCAGGGGAGATGCAGTAAAATGTGTGACTCAGACCCGGCCCAGTTTCTCTAGCCATCAGAGTCATCCCAGTACAACTGGGAGTTTATGGTACCTGGAAACTGGACCATCCTGTGAAATTAATGGGGGTTGAGGAAAAGGAGGCAAATCAAATGTCCTATTTTAATGAGAAAAGAAATGCAAAGCTGCTTTGGTATATTTGTAGGAAATAAGGGCTGAAAGATCGCAGATCTGGATGATTCTTCAGAACTTTTCATCAAGGCATGAGTAAAGTAAAAGTGCTTCAAGAATCTTGCTAGCCTTGAAAATCACAGTCTCAGAGAGACTGTCTGGATACAATTTTAAATTTTAAACTCATCTGGAAGTAGGAATGGAATCATTTTTAGAATATTAACTATTGAAGTTCAGGGAGGTGGTAAATCCTTATTTTTTGTTTTATTTTATATAATTCTTACATCATTTTTCATTTTTGAACAATGTAAGCATTTTCATTTTGATTATATGCCCCATAAAAATCCTTAATTTTTGAAGTGGTAGCAGGCCTCATGCTTCAAAACAGTCATCTTAACTTTAGAGATCTTTCACTCTAAACTTCCTAATCTGATCACTGGCCGGAAAGACAGCACCATCTTGGTCACACATTTACCTACAGGGATCTGCAACACAACAGAGGAAGCTAGTCTCTGTTTTGAGATTGTTCAAATCCCCATGCAGTGTAAGCAAATGAGGAATCGCCTCTGTGCCACTTGCATTCTGGATGAGAGAGATGGTGATTGGAGAAATAAAAGTGGGGAGGTGATGGACACTGGACCATGCCCATTTGGAAAGGACCCCCCCCACCACCACGCCCCACTAATAAGGCCCAGTTCCATGTTCTGCTTTGCTCCAGGTCTCTTGATCCAGTCTCTGGCCACCCAGACAGGTACAAAGTTATACAGACTGTTCATTATTGCATATTAAAAAGTGACCTGAAACCCACTATTAACTCTCAGAAAAGCAATCTAACTACTAGTCAAAAGTCTATGTTCTAATCCCTTGGTCTAGCCAGTCCTCTTTAGGAAATCAATCCCTAGACAAGAATATTAATTATAGAAAAAAATTACACACAAAGATTTCTTTGCAATGTCACTTATAATAGAAAAAGACTAAATATATCACAAAGTCAATATTCTGGTTAAATAAGTCATAGTAAAACCGTTGGAAATAAAAGAGCCATTAAAAAATGTTTATAAAAAGATCCAATAGTGTGGGAAAAGCTTATGTTTTAATATTAAGTGAAAAAATATGATATAACAAAATTATATAAGTGGTGTAATTTGTAACAATGCAAAATAATCAAATTCAAAAATAAACAATACATAGAAAAGAGTCTATTGTTGGATATTGTTTTTCCTTTTCTTCTCCATGTTGTACTATAAACAAGAATTACTTTCATAATAGAATAAAAACTTGATTATGCATGCAACTCAAAGAAACTTAGTTTCCAAAATACATTTTGAGTATATTAGAGATGTTTAAGAATCTCCTGTTCCTCCCTTCCCATCCTGGCTCCATTTCTCTCCATATTCAGAGCTGATTCCTCTAAGAATTGTTGGATTCTCTCACATTTCTAAGCATCAAATGATCTGTCTTATATTAAGATCCACCCCTTCTTCCCCCAAGTCATCTTGGCCTCCATATATGCATAATCTTCACAGGCAGAGAGAGACTCTGGATTTACTCCTGGCTCAAAGTCAAGAAACCAACTGTCACAGGCTGCATTCTCTGGGAACTAGCTTCCAAGATGGAGTTTAGTGCACAGGATGTTAAGGGTCAACACCCATGAAAGAAATAAGAAGGAAGCAGGTTTGGGCGAAGGGAAAGTCAGCTTCAATGTCAGCCCAATGACAGCCTCCTGTGTGTCGTGTCATAGCCTGCCTCTATCAGTCATTGGATATAGTCCATCTTGGAAAGAACATGAACTTGAACAAAGCAGTCTCAAGGGCTGAGGCCCCCCTGAAGGGGCTGGAAGCTGATGGCTGTCTGAGAACAACATTGCCCCAGTTCAGACAACCAGGCATTCCTTGCAGGAAGATCTGGCCCATGCCTTTCTGTGACCATCATAACAATATTCACTCATTGAGAGATAACTTGAGATGTGTAAACTCACTTTGGCGGGGGTGCTCCATCAAGAAGGCCAGAAACTGATACCTACTGGAGAGGCAGATGCAATTGCAGTTCACAGCCGCATTTCACCAGTACATGAACATTCTAAGACATGTTCATCACATATTGTGTATTGTAGTGAAAAATTACATCTCTGACTATAGGGGAATAAGCACAAAATTACCTGATATCAACAGGCTATTACATAGTCAGTAATCAAGTTTGGAATGGGAAATGTGTATTACATACTGCTAAGCAAAAAAGCAGGTACTAGAAACTATATATAGGATCAAGCATGAAATTTTGTGTGTGTACATACATACATATGTATACATACATTTATACACATACATAATATTGAAACTAACATATGTCAAATTTGGGATATGATAACGTGAGATCACAAATCAGTGGGTAGGAGGCCAGTAAATATGCTGGCTATGCATATAAAGAAAAATAAAAACCCAGCCCAATCTCAAGCATACCAAAAAGTCATTTCCACAACAGATTAAAGATCTGCATTGCAGTACAGTACGGAAATGGCGTAAAAAGGAGTATTTCACTGTGAGGAAACCTGGCAAATACTACTTCACCAAGGTTGGCAAAGACAACATCAACAGTGGTAAGGCGTGGGCAAAGCTCAAAGAAGTGAACCATTTGCACATATTTTGGGGAAAGATACCAGTCTGGAAAAGCAACTGCCTTGGGCAATATTAGAAGTACATGGCTCATGGTCAAAGAGGTTCTACAGGATCAGCTTTCTAGAATGAAACAAAATGACCAACAATCCAAAAAAAAAAAAAAATCACTGTGTATGCATTATCCCATTTAATCTGAACCACCACCCTGGTAGGCTGATAATATTATAGTTGGTTTACAAACAGGGAGACAAAGTCTCAAAGGCCTTAAACTACTTGTTCGTGTTTGTGAAGCCAGCAAGTGGTAAATCGGCATTCAAATCCAGTCTGCCTGACCTCCTAGTCTATTATGCTCTTTCCACCTTCTGTGCTGGCATTTTTAAACAAATGAGATAATAGGCTCTGGGATCACTGATAGGCAATCAGCAAATCGCCTCATCAGTAGGGCAGTAACAGGTATGCCAAGGCAAGAGTGGGTCCCACAAAATCAAGATGAAGAATCTGGGTGTAGCAGAAGGCTCTAGTTGCCTACCTGGAAGTTATTCTCATCTTTCTTCTTACTAAACCCCCCGAGGTGTATTCAACAGCAATATGCCCCTTCCCAGAAAATGATGATGCTAATTTAAAAATCCCCCTTTGCCAACAATTGTTTCAGCGGTACGCATAAAACCCAGTATTGGCCAATGGCAAATAAAAAAATAAGTCTGCTTTGTGCACATGGGATATATGGGAAAGATTTTCTCATAAAAGAGAGAACTGAACAAGTAGACACATTTGTCTTCTTTACTCCCTTCCTGCTGTAGAAGCTATTGTGTAAGGATGATTACCTGATTACCTGATGCTATAGCAGCTATTTTGCCACCATGAGGTAAGATGTAACCGGATTAAAGATTTTCATCTGAGGATGGCAGCATGGAAGGATAAAGAGAAACCAGGGTCTATGATGACCCCATTGGGCTACTAAATCAAACTTAGACATTTTATCTCTATACTTCTTGTTAGGTAAATAATAAATTCCCTTCCATTTAAGATACTGTGAGTTGCATTGTTTGTTACTTGTAGTTGAATGTATCCAAACTGATAGACAAATCAATGGAAAATTGACAAGAGACAAAGGAAGTGAAAAGAAAATAAATGGGTATTAGGCAAGCTTCCTCCCAAATTTTCAGTTTACATTCAGCCTAAACTCATATATCAACTTATATAAAAAATTATGACCTGCCTATGTAATGGACATAGGTTGAGCAGATATACTTGGTAAAAGAGCAAAGGAGACTCATCGATAGTGGTGAGAGATTTTGCACAGGGTTAAAAGTAAAAGGGAGAAAAGAAGGGGGAAGGGTGAGATCCTAACAAACTCTTTTAATTCATTTACTAAAGGCCATTCCTTTAGAATTTTGCTTAATTGAAGCTTTATTATGGCATAACCATTCATCAGGCTTCATATGGTTCAGATTACAACTTTTTGGAAAGAATGTTTCAGTGCTTCTTCCACACAAATACAAATTCTACATTGGCTCAGGAGGATTCTGTCCCTCAGCCATGGCTAGAGCCAATTCCATTTATAACTCAGCTCTCCTTGCAGAAACTCCATCTAATCCAACAGATCTTCAAAGAAATAGCCAATCATTTTTTTTCAAAGTTCAAAGAAGGGCCTTCCTGGCCTCTTGAATCCCAACCTTCCATTTTGAAGTTCAGGTAGATAACATCATCAAGGCACCAAACTCACTTTTAATATCTGTTACATGAATTAGCATTACATCAGGAATTTAGATTTTAGAAGGAGAGCAGATCATTCCTTCCATCACCCAAGTTTTCTCGTTGTGGAGTGGAGTGGGCTGGGATTAGGGGAGAAGGAGTATTTTAGACTAATGGAGAACAGCCAATTTGCTAAAAGTATATATTCTTTTTAGGATGCATGATCCAAACTGACAGATGTACTGTTTCTGTGTGCTATTTTTAGCTCAAAGGGTTACATTTATTTTTTAGGTATTTTGAATACAGCTCTGCAACCTTAATAATTCATCAGAAATTTTTATTTTCCCCTAATCACCATTATTCTAAATGTAATTTTATTTTTTTTAAGATTTATTTATTTATTTATACAAGCACTGGGTACAGTCAGAAGCGCGGGAGGGTGAGAGAATTCACCAGAGCCAGAGCGGGGAACAGAACAGGCAGACTGACAAAATACACTGCTGAGGGGAGCAGTGGGCACAGCAGGAGAGGTCTGTCGTGCCATGTGGGACCCTTGCCGGCGGGGGATCGAACTGGTGCTGCAGAGGCTGCGGGCAGCTTTGCAGCCCAGTGCTCAACCACTGCGACACCCGGGGAGGCCCTAAATGTAATTTTAATATTAGCAGAAATCATATTTAATTGTAAACTGCATTATTAATTTCATACTGAAAGTCAATGGGAAAATAAAATTCTCTTTGCAGTAGATTCTGAACCTGAGTCCCTGGGTTCCTAGAAAATCAGTGGAAGGGCCTGGGGTGGGGATGGGGTGTCCACTAATCCCCTGTAACTGAACATGCCTTTTGGTACAATAATGCACTTTGTGGGGGAAAGGTTGTTGACTTTCAGTAGATTTTATTTTTTTTGATTTTTTTAAAGATTTATTTATTCACACAAGAACCAGGGTACAGGCCAGATGTGTGGGAGGGTGAGAGGATTCACCAGAGACATAGTGGGGAAGAGAACAGGCAGACTGACTGAAATACACTGCTGAGGGGAGCAGCAGGCAAGACAGGTCTGCTGCGCCAGGTGGTTATGTCCCTGGCTGGCCGGGGGATTGAACCTGCGCTGCTGAGGCTGCGGACAGCTTCACAGTGGTGCGCTCTTCCCTGCTGCGCCACCAGGGGAAGCCCTCAGTAGATTTTAATAAGGGTCTGTGATCTGAAAAAATATGAAAAGCCACGGTTTTACAATATTATTTATTTAGAAGCATGTTAGAATATTTACTGAAGAAGTATATAGTATCTTTTGATATTTCACTCTTTAATACTGGAAAGAGACAAATATACTTAAAAGGAGGATAAATGATTATCTCTATTAGATCTTAGTGCTTATATTTATATTACAGTTGTCCAATGGAGCTTTCTGCAGTGATGGAAGTGTTCCCTGTATGTGCTGTCCAATTGCACATACAACATATAGCTAGTGCAATTCGGAAAACTGAATTTTTAATTTCATTTAATTTTAGCTATTTAAATATAAGTAGTAATTTGTGGCTAGTAGCTCACACACTAGCCGGTATAGGTCTAGACTTAATTAACAAAAAATATTCTATAGGGATAAATCATGTCCATAAATTGCTCAGTAGTGAGAACCATGTATATCTTACCATACATCAAGCATGTGATTGGAAATTGGTGGTTAATAAATGTTGGAAGAAAACAAAAATCTGCCTTAAGTTCTTATGGCACATAAATCATGTGTCCTTATGCTCAGGTCTGGAATGGTTTTATCTTACCCAGTACAGCTTCAGCATATAAATTTGAACCGTAATAATACTGGATAGATGTGGATGTTTAAAAAAAAAAAAAAGCATTTTACACTATTACAAGCCATCGGGTATTTATTTGCAGGAACCAGATAATTTAGTGCTAACAAATGATTTGCCAGTGGAGTTAGAGTGCAGCTGCAGTAAAGTGAAAAAGAAATTTGAAATGGCTTCTGAAAAAAGATCAACTCCAGGACACTGCCAGGAAAATATAAAGATGAAGTCAAGGATAAAACCTCTGTTAAATCAAGGAGGTGTCCAAGAGTACCTGTAGTCATCCAAAAGGCACTTTTAAGGGTATGTCTCACAGGTCCTCCCAATCAAACAACAGAGAAGAGTTTGTATTTATAAGATTTGTGGGTGTGGCTTTTATTTACTACAGTGAACTCCAAGAAGATTCACAGGAGAGCTATAAAGTTCTTAATGAGTTTATATGCAGAAATATCACCAGCATGTCTGAGGGGGACAGAGACATTACAGAATGAAGAGAAGCCTTTGATCCCACAGAATTCTATGGCCAGGAGCATATTTACAGAGCTGTTAAGCTGAAAATATGTGTCAACTTTCCTGAAAAAGGGAATACTCAAAGGGTGGACTCAAGAGCCCAGAGGGCACAACAGAAAGCCATAAAAAATTCTTTCTAGACTGTGAGGTCTGAAAAAGCAACTGTTAATATTTAGCCAGGGAGATTTCAGAATTTCTGTGGAAGAATGACTCCTTTCTACCTCCCATTTAACTCCATTTTTTTTTTTTTAATAGAGGCATGCTTTTTATTTATTTATTTATTTGTTTGTTTTTGTTTATACATGCACTGGGTACAGTCAGAAGCGCAGGAGGGTGAGAGAATTCACCGGAGCCAGAGCGGGGATCAGAGCAGGCAGAAGGACCGAGGTACACTGCTGAGGGGAGCAGCGGGCGGCAGGAGAGGTCTGCGCGCCATATGGGACCCTCCTCCGGTGGCCGGGGAGCAGCCGGGGATCGAACTGGTGCTGCAGAGGCTGCGGGCAGCTTCGCAACCCAGTGCTCAACCGCTGCGCCACCGGGGAGGCCCTTAACCCCATTTTTTTTTGTATGAATAATTTATTCATAAAATTACAACCCTGACTATTTTTGTAGAAAAACTTACTCTCAAAAGGTAATAGTCACATCACATAAAGGCAACCTTCTTAAAACAAAAGATACATGATATGATTTTTTCTTAATTGAAATGTCTCTACATTACTGATAAAGTCTATAACAATGCAATTATAGATTAAAAATCTATATTTGAAGTACCAGTATTGGTTACACAAAAGTAATTTTCATATCCTAGCTTTCACTTATACAATATATTCAACAAAATATATTCTTTCTTTTTTTTAATAAATTTTATTTTTATATTCCCCATACAATTGCAGCCCCCTTATTTTGACCCCAATCCCTCCCCTCCCCGCCCCCCACCCCCCATAGAGTGTCTCTGGTTCATAGTTTTTTGTTGATTTTGATTTTTACTTTCTTATAGTTATTCATTTTCCTGGTCCCTTATTTAAGTTTTCTAGATTCCTGCTATGAGTGAGAACATCCGGTATTTTTCTTTTTCTTTCTGGCTTATTTCGCTGAGCATGATCCCTTCCAGCGCCATCCATGTTGCTGCAAATTGCATGTGTTTATCTTTTTTGAATGCTGAGTAATATTCCATGGTGTATATGTACCACATCTTCTTGATCCAGTCATCTATTTTTGGGCATTTGGGCCTTAACCCCATTTTTAACAGGAGTCTCTATAGCAGTTACATGATGCCTATCGCACCAGCTGTAGATTGAGTACATTGGGAATAGACAACTTACACCTTTAGTTTTGCAGGTCTACAGAGAAGAACTGTATACAATTAAAGAAGTACAAATGAGGTACCTCACCCCCACCTGAATCTAATATAGATGAGAGTCTGGATTTTGAGCTGTTGCTGTAATGGGAGGAGACTTAGGGGCCTTGGGACAAGGAGAGTGTATTTTAAACACCTGGTACCAAAGGGTGAACTTTGATATGCAGCCTCTAAGATGGCCTCCAGTGATTCCCTGTCTCCTGAAATTCATATCTTTGCATAATTTTGAGTATGGAGTGGGGCCTTGTGACTTTTCTTCTAATGAACAGACTGGCAGGAAGGATGCCATTATCTCTTTTGAGGTTAAGTTATAAAAAGATTGTGGCTTTCATCTTAGACATTCTCACTCAATGGGGCAAGTTAGCTGCCAAGACATGAGGGAGTCCTGTGGAGAGGCCCATGTGGTGAGGGACCAATGTCTGCCAAAAATCATGTGAACAAGGTTGGAAGAATCTTCCCTGACATACGCACACCAGTCAAGCTTTCAGATGAAACCTCAAACCAAGCCAACAACTGGAATGCAACTTCATGGGAAACTCTGAGTCAGCTAAGCCATGACCAGATTCTGATCTACAAAAATGCTAACATGACAAGTGGTATATGTTTTTTTTTTAATTTTTTACATCAGTGTTCATTTTTAAACAATATTTGCTTCCCCCAACCGCCTCAGGTGTAGTCGCCATAGAAAAAACAAAATGAGGAGAAGAGGAGAGGGAGAGGGGCAGAAAGAGGAGGGGGGAGAGTATGAAGAGAAGAGAAGGGGGAAGAGAGATAGGGGGAAGGAGAGGAGGAGAAAGAAGAAGGAAAGGAGGGAAGAAGAGAGGGAATTTGGTTTAGTCAGAAGATTCCAAGTACTTCTCAGCCTTGGTTTTCTAGCCTTCTATTAGGTCACTGCAGAAAATGTCGTGGATCCATAACCCGCATCCCTTTTATCCAGAATTATGTACCTATCTCCCAGCTGCTGTGAGCACGTGGTTGCTAATGGGTCACAGCTGCTCTGTTCTCCAGAGAACTGTCCACAGCTGATTGAGTCACTTCATTCACTCCCACCGTTTCCCTGGAGGCAGCCAACATTTAGTTGAAATGGGGGGACAGAGGTCAGACTTCTTGCCTTAAGCAGCGGGGTAGAAGTAGGGGTACACGTAGGGGTAGGAGGTAGAGATTAGGTCAGAGTGCAACCCTGCAGGATTTATGTCCCTGAGTCCCTTGTGGTGCTAGACTTTACCTGACACTAATACTTGTTTGGCTCTGTTTATCCTCCCACCCTTATATATAGATCTTTCCCAAGAACATTCCCTTAACAAATCATGGGGTCTGCTTCTGGGGAACCAATTCAAGATAGCCATTCAATTTCTATAGAACTCCAACACCCCATCAACTCAAACACCCCATCAATTGTGCCTTTTGGGGTTGCCACAAAGGTTAAATGGCATATGGATGTTTTTAAAATACTATATTAAAATACTTATGTTATCCTTGGTTTGTTTTGAAAGCTTCTCATTTGATGGTCATCATCACATTTTCTGTTTAGTTCAGTGTGTGAATAATGACAGTTTTCATTGCCTTCAGCTGCTATGCATGTAAATGAACTGATAAAACAATAAAATAATAAAAACCTGTATCTGGTCCGATAATGGTTTTCAAGAATTGTTTTAACAGGGTCTCCCTGGTGGCGCAAGGGGTTAAGCACCCACTATGAAGCAATTGAAAGTCTCTGCAGCAAGAGTTCGATCCCCGGCCGGCCAGGGAGCAACCCACGTGGCGCAGCAGACCTCTCCTGTCTCGCCCGCTGCTCCCCTCAGCAGTGTATTTCAGTTAGTCTGCCTGTTCTGCTCCCCACTTTGTCTCTGGAGAGTCCTCTCACCGCCCGCATCTCTGGCCTGTGCCCCAGCTCTTGTATGCATAAATAAATAAATCTTTAAAAAAATTGTTTTAACAATTAAACATAGCCAGGAATCTCAGTGCTACCAAAGTTTTCTGGACATATTTTTAAATTCCTCTGTCTAAACGAAATTGTATGATTTATGACTCAGAAAATCATATTAAATATATTCGATTTATGACTACCCCCAAAAGCCACATACTCAATACTTGCCAGTAAAATAAACTGCTGTCAAGTTTTGTCTCTGAATTCGGATGAACAGATGGACAGATGGTAAAATTTCCCTTGGGAAAAAGAGACGAACCAAGATAGCACCATTGTTCATCCTTTGAGGCAGGAAAATCCTGTGGTTCCTTAAATGCCTTCCCAGCCTCACGATCTTTAAAAATAGTAGTCTACAGAAAGTTGGCATATTGTTGTGAAGTATTAGTACTGAGCCTCTCACATTCTTGTGGCTCGTGTTAACACATATGAGGTATACACACATTTGGGGGGATACCGGAGAAGGAGGACAGAGAGTAGAGTGGTAACCCCTTCGCTCATCCATGGGTAAATTCTCAAGGGTGTCTTAGCTGAAAAGTTCCCATATATGGGGTGGGTGTGGGCTTTGAAGAAGCCCAGGAGTGAGCCTGACTGGCAGGGGAGACCGGTGCTGAAATGTCCTGGCTAAGTTTCAAGACAAAGGAGAGATGTCCAGGAGCTGCATATAAATGTGTAAGTTTGAAGGATGGTGCAAAAAGACAATTTAGCTTTTCAACAGCATCAACCCTAAGACACAGGCCCAGAACAGATGAAAGCCCAAGGGCAAGAAAAGGAGGAGTGAATAAAGGAAGATGATGCTTGCTCCCCGTGGTACAAAGGGATCCAGAAAGATCAATCTAAATTTTTCTCTAATCATGGGAAGCAGATGGAAGGTAATGGTTATGGCCAATGGTTGTCTTGGGGGAGAATATTCACCAAAATGCTCAGGGGCAAGTTTACAAAATGGGAGTCGTTTACAGTACATCTGACATTTACCTCTCCATCACCATCCAAAGAGCCTCACATGTACCAGTACACTAGAGTAATATGTTTCAAACGCTCGACCCAATTTGATGGGTCATAAGCAGTATTTTTGTAGTGGAATAGAATTTAAAATGTCAGGGTGCACTGCACCTAGTACGTATAAACACTACTTTGTGCAACTTTTGTTTCAATTGTGTGTGTGTGAGTGTGTGTGGTAGGGTGTCCCAGTTTGCATGAGAAAGCCCCATTTTGTGCCTGTTTTTTCAGCATGGTCATCAGCAGCACCCCCGTTCACACTCCAGAGTGTCCAGATTTGGGGAAAGAAGACGATAACCGACTATGGTGGAGGACTAGGGGTGCTTTGGTGGTGGGAAAATTATGGTTACCACACCCGAGGGGAGAAATCCTACATTGTGAAAAAATAAACAAGGATGTTTCAAAAATAATTGTACAAGAAGTTGATGATAATCATACTATATACTATATAGCTTTTTTGTCCTGTGGGTCCCAGTGGATTGTAAACCCTACAAACTGTAATGCACAATTAAATACTTGGCTAAACAAAAAAAAAGGTGTCCTGAATTGGATAATAAATAATAATCTAGTAGACTATATTTCTTCCTATGGCTCTTCATCAAAATGATTAGAAAAACAGTGATTTAGACTATTTTGAAAACCTAGGGCCTCCCCTGGTGGCGCAGCGTTTGAGCGCTGGGCTGCGAGACTGCCCGCAGCCTCTGCAGCGCCGGTTCGTTCCCCGGCCGCCGGTGAGGGTCCCACAAAAAAAAAAAAAAAAAAAAAAAGAAAAGAAAACCTATAGGTAGCTTGTCCAGTTAATTCTTTGTTTCTCTCCTCAAAATAGAGGGTTATGACTATCTGAGAAAGGCTTGGGGTGGCAGGGAGCTGGGGGAGGATAAGAGGAAGTGTTTGCTTTCTCTGATTTGTTCAGGAGATGGAGGTTCTGTTAGGGGGAAAAGGAAGTCCTAAAGCTAATTCCATACAGGCTTTGTGGACTCCACCCCCAGCCCAGGCCAAAGCCAAAGCCACTGGGAACTCCAAATCCCATCCCCACCCAAGGGAAGGTGGCTGGGACCTGAGGGTGGGGTTAAGCAGCCAGGTTGGTATAAAGGCAGACACGTGGGCTTTGGAGGGTCCCCCATTTTGGCTCTCCGCCAGCTCGCAGAGTCCGTCCAGCTCTGAGAGTGACTTTGGGTTTCCAGGTCGGCGGATCGGGTAGGACGCATTAAAGACTTTATTTCCCTATTTTCTCCCTGAGTTGCACATTTTCCTTATTTCCTTTTCCCTTGTAAATAAACCTTTTATTAACCTTTTGTGTGTGTCTGTAGTGGAGTATTCATAAGTCCCTTTCAAGCGCGCGGGTGAGGACCCACAGCCAGGCAACCCGATCAATATCGGGGCTGCCCTATAACAGTTCTATCCCTTGAAAATGAAGCAAGTACCAGGTTTCCTCAACCACTCACGGCCATCCTCTCTGCAAGGATACACACAGTTGAAAGTGCCCTGGAATTCCACCCCTATCTGGTCTTTACTGGGTTAGCAACTTTCCTTTGCTGAGTTTCAGTTTGCTCATCTGTAAAAGCAGCGACAGTAGTGGAGAGAAGAGCGCAGTAAACATTTTCGAATTGTTTCCCCAGAACATTGCTCATCTTCACCCTCGGCTGCGATCACTGTAAGTTAGGCAAATCGTCTTGCCGGCCTCCTCGTCCTCCTATGGCTAGCACCGCACAGTTACATTACCGTGGTGGTGAATGACTCCAGATGTGCTCAGGTGCCTCTTTTCCATCACCTCTTTCAACCCCAGGAGATAGAGACGATTTGGGGGTGAATATCCACCCGGGGAGGGCAGAGACTCTCGGCTACTGTGGCCATGACCATACTCTCAGTTCAGAGAAGTATGTGAATATTGATTACAGGAGAAACAAGCATCAAACTCTTCTGATGGTAAATCCTGTGCAAATTCACAACTATTTGTGTCTGTCTTCAAGCTATTGCCTGACCCACCTTAAAGCCCTACCCCAGCTCTAAGTTTCTTTCCTGTTTTAAAAGCTCTTTCAAAGCCTAGCTCCTCGTTTGTCTTTTCTAAAATCTTTACTCTAAATGTCATTGTCATTGGGGTCCTCTATTCCCATTTCTGAATTAGCACTGACCTTAGATGGCTTTGGATTTTCAGAAGTTATGTCGGAAGTGTGTGTGCAGGTTGTTTTCCAGCTCAACATCAAACTCCTCCAGGAATATGGTTGAGTTTTGTCTCCCCTTAGTGCCCCAGTGAAACAAGGTTAGCCTCCACCAAGAGGTCCTCTCTCCCCTTGAGGTTTTAGTCTACACACTCCTTGATCTACCTGAGCTGCTCCCCCAGGGTCAGAACAAGACATCTATCGCTCTCAGCGCAGGCTGTACTTACAGCAACAGATACTGTATTTAAGGGACAGAAAAAAATGCAAAAAAGCTGCCCAGATAAAGCTGCAACTAGTACATCATTCTTGGCAGTAAACTAGCAGTATCATTTACAAATTCTGGCGCATCATGGCAACACTGAGAACAGGACTCAGCAAAGAGAGATCCTAAGACAAGAAAAGAAAATCACAGTGGTGTGTACTGAGAATGGCAGGGAGCAACTACCACTTAATTGCACAACTGAAGAATGATATTTAAATACAGCAGATTAAATAGCAGAGAGAGGAGAGAGAGAGAGAGAGAGAGAGAAAGAGAGAGACTGAGACTCAACTCAGGACTAGAGGAGGGAGGAGAGAGCTGTGGAGAGTGCTGGAGCACTGTGGGCACTTTGGTGGTGAGAAAACTATGGTGACTGCACCTGAGGGGAGAAATCCTATATTGTGAAAAAATAAACAAGGATGTATATAAATAAATAATGAAAAATTGAAAAACAACTTCCCCGGGAGAGTCAAATTCTGAAGGCAAATAGAAGATGGAATTGGAGTGATGGCAATTCTAGTCTTCAAAATGATGGTCTGCAAGCCTGTGTGATGTGTGTGGGACAGCCTGAACCCCAGTACACCACGCCTGGGTGTGACAGCCGTCTACATGGTTTTTTTTTGAGAGAAACTGGACCCCTCCTTTTGGAGAACAGCTTTATTCCCCTTGCCACCCATGTGGTTCTTTGCGGACATGCTTTATCCTATCCCCTGACCACAGGAATGATCACATGAGCCAAACTGGGACAATCAGATCCTTCAGAGAATCTTTCTCTGGGGGTAAAAAAAAAAGGAAGATGTGAGCTCTGTAGTTGCCAACGACAAAGGTTAAGTTTCGTAAAGGATGCTGACCTGAGAGAATGGACGCATTAGAGACAAGCAGAGACAAACCAGAGAAAGAAGGCAAGAGAGATCCCACAGTGCTCCACTGTTCCTCACCCACCAATATATCCCTGCCCTTCGCTAGAACGGTAAAGTCTCCCTTTTGCCAAGTTAATTCATGATGGATTTCTGTCTCTTGCCAGGAAGTTTTGCCTCCTGCATTGTTGGTAGGAATGTAAATTGTTGCAGCCATTATGGAAAACGGTGAGAAATTCCTCAAAAAATTAAGGTAGAACTACTATATGATCCAGCCATCCCACTTCTGGGCATGTAACTAAAGAATAAGGAAACACTAATTCAAAGAGCTAGATACATGCCCACAGGCATCACAGCATTATTTACAACAGCCAAGAGCTGTAAACAACCTGTGTTCAGGGAAAGTGATGAGACAAAAATATGGTATGGATATAATCACACAATGGAATGCCACTCTGCTGTATTAAAATAAAAGATGAAGTCCTACCATTTGCAACAACATAAACGGAACTAGAGGTTATTATGTTCAATGAAATAAGTCAGGAGAAAGACAATCTATAGGTCATTCATATGTGGAAACTAAAGAAACAAAGGAAATGAATGAACTAAATAAAAAATAAACTTTTAGACTGTGAGAAAAAAACAGTGGTCCCAGGAAGGGGAGGGAAGTGTGGGTGGGTAAATCAGGTGAAAGGAGTCAACTGTAGGGTGATAGATGGAAACTGGAATCCTGGAGGCAAATGTAAGGTTGTATATACAGATGTAGATTTAAAAGGCTGTGGACTTGATACCTAAATAATCTTATAAACTGCCATCTGCCTCCAGATGGCAGTCCTAACAGACCATCATAACTTCGATTAGAAAAAAGAGTTCGGGGCCTCCCCGGTGGCGCAGCGGTTGAGCACTGGGTTGCGAAGCTGCCCGCAGCCTCTGCAGCGCCGGTTCTATCCCAGGCTGCTCCCCAGCCACCTGAGGAGGGTCTCACATGGTGCGCAGACCTCTCCTGCCGCCCGCTGCTCCCCTCAGCAGTGTACTTCGGTCCTTCTGCCTGCTCTGCTCCCCGCTCTGGCTCTGGTGAATTCTCTCACCCTCCTGCGCTTCTGACTGTACCCAGTGCTTGTATAAATAAATAAAAATAAATCTTTAAAAAAAAAAAAAAAAAAGAGTTCTGACTTAACTAGTAGGCCATTGATTCACATCAGAATGAAATGAATGACAACTTAGGGCATGACATCTGGTTTGCAGTCAGAAATCAGTCTCTACATATTGCCTCCAATTACTATTTCAAAACAATATTGTAGCTCAGATTTAAAATACATTAGGGTGCTGTTCAATACATTTAGTGAGACCAGCTTTATTTCTAATAAAATACATTAGATCAGAAAAGGAAAATAACATGGCCTCCCTGGTGGCGCAGGGGTTAAAGACAGTGCTATCAGGCTACTGGCAGCCACTACAGCTTGCGTTCGACTCCCAGCTAGCCAAGGAGCTACCCACACAGCGCAGCAGACTTCTCCTGCCTCGCCTGCTGCTCCCCTCAGCAGTGTATTTCAGTAGATCCACCTGTTCTGCTCCCCACTCTGTCTCTGGTGAATCCTCTCACTGCCCCCCACACCTCCTCTGGCTTACACCCCAGTTCTTGTATGCATAAATAAATAAATCTTTAAAAAAGGAAAAAACAATAAATACATATAACACACTGTACACGGTACAGGTTGATGAAAGTTTTGCTTCAGTAATATGTAAAGCTATATATATTTCTCCAGTGTTTCTATAAAAGCAGTTTAATTTTAATTTCTCTGAATTCACAATCAACTTTATAATCAATGGAATAGCACAATCTAATCAGCACATTTTTTTCTTCTTAGTGTTACCAAAACAACCAATGCAATCTTAGGTTTGATGCACATACGTGTGTATGCTCTGGATTGGGATGTAAAACATATACCTACTGTGGGCAGCATGCAAAAGAATGTTACATCTGAGGAGATATGAACCTATACCTATGAGCCATATACAGTGTTATAAACCAATGTCACATAAATAGAATTATACAACTTAGGAAGAGATTCCCAAATTGGTCATCAAACACAGCTATCTACATGCATCAATGAAAGCATTTCTCTTATTTACATGTCGCTTTAACACAACTTATTATACTAAGGGTTCCCCAGAAGTCTTCCTTCTCATTGTTGAAACCCCTTGATCTTTATGGGGAAAGTTCAGGGAACAGGACAGCTAGTGGAGGTACAGGCTCTTAGTGTGGTTTGACAAAAGCAACTTGCAGCCCCCTGCCCAGTCAAAGTAAGGCCCAAGAAAGGGACCCATTGGCTTGTAACCCTCCAAGGATTTCAAGGCACTGATGACAGGGAGCCCAAGTGACCTTTAACCTCCAGATGGCAGTCCTAACAGAGCATCGGCAAACCAGTTAGTTATTTTATTTATACAAGAGCTAGGGTACCGGCCAGATGCGCGGGAGGGTAAGAGGATTCACCAGAGACAGAGCAGGGAACAGAACAGGCAGACTGACGAAATACACTGCTGAGGGGAGCAGCAGATGAGACAGGAGAGGTCTGCTGCGCCATGTGGGACCCTCGCCCGGAGGCCGGGATCAAACCTGCGCTGCAGAGTCTGCAGACAGCTTCACAGCGCTGCGCTCAACTGCCAGCGCCACCAGGGGAGGCCCCAAATCAGTTAGTTATAATTTGAACTTGGAAACTGTATTTCCAATGGTGTTCAGGTCCCCTGGAAAGTCCACAAGAGCCACTTCAAGTCATAATGTAGTTGAATTCTAGATGTGCCTGGGGGTGATGCAGTAACCGCTAAAGGGAAGGAGATTATCCTTTTCCAATGCATGCTACCTCCCGCATCCGCTTCCCCCAAGACTGCCCCGAGACACAGCCTTCAGGCTCATTCTACGGTCAGTGCAATCAATCTACCAGTTGGCTGTCTTGATGTGTTGACCTAGAGTTTAACAAAGAGACTAATATAGATACGAGTATTAATATGTGTCCCGGGTTCTCTTACTGAGAGTCCTGTGGTCCAAGAATTCAAAGCTCAGAAACTCTAGATGCAAGCACAAATCATCATTTGTGTATCTTGACTGCTCTCAAGGATGCTGCAACTTGTCAATACAGGAGCCTCAGGCATGTAGGCCCCCTTCCCAGCCCCTCACCAGACAGAAGCCTGCAATGTGAATGAAGCTCCCTTTGTCTTTCCTTCCAGTCAGCAGTAAGCCCCAGGGCCAGGCAAGACTGTCTGCAGGGAGGGAACTGGCAGAGCTGGTGACATCCCCCTTTGCAGGGATGAGGCCAGGGCTGAGAAAGTGATCAATGAAGAAATATATGCACTTAAGGGAACTCTGCCAAAGCCATGTCTTTCTGTGTAATATTCCAGGACCCTGATGAGCAGATACAAGCCTAGAGTAAGAAAGAAACAGCCAAAAAAATTAAATAAATAAAAGTTAAATGAAATGAAGTAGCAGATTCCTTCAGCTTCTCACATGCAGGAGCAGCTCTGTGTAGCATCACTTTATTTGCCCCTATTGACCAAAGTTGTTACCACTGAGGCCTACGTGTGTAGCTTGCAAGGGGAAAAGGAATTATTATCTAGAGGACAGACACTACCCTAGGGTGATTTACATAAAGTATTTGATTATAAAGCCTATCCAAAAAGAAAAAGGAAAGAATGCAAACACACAATTTTGTATCCCGGGCAAAAGTGATCAGTAGTTGTTTTGTTGGTATTAGCTCTTGAAAGTTTTTTTAGATGTATGTCAGTCGTATCATATTCAAATTTTATACCACAAGATCAAACCAGGCGTGGGTCCTTTTTCATCATTAAGGATGCATCAAAAACTAAGACATGAGCATTTTTCAGAGAATAAATGCCCATGTCTCCTAAAACTATCATCCTTCAGTGAAATGCTGGGCGAGGAATTGAAAGGCAAGTGTCATACATGGGAAAAATTCTAAGCAGGCTTTTCCTCATCTCCTCAGGTAAACACACACAAAAATTCTCAAATGTTAGCAAGTGGCAACTCTTTGTTTTATTGTAATATCTTCAGCAAGTAATGGGATAGTCTTGCCTCTGAGAATTTTGTAGTTTGTGAGTCTGAGGAGCGCAGTTTGAGGAGGTGTGTGTTTCCTTCAGGTTATCAAATTACCAGATTGTTCTGATGCAATTCCACGAAATACACTTAAGCTGAAAATGGGAACCAATTTCAAAGTCAAGCTTAGGGCTCTGTTTCAGGCAGTGTGGGGGGTCACTACCTGAATATGCTCACACAAGGGTGAAAATTCTAAATGAGGTTTTTATTTATTTTTTAAATTTTGGAATCCACTTTTGAGTAGATTGAGCAAGAAACTAAGGACCACCAAAGGCCAAGACCTTTGCAAAAGTAAAAGCTGGTCAGGTGAGCAGAGTTTGAGGCTCCCCTTTCGTTCTGAGGCCCATTACCAAAACTGAGCTTTGATTTCCATGGACCAGTGGGAGACTCAATAAAGAGGACAAACTCCAGGGTCTCCCTGGTGGCGCAAGGGTTGGGACGCAACCTATGAAGCTGTCCATAGCCACTGCAGCACGAGTTTGATTCCCGGCCAGCCAGGGAGCAACCCACATGGTGCAGCAGACCTCTTCTGACTCGCCCCGCCGTTCCCCTTAGCAGTGTATTTCAGTCAGTCTGGCTGTTCTGTTCCCCGCTCTGTCTCTGGTAAATCCTCTCGCCCCTCTCCCCCCATACACCTCTGGCCCATACCCCAGTTCTTGTATGCATAAATAAATATACCTTTAAAAAAAAAAGACAAACTCCGGGGACCACTCAATAGTTTCAGAAGAGACTCCCACCTCCCCTTACTGCCCACCTAAAGCTGAGACACCAAATGTCTACATGTTCGGAGGAAAGAGGCACCTGGAGATAAATACACCTCAGGTATGGGGGCTCCAAAGAAAAGTTCTGGTCTCCTACCGTGGCACTGAGTAAACGATGAGAAAATGCAACCACATTGTTATTGTTGCTATTATTATTATTAAAATTCCATCAACACCACTACTAATAATAATTAAAACCATGAGAAAAAATAACAATAAAAATATAACAAAACAAAACAAAAATAAACAGACAACTATAAATCAGAGACATTCTGCAGGGGAGGGGGAGGGAGAGGGATCAAAACGAGGGTGGGAACAGCACAAGGGACTATGGTGATGGTGCACGGGTGACCTGGTGGTGGGAATTCTATGGGGTCTACACCTGAGAAAAGAAAACAAACATTATTAAAAAAAGATGTAAAATATATATTAACTAATTAATTAATTTAAAAAACCATAATGATACCATTTCACACCCAACCAGTTTTAAATTCTGGCAAAAAAATTTAATCTAACAGGATCAAATGTTGACAAGGATGTTGAGCAGTGGAAACACATATTGGTGGTGGAAGTTTAAATCGGTACCAAGTTAAAATTTAATTTTTGTTCAATAATTCCAAATTATTTGCTAATGTCAAAGTTATGCTGGCACTGCGACCCAGAAATTCTACTCTTAGGCATTTATTCTAGAGAAATTCCTGCACATTGGTCCAGGGAAATGAACAAGAATCTTCCCAACAGCGCTGTTTATTGTAACATAAAACTAGCAACAACCCAAGTGCACACTGAGGGTAGTAGGAAGAGACCAAGATGGTAACAGAAGACATTCCTTGCTTCGTTCCCAAAAGGAACAACAAAGAAGATCTTCCAGGAATAGGATGTCACGGCAAGAATCCCACAATATACAGATGAGACAGAAGCACCCAGAGACCAGCCTGCACTTCAGAGACCAAAACAGACTGTATTAGAAGGGAAGCCCAGGACACCCACTGCATCGCTGTGACAGAAGGTGGGTGCAGAGAAGGCTTCAGAGACATCAGTCTGGGGTGGAGGAAGATGGCAGGGCTGCTGGCCCCCAATGGTCTCAGGCGAGGGAAGAGCAAAGACGGGGTGGAAGCACATCCCTGGTGGCGCAAGGGGTTTAGCATAGCGCTGTGAAGCTGTCCACAGCCTCTGCAGCACGAGTTCGATCCCCGGCTAGGGAGCAAGCTACATGGCACAACAGAACTCTCCAGTCTCGCCTGCTGCTCCCCTCAGCAGTGTATTTCAGTCAATCTGCCTGTTCTGTTCCCCACTCTGTCTCTGGTGAATCCTCTCACACACCCCCACACCTCTGACCTGTACCCCAGTTCTTGTATGCATAAATAAATATTAATAGAAAAAAGATGGGGTGGGAGCACATACATTAGCCCAGGTGATGTCTATAATGGGAGAGCGCAGGTGCTTCACATAGGTTGGTACTCTGACAAGGAGGAAAACAGGGACGTGTTCTAGGTTTCACTCCCCTCTAACTCAGGCTCTGTACTGGTGCCATGAAGGGCTCTACCAGTGAATACACTGCTGTGTCTGATTTGGAACCCCAGTGAGCAGGGTTAACAGTGGGGCCACACACATGAACCAGACCTCTACCCAGTACATCCACAGCAGTGGTTGGTCCTCTCTGCCTTTCAACCACCCTGCTGAGTGTCTAAGACAGGCAGCAGTAAGGAAAACACATAAAGTCATAGAATCACATGCTGGTAAAGTAAGAGATACGCAGCTTTGTTCTAACTTGCTGATTAGTGATGGGTAGGGACAATTGGACTTTTAGTGGTAAACTTAATGTTGTATATGTAGATGTTGATTTATAATGATGCGTGCACCAAAGTTATATAATGTTACAATGTAATGTCACCTCAACAAAAATACAACAAAAAAATAAGCCAAGTAGAGCAAGGATATACTATGGCATGTGTTTACAAGAGACTTTTTTTATAGGAATGTCAATGAATAAACTACAACCACACAATAACATGAACACATCTTAAGAATCTAGTTGAGGGTAGCAGTTAATTCATTAATTTCTTATGCCACATAATTTTGCACTGTGTACAGTGAGATAAAAAAATATCCATTCTGGTGTGGCTGAAACTGGTAGCTAGTTTTCCATATGAGAGAAAAGATAATTATTCAAATACAAAATAAAAGAAATAGCTTCCTTGATTTGGAAAAAAGGGCAATTTATTTTTAAAATACAGTTATTAAATTGTATAAGGATGCATACAAATTGACAAAAGATGCAGTTAAATCCCATGAAAATGCCAGTGTATGGAGTACATGTTACCGAACACTCACAGTTTCACAGGATTCAACCTAACAGGATGTCAGAATAATTGATAAATGCAGATTTCAAGATAGTGATTACCACTGGTTTGGGGGAGATGAAGTGATCAGGAAGACAAATACCAGGTGACTTTACTCATTGTGGAATATGAAGAAATAACACAATGGGACAAAATTAAAGCAAAGCAGGGCCTCTCTGGTGGTGCAGCGGTTGAGCGCTGGTTTGCTAGGCTGCCCTCAGCCTCTGCAGCGCCGGTTCGATCCCCAGCCCCTGGGTAAGGGTCTCACATGGCGCGCAGACCTCTCCTGCCGCCCGCTGCTCCCCTCAGCAGTGTACTTCGTCAGTCTACCTGCTCTGCTCTCCACTCTGGCTCTGGTGAATTCTCTCACCCTCCCACGCTTCTGACTATACCCAGTGCTTGTATAACTACATAAATAAATCTTTTAAAAAAAATAAAGTAAAGCAATACCTTGAAATCTGATTGTAGAACCAAAGCTACCAAAGAGGGACAGTGGGGTGTGGGGAGCAAAGGAGGGAGAAACCCCAAGGAACTATGGTGGAGGACTATGGGTGCTTTGGTGATGGGTATGGTGTGGCAAGATACACTTGAGGAGGTGTAAACTTATAACCCTAAAGCGTATACAGTACTGTAAACCAACATTACCTTAAAAAACTTAAACTAAAAAAAAATCTAGTTGAGGGAAAAAGCAAGTTGAAAATGAATACATTGAGTATGAGTCCACTACTCTATACATAGGTCAAAAGCATGTAACAATACATCCTACGTTCTTAGGAATATAAATATGTCCAACAGTACTATAAAGGAAATCAGAGGAATGATAAGCCCAGAGTTAGGAAATTGGTTACCTCTGAGGAGCTGGAAGAAGCATAATGACGACTTCAAGGTCAACCTTACATTTTTTTGGTAATTTTTTTTTTTTGGTAATTCTTTTTAATAAACTGGCTGGTAATTACAGAAGTGTTTGCTTTTTATTACCTTATTATACAAGCATTTTTTGTTGTACTCAATGCTTAATTTCAAAAACATTTTTAAAGCCAGAGCAATTATAATGTTTTTGATGCAAAAAGTTGGTTAGTTTTTCATTTGTTTGCAATTACAGGAACTTGTTTATTCTAGAAGTTCTTAAGAATGACTATTTTGGCCTCAACTAAAAGGCCTGCTTTGTCAATAAAATTAGGCTTAGTTCTGGAATGATCTCGAAAGACAATGTATGCTGGGCCTCCCTGGTGGCGCAGGCGGTTGAACTCCGCACTGTGAAGCTGTCCACAGCCTCTGCAGGGCGGGTTCGATCCCGGCCGGCCGGTGAGAATCCCACATGGCAAAGCAGACCTCTCCTGTGTCGCCCACTGCTCCCCTCAGCAGTGTATTTCTTCAGTCTGCCTGTTCTGTTCCCCGCTCTGTCTCTGGTGAATCCTCTCACCCTTCCGCATATCTGGCCTGTACCCCGGTTCTTGTATAAAAATAAATAAATCTTTAAAAAAAAAAAAAAGAAAGAAAGAAAGACAATGTATGCTGACACCAGCTTCAAGGACTGAGAGTATACCAGTGAGAATTCAAAGGTTGGAGACATAGGCATCATGGTCTATTCTCAATTGGATATTGACATTTTACCTCTAGTATGGTCTAAAGTTTTCCCTTAAAGATCACCTAAGACCTTTCTTGCTTTAACATGTATGCCAACACCCTACCTTTGGGTCATCAGTGCTCAGGAGAAGCTTTCTGTGTCGGGCAGATACTCCTGGGAAAGGGCTACAAAAGGGCTGATGATGGTGTATTCAATGGGACAGAAGAGGCCATTTGCAGCTCAGGCAATAAAACTGGGTAAAGTGGAGGAAAGGCCCAGGGCATGAAATCTCTCAAGCAGACAGTGGAACTTCCCCTCTCTGCCCAGGGAAGAAAGACTAGGAAGTGGGAAGCACTATGACAAGATTGGAAGGGATATAAATCCTGGGGAAGAATAAACGGGGAAAGGTTTACAAATAGAATCCATAAAATATAGTTTCCCAAAGAGATTAGAAAAACTTTTTTTTAAAAAATGGTAATGCCTAGTGTTGGTTGGAGAGCGAGAAAAAGACAGTTGTATATATTGCTTATAAAAGTACAACTGGGAAAACTCTGGGAAGCAAACTGTTAGGGGAAAAGGCTGTCCTAAAGCTAATTCCATACAGGCTTTGTGGACTCCACCCCCAGCCCAGGCCAAAGCCAAAGACACTGGGAACTCCAAATCCCATCCCCACCAAAGGGAAGGTGGCTGGGACCTGAGGGTGGGGTTAAGCAGCCAGGTTGGTATAAAGCCAGACACGTGGGCTTTGGAGGGGTCCCCCATTTTGGCTCTCCACCAGCTCGCAGTGTCCGGCCAGCTCTGAGAGTGCCTTTGGGTTTCCAGGTCGGCGGATTTGGTAGGACGCATTAAAGACTTTATTTCCCTATTTTCTCCCTGAGTGTACATTTTCCTTATTTCCTTTTCCCTTGTAAATAAACCTTTTATTAACCTTGTGTGTATGCCTGTAGTGGAGTGTTAATAAGTCCCTTGTAAGCGCGCGGATGAGGACCCACAGCCAGGCAACCCGTTCAATATCGGGGCTGCCCTATAACAAAACCATCGATACACCTGAAACTTTTTTAAAAAATGCATGTGTGGGCCTCCCTGGTGGCGCAGGGGGTTAAGACACAACCTATGAAGCTATCCCGTAGCCACTGCAGCACGTGTTCGATCCCCGGCCTGCCAGGGAGCAACCCACATGGCGCAACAGACCTGTCCTGTCTTGCCTACTGCTCCCCTCAGCAGTGTATTTCAGTAGATCTGCCTGTTCTCCTCACTCTGTCTCTGGTGAATCCTCTCCCCACCTCTGGTCGACACCCTTTTATTCCATGCAAAAGAAAAAAAGGGGAGAGTTTGGGACTGGGGTAGACAGTGGAGCAAAGCCCAAAGCCCAGGCAGGTTATGCAGACCTTGCTGTTGCTGGGTGCACCATTTTTGGGACCCCAGTCCTCAATGCAACCACATGCTCTAAAGAACCTGAACGCTATCTCACCAGGCTTGCTATTCGCAGCCCTGGAGAAGAATTGCTGAATGAGGGCTATGTCTCTTTCCTACTCTGATGACACGGACTGTCCAGATGCCATGTATCTCAAAATCAATGAGGAGTTTTAAAGTGGCAAGAATATAAAGTTGAATTTTAGACTAGTTGAGAATCTGTGGAAACTGCAACAGATTAACAAAGTAAAACCAGTTTTCTCAGCCCCTGCTGTGTGTCCCTCACCTCCACTGAAATGAAAGCCATGGGAATAGGAAGCCAAGCATCAGGAAACAAGAGCAATGAGAGCCCAGCCAACTGCTTTACCTCAGCTCAGATTTCCAGATTGATGGAACCTGTATCCCAGGGCTTCAAAGAACAGAGACTGCAGACTGCGGACTGATTCCTCATCACTGAAAAGACTAAGGGAGATCACAGCAGTGTCAAACTGGTAAAAAAATAAGGAGTGTGGAAACTATAGACATGAAAATTTTCAATTCTATCCTAAGTTTTATTTGAGAGCATATTATATTTTTAAAGATTTATTTATTTATGCATACAAAAGCTGGGGTACAGGCCAGACATGTGGGGGTAGGAGGGTGAGAGGATCCACCAGAGACAGAGTGGGGAACAGAACAGGCAGACTGACTGAAACACACTGCTGAGGGAAGCAGCTGGTGAGACAGGAGAGGTCTGCTGCGCCATGTGGGTTGCTCCCTCGCCAGCCGGGGATAGAACTTGTGCTGCGGAGGCTGCGGATTGCTTCATAGTGCGGTGCTTAACCCCTTGTGCCACCAGGGAGGCCCCTTGAGAACATATTATTAAACAGAAAAATAGAGGGAATATTTTTATATGGTGATAATTTGATTCAGCATTGGTTCAAAAAGAACAAATCGGTGGGCCTCCCTAGTGGTGCAAGGGGTTAAGTCTCAGCACTATGAAGCTATGGGTAGCCACTACAGCATGAGTTCAATCCCTGACCAGCCAGGGAGCTACCCACATGGTGCAGCAGATCTCTCTTGTCTTCCCTGCTGCTCCCCTCAGCAGTGTATTTCAGAAGATCCGCATGTTCTGCTCCCCACTCTGTCTCTGGTGAATCCTCTCATCCCCCCGCACCTCTGGCCTGCACCCTAGCTATTGTGTGCATAAATAAATCTTTGGGGCCTCCCTGGTGGCGCAAGGATTAAGACGCAACCTATGAAGCTGTCCACAGCCTCTGCAGCATGAGTTTGATCCCCAGCCAGTGAGCTACCCACATGGCATAGCAGACCTCTCCTCTCTCCCCCGCTGCTCCCCTCAGCAGTGTATTTCAGTAGATCTGCCTGTTCTGCTCCCTGCTCTGTCTCTGGTGAATCTTCCCCCACCCCACACACCTCTGGCCTGTACCCCAGTTCTTGTATGCATAAATAAAGAAATTTTAATAAATAATCTTAAAAAAAAAAAGAAAAAGAAAAAATCGGGCCAAATTTGCCTCATGTCCTGGGTTTACTGAAGAGAATGCTAACTCTCACAGGGCACACTTGTATGCATAAGAGTCTATATACTCTGTGACAGCCCCATGACTGGATGGTAGTATGTAAAACAGTTATAAATACCCAAAAGAAATACTGATTTATTTATGTATTTATTGTGTCCACAAAAGTAATGATTTTCAACTCTTCACCACAACCCACAGTTATAAATGAATTATCTGTGAGCCAGTACACACAGAAATTTTATGACTGAAAAACCAGTTTCATAGAACAACATTCAACCCGTGATGCTCTCTCGTATTTTCTAATCTAATGCATTTTAATTTTGAAAAAGTACTGGTCACTGATGTGTAACAGGGTGGCCCCCAGGAAAGGGGGAAGTTCCAGGTTTCCTGCCCCACCCAAAAGGAGGGTAGAGATGAGCAGGGAGAAGCAGCAGCTGCAGAGGAGACTGAGGAAGGAATGAAGCAAGATGGAGAGCCAGTAGGAGACCTGGAGGAGGCACATGGAGCCGAGAGACACGTGAAGAAACTGCGCTTGCCTTTTGGTCGTGGACTGGGTGACACAGATGTGGGTGAGACCCGTGGGGAGGTGACAATGGTGGTTTTTGTCTTGATTTTGCTCTTTTCCTTCCAGACTTGTCTGGTTGTTTCTGATCCATTTCTGTGGGTCCCCACTGGAAGATGCTTTAGACTTGTGGCAGGCTTTGGGGCCTTGCTCTGGGCCAATCCTGCTTGGGTGGACTTTTACCCATGAGGGGACGGGTTACTCTGGGTGCTTGATTTAGAAACTAGATTCTTTGCCTTTCCTGTATTGTTTCCTGATTGTATTAAAGTTCCTTCCCATTAAAGTCTCTTATGTTTTGTGTTGATGCGGCGGATGGCAGAACCTATTTAGAGCAGGCAGGTTTGCGGGGTGTGGGGTGCCCCTCTCCCTGCCCTGCAACAGATGGAGGACAGGAATAGAAAAAAACTGAAAGGGAGGTGGGCACAAGGCCAGAAATCTTGCTCACAAAATGCCAAGATCTGGAGGTAGAAGGGATTAGCATAGCCATTGACCCAACTGTAGAACCCAATACCCTTAGGCGCCAAAGCCTAGATTACAAAGCATAAGATCCCAGCAGGTGTCAGGCTGCTGTAGGGAGTATGGAGAGCACAGGCCCAAGGGTAAAGATATGGAGATGGAGCCCATTGTGGAATCTCTGGTCCCTTTCAGATTCTACATAGTTAACCAAAGTCAACAACTAACCTAAGGCTCCTAAGAAGTGAGCCCCTCCCAAAGAGAAGACTGTATCACTGCAGTCTCTGCACAGCCTGGGGCAGCAATCCATCCGCCCACCTGTGACTATGCAGGTGCTTCTTTTCACCAACTCTCTCTGCAGGGCAGCAGCTTCCTGCCTGCCCTGTGACCTGTCCCATGCCGGGGCTTCTCCTCACGGACCTCCCTCAGAGGAGGCTGCTCTCCTCAAGGCCGCCCACCTGCAACCATGCAGGCCTCTCTCAGCAAACCTGGCCCTTTCGGGGCAGCTCTTCCTGCCTGCTGGTGTTTATGCAAGTGTCCTTCATTCTTCTGTCCCTTTCCCTAATAAACCTGCCCTTTAAATATAACTAACATCTCTGTCTTATGGAGACACTTGCCTGGGAAACTTGCTGCATGTCGCTGAAATGGGAGCTCCAGTGACACTTTTCCCAGAGTGACACCAAGGACCCTGCACTCCAAACCCACTGACTCCAAAAACAACAAGAGTCATGAATCACAACACGAATTTTACAACACATTCATGGGTAACACTCCCTCAGGAGATGTGCTGTAGGTTTCTGTGTAGAACTATTGTAACAGGGTGGTCCCCAGGAAAGGGGGAAGTTCCAGGTTCCCTGCCCCACCCAAGGGAGGGTGGAGCTGAGCAGGAAGAGGAGAAGCTGCAGAAGAGACTGAGGAAGGAAGCAGGATGGAGCCAGGAGACCTGGAGGAGGCGCATGGAGCCTAGAGACATGTGAAGAAACTGCGCTTGTCTTTTGGTCGTGGACTGGGTGACACAGATGTGGGTGAGACCCGTGGGGAGGTGACCATGGCAGCTTTTATCTTGATGTTGATTTTGCTCTTTTCCTTCCGGGCTTGTCCGGTTGTTTGTGACCCTTCTCTGTGGGTCCCCACTGGAAGATGCTTTAGACTTTTAGCAGGCTTTGGGGCTTTGCTCTGCGCCATTCCCATATGGATGGACTTTTACCCACGAGGGGATGGGTAACTTTGGGTGCTTCATTTAGAAACTAGACTCTTTGCCTCACCTGTATTGTTTCCTAGTTTTTATTAAAGTTCCTTCCCATTAAAGTCTCCTATGTTTTGTGTTGATGCGGCGGATGGCAGAACCCATGTAGAATAGGCAGGTTTGCAGGGTTTGGGCTGACCCTCTCCCTGTCCTATAACACTATGAGTGAAAAAATTAAGAAGAATAAATTTGCAGAAGATACAAAATAGGAAACTCAGCTGACTCTGAGTTAAGGACTTGGGAGCGGTAGATCATTTGGCAGGTTTTCCCAGGAAGCACGGTGAGAAAGTTGGGGAAGTGAGAAATGAAGAAAAGAAAGTGTTGATGAGCAGGCTGCTTTGGGGGGGCAACCAGAACTCATTCCCACCGGGACTTCTGGGCACTACCACCCATTGAATTGGGAAGCTAGGGTTTTTATGCACTACTCCTGGCCCTCTTTGGCTGAGGCCTGGTGCCAAGGATGTTAAATCTCCTATCCTTCCAGAATTTCCTATTGAGTAAGCTCCCACAGCACTCCAGGGCCCTCTGAGATGAGAAGCTGTTAGCGGTTCTGTTATAGAGCAGCCCTGTTCCCCCTAACAGTTCCATGTCAGGTAGTGAGAATTGTCTACCTTGGCTGTGGGAGAAGGCAAAGGTGGGGTGAGGGAGGGGGACAGGGCAGCTACAACGTGGGCTACAAATGGACAAAACAAAGAAAGATGAGGAATCACAGGCTGGTTGGAAACCTACAAGTAATACAGAGTATAAACATAAACTCTTCTATCTTCCCACACGAAGCTGCACACATGCAGTACAGGGGAGGTGTGTCCTGGCAGAATCGGGAGAGACTAAACAGCCAGTTGCCCATATTGTGAGCTAGCAGCTGAGAGGGCTTCTAAGAAATGACAGCAATGGCCGTGACTGGCAAGAGGATGGAGGCTAAACCACAGAAATCTGGCTAAACTAACCACGTGGGGAGTACCAGGTCATGTAGGCCAATTCTTGGGGCCACACTGAGGACACAGGCATGCTAGAAGATACCAGAAAGACAAATCAATGCATGACCAATGTGGGCTAGTTTTTGTCCCCAAAAACAGATGGTTTCTAGCTGTCTGCAGGTTTCCCCCCAACCTCCAGTTATCCCTTAAATCCCCTTGTTCCTTTCCCTCCCCCTTCCTCTTAACCTCAGAGCCCTCATGGTATTAATTGATGTCCACCGGTTTTTAAAAATTGTTATCAAATTGTCTGCTATGTAAATATCCAGTATTTGTTTTCATCATTCTGAATTGCTTCACTGCACATAATTCTCTCATACTCCATTTTGTTGAAAATGGCTGCATTTCATCCTTTCACATGTGACATAGTCCTCCATAGGATGGCTATATCACATCTTGATCACTCATCTGTAGATGAACATTTAAGCTGTTTCCATGTCCCAGCTACTGTACATAATTGCTGCTGTGAACATTATGGAACATATGAATATGCAAGTTGATGGTTTAACATTCTTTAGATAGATGCCCAAGAGTGAGATTGCTGGGTCATAAAATTTCCATTTTTAATTTTTTTTAAAAGATCCTCCTACTTCATCCTTTTTTTAAAAGATTTATTTATTTATTTATACAAGAACCAGGATACAGACCAGATATGCGGGAGGGTGAGAGGATTCACCAGAGACAGAGTGGGGAACGGAACAGGCAGACTGACGAAATACACTGCTGAGGGGAGCAGCGGGCGAGACAGGAGAGGTCTGCTACGCCATGTGGGACCCTCACCGGCCTGCCGGGATTGAACTGGTGCTGCAGAGGCTGCAGACAGCTTCCCAGCGTGGCACTCAACCACCTGCACCACCAGGGGAGGCCCTCCATTTTTAATTTTTTAAGGTAAATCCAGATTGCTTTCCATAATTGTTTCATCAGTTCACATTCTCCTCAACAGGGCAATAGGTTTCCTTTTTCTCTACATCCTCTCCAAAACTTGCTGTTGGAGATCTCTTTAATACGTGCCATTCTCATGGGCATGAGACGGTATTTCATTGTGGTTTTAAACTGCATCTCTTATTGGAAGTGATGATGAACATTTTTCATATGTCTGCTGGTCTTTTGGATAGTATGCTTGGGGAATTGTCTGCTTATATTTGCTGCCATTCATTTATTTTTTTATTGTTGAATTGTTTTTATATGTCTTGGATAGTGATTCCTTATCAATTATATATGTGAATATTTTCTCCCACTGAATAGAGTATCTTTTTAATCATCTTGTATGTTTTTTAAAGGTTTATTTATTCGTACATACAAGAACCGGGATACAGGTCAGACACACGGGAGGGTGAGAGAATTCACCAGAGATAGCGCGGGGAACAGAACAGGCAGACTGAGTGAAATATACTGCCGAGGGGAGCAGCGGACGAGACAGGAGAGGTCTGCCACGCCATGTGGGATTCTCACCGGCTGGCCAGGATCGAACGCACACTGCAGAGGCCACAGACAGCTTCACAGTGCTGCGCTCAACTGCCTGCGCCACCAGGGGAAGTCCACATCTTGTATTTTCTTACTGTATAAAAAGCATTTTAATTTGAGGTTAATTCTAATCATCTATTTTTGTTTTTAGTTCCCTTGTCATAGGTGTCAAGTCACCAAAAATATCTTTATCATTGTATCATGGAAAATATGGCCAATATTTTCTTTGATGTATCTTATTATTGTAGGTCTTATATCTGGTCCTTTAATTCAAGTTTTTATTTTTGTGTATGGGGTTGGTTAGTGCGTGATGCAACTTCATTCATTTATGTGTGGTTTTCCAATTTTCCCAGAACCGCTTATTAAAGAAACTGTCCTTTTCCTATTTTATGGTCATAGCTTGTTTTATCATAGATTAGGTGGCAGTATGTACATGACATTATTTCTCGGCTGTTGATTCTATTCCATACTATTGTCTAAAGTTTGAAATCAAGTAATGTGGTATTCCCATTTCCTATCCTTTCTTTCCCAGGGCTGCTTTTGCAATCTGAGGCCCTTTTTTAGTTCTGTATAAATTTTAATTTTTTAAAAAGATTTATTTATTTATTTATTTATTTATTTATTTATTGAAGAACTGGGGTGTAGGCCAGAGGTGCGGGAGGTGAGAGGATTCACCAAAGACAGAGTGGGGAGCAGAACAGGTGGATTTACTGAAATACACTGCTGAGGGGAGCAGCAGGTAAGACAGCCGAGGTCTGCTGGGCCATGTGGGTCAGCTCCCTGACCAGGGTTTGAACTCAGGCATAGGTGGTGATAGCACTGAGATTTAACCCCTGTGCCATCAGGAAGGCCCCTAAATTTTAAGTTTTTTGGAAAATATTACTGGTATTTTGATGGAGATTGCATTAAATTTATAGATATCATTTCACGCAAGATAGTCATTTTAATTACACTGAGTCTCCCCATCCATGAGCTTGGGCTATCCTTCCATCTATAATGTTGCTATCTAATTCCATTAAAAACAGCTTATAGTTCTCATTATCTAGGTCTTTTACCTCTGTAGTTTAATTCTGAGGTACTTTACTCTTTCGAAGCATTTATAAATGGAGTTTTTTCTCAATTTGTTTTGTTTCATGTTCATGGTTTATATATAAAAAGACTATGGATTTTTTTATGTTTATTGTGTAACCTGCCACTTTGCTTTCTTCGTCTACTGCTTCTTATAACTTTTTGATGGAGTCTATAGAATTTTCTATATATAATATCATAACAACTGTGAATAGTAACAGTTTCACTTCTTTTCTGACTTGGATCCCCATTAGTCTCTGTATTTGTTTGATAGCTTTGGCCAAAACCTCTAGCACTACTTTAAACAGAAGAAGTGACAATGGTCATACTCGTATTGTTCTCGACCTTAAAGGGAAAGCTTTTAGTTTTTCACCATGAAGTATTATATAGGCTGTTGCTTTGTAATATGTGGCCCATTAATATATTGAGGTAAGTTTCTTTTACTCCCATCTTGTTTACAGTTTTTGTCATAAATCGGTGCTGAATCTTATCAAATCCTTTTTCAACATCTATTGATTATTATCATATGATTTTAATCTTTTGTTGACATGATGTATTACATTGATGGGCTAACTTTAATAACAAGTGAACAAATACAATGCTTGTTGAATGGTTAGGAAACTTTAGATTTATAATATGAAGAAAATTAGACTTAAGGGAAATAGAATCCCTGTGCTGATTTATTGATGGCCTTCACATGACTAAAATATGGAGAGGCTTGCTCTGTAAAGTTCCAAAATTGAAAAACAGGGATGATTTCTGGAACTTATCCACAGGTCGGTTTCAGCCCAAGAGAAGGCAGGCTTTTCTAAGGCTTCAAGACCATCTTGAGACATAATCAAAGCTCTCTGAGCCTTATGTGTTCCCAGCAGACTGCAGGATGCTGGTTGTTGAAGTGAGATGGGGGAATTTCTGCAGTGGGGAGTAGCGGGGAGCTCTAAGTTCCTTTTGAGGTTAAGAGTCTATGATTCTGTGAAATTACAACACCAAATACTGTCTTACACAGAGACCTCAGATTGACTTTTATGTCATTGAAAAGCAATCTTTGTGGGAGGGAAGGAGAGACAAGAAGATGGGAGAAGGGGGGAAAAAAGACTCTAAAAATGAGAGAAATAATATAAAGGCAGAGTGATGAACACCCACAAAAGATTATCTCCTCAGATCTGGGCAGGAAGGAGTTCAGTTCACTGTGGGTTATAAGCCTAGGCTCCTGCCCCTTTCTCTGCTGCAAAAGGTGGGGAGTGGAGAGAGAGAAGCCTCAAAGAATAATCATTTACATGTGATTCAGAGTCAATGTAAAAAGAGAAAAACAGAAGATATCCATGCTTTCACTTAAAAAAATAAACCACAGACTATCACACATATTGTTGGAGCCTTTGTGCACAGACAATCAGGAAAACTATAAATCCAGATGTGTCCTGGCTTGTTACAAGGGCGTGCAGTAAATATCAAACAAGAAAGTACCCTGGGGTGGGGGCCAAGATTACTGCCTGATTATGGCTGTGGTTTTCGGCTGTGACAAATGCTTCTTTTTAAATAGGACTCTGCAACATTGATGATACACAGATTATGCAGGCGCCAGGAAGCAAAAGTACCCAGGAGAGCAGAATAAAAGGACATTAAGAGAAAAATAAAATTTTAAGATAAATGAGAGAGATGATGTGTTACATAATAAAGGGTATTATTAGAATATTAAGTTCTGAGGCCAAAGCAAAAATCAGGGATCTTACCATGAGCCATTAGTCTCCTCTTAATGCACTTTTTCCAAACTATTACTGGAGTCATCCCTCTTCTGTATACTTTTTAGAAATGTTTTAATTAAAGAAAAATACACAGTTCACTGAATTGTCACAACTGAACATACCCACTCAAATGAGCAGAATCATGTCACTATTTGGGCTTCAAAACATCATCACAAGTTGGGTTTTTTTCATCTGCTTATAAGGTTTGGAAAGTTGTGAACAGATTAAAAACTCAGTGTGGCATCTTTAGTTGTGAGTGAATTAAAAATTCAGTGCGATATTTTATAGGTGAGGTTCTGTGAATAGCACTGAGCCTTTCTAGAAGACTAGGAGGAAAACAATGGGATGAGACACTAGGAGGTCCCAGCCAGCTCTGCTACCAGCTAGCTGTGTAACCGTGGCCAGACCACCATCTCTTAGTGCCTTAGCACCTTCTTGCTTAATCATGGAGTTTGGTTTATTCTATTGAAGATTTTTAAATTAAGACACAGCCATTATATCAGAGGGAAAGACATGATTTCAAGAGTGTGGGCAGGAAGACAGAGATGAGAAGGGAGATGGGATTGAAAGTGTCAGAGTGGCTGGAAAAAGAGCAACCATCTTAGATCCCAGGGTTGGATGCTCTAGTTGAAAGCAGAACAACTGCATTTTCGATGTCAATCATGATTTATATCTTGAAGTGTTTTTATGAGCTAAGGATAAATTACATGTCAACATTGTTGGTTCACAAGAGAAGACTTCAAAGGAGCCTCTGAAATTGGGGAATTTGACTCTTGTTGATGTTCTGAACAGAATTTGGATATTAAGGCAAATGTTTCCTTTGCCTCAGCTATCAGTGGAATTGTGCTGACATCAGTTTCAGATGTCTGCTCAAAATCATCCGTGATTAGAAAGACCTAGTTGGATTAGGACGCCGAGATAGCTTGGGTCACCTATCACATAACCTACGCCACTTGTGGGTCTGCTGTGGAAAGCTGTCATTGGGTTGCAGTGAAAAAGCAGCTACATAGTTTCCCAGAGTTCACTCTTTTGCAGAGAAGTAGCTATAATGTCACTTATATTTGGAAGCAGTTTAATGTTGGATAATGCCATTACAAGTGCCAAATAAAAGCAAGTAGTTGAAAAGTTTAATGAAACAGTGTCAAAAGTCATGTTTTACTGAATCTCCTCCCCCTGCCCCAATTCCACAATTTCCATTTTCAGGCTGAAGGTAGGATTGTTCATTCACTGCTCAGAAGAAATATCTAATAAAGCAAAATGACATATAGCATTTGATATGTAATTGTTCTGCATGGTTATATTCTTTTAGTCTATGAACATATGTTTACTGGCATTACCTCATGAAAAATGGTTTTGGATGGGACTGGGTTTACTTAAAGGAATAAAAGTAATATATCTGTGTCGGGAAGAGCTTTGTTATTCCTTTATACCTACAGTCTGACTCCATAACATCAGTATTCCCCACCTTTTAAATTGTGATTATTTTCTTTTCTCATCCTCATAGGTACAACTTTGGAAAGAAGCATTTTCCAACGATAAATATTTCAATCGTTCTCTAAATTGTAATCTTTTTTAGATTTATTTTTTATTTATACAAGAGCTGGGGTACAGGCCAGAGTCACGGGAGGGTGAGAGGATTCACTAAAGACAGAGTGGGAGCAGAACAGGCAGACTGACTAAATACACTGCTGAGGGGAGCAGCGGGCAAGACAGGAGAGGTCTGCTGCACCATGTGGGATTCTCCCTGGCCGGCCGGGAATCAAACCGGCGCTGCGGAGGCTGCAGACAGCGTCACAGCGCAGCGCTCAACCCGCTGCATCACTGAGGAGGCCCTAAATTGTAATATTTATGATACCTCATGCAAAATAATTTCCCCACCTGTAACAAAGCTACAAGTCAACGTTATTTATCAAATTCTAACAACATAGTTGGTACCACAGTCAAGAAAAAGTAGGAAAGGAAAGAAGGAAGGAGAGAGAGAGAAAAATGAGAAGACTGAAATCGCCTACTTGACCACCATGAAAAAGATCATGTAACATTAAAAAAGAGGTCACAAAATTTCTGTTATGGGTAGGATGGAGTAGTCATATTCCACCTTGTCTCTCCTACTGAATGCAGCTAAAAACTCCTAACAGAAAGAACTGAACAGTTATTTGAGAACTTTGAAATGGAAACATGAGCAGGCAGACTGAAGAAGACAGAATTTGAAGTACCACCGAATCGATGGTGACATTCCCACTGTTCCTCTGGTATCCTCTGAGCTGAACTCCAGTCAGCTCAAACACAGGTGTGGACACTGGATAAGAGTTCCAGAAGGAGTCCTCTAGTTCTGGCTCCAACAGTGGGAAAAGGAGATACTTAATGAGAAAAGACAGTGGAGAAAATCCTCTGTCTTCTTTGTCTATGCTCTTTGTCCTTGTGTGTCCCAACCCCCAAACTATCTTGTGGTAGCTATGGGCAGAAGTGACAACAGTGGCATCTGTGGCAGTGGCATTGGGGGCTGGCAGGTACCTAAAACGAGGCAGCACCTGGGAACTTTTCTCTCTGATTGGACAGGTGGTCTCAAGAGTTTGAGGCGATCACCCGGGGTTTTTCGTCTTTCTCTGTCTTCCCCTTGCTCGGTTAATTTTTTTTTCAATCATTTTTCTCTATCGTTCAGGGACCTGTGGGACAAGATGAAAAGGCCTGGCATTTAAGTCATCAGAGTTCAGGAAGGAGAGGAGAAAGAATGCAGTAGGATGCAGCTAAAGTGGTGCTTGGAGGGAAATTTATAGCAGTGGATGCTTGTATTAGAAAAGAGGAAAGTCTCAGAGCAATAATTGAAGCTTTTGCCATGTCAAATTAAAGAGCAAAATAAAGCCAAAGCAAAAAGAAGCAAATAATAAAGGTAAGGAAGAAATCAATGAAACAACATAATAGAGAAAATCAAGAAGAGAATCCAAAAATTGGTTCAATATAAATATTGAAAATATTTATAAAATTGATAAAACACCAGTAAGAATGACAAAGAAAAACAGAAAGAAGAAACACATTACCAGTATCAGGAATAACGTAGGGGCTATCATTTCAAATACTATACACAACTCTACTCATAACTTTGACAACTTAGAGGAAACGGATCATTTCCTCAAAAATCACAAACTACTAAAGCTCACCCAGGCTGAAATCAATAACCTGAATAGTACCATAAATATTAAAGAAATTAAATTTGTAGTAAAAAATCTCCAGGCCCAAAAGAAAGTTTGTTCAATAAATGGTGCTGGGAAAACTGGGTCGCTACATGCAAAAGAATGAAGCTTGACCACTACCTCACACCATACACAAAAATCAACTCAAAATGGATTAAAGAACTAGACATAAGACCTGAAACCATAAAATACATAGAAGGAAATATAGGCGAAACACTGCGGGATTTGCACATCAAAGACATCTTTACAGACACATCACCCAAAGCAGTGATAGTGAAGAGAAAGATAAACAGCTGGGACTACATCAAATTAAAGAGCTTCTGCACAGCAAAAGAGACAATAACAAAAACAAAGAGAAACCCCACCAACTGGGAGAACATTTTTGCACCCAACACTAATGATAAAGGACTGATCACAAAAATCTGCAAAGAGCTGATGAGACTCAGCAACAACAAAGAAAATAATCCAGTCAAAAAATGGGCAGAAGAGCTAAAAAGAAACTTCTCTGAAGAGGAAATGCAAATGGCCAACAGACATATGAAAAAATGTTCAACATCACTTGTAATCAGGGAAATGCAAATCAAAACTACCATGAGATACCATCTCACACCAGTGAGAATGGCACATATTAAAAAAACTAGCAACAACAAATGTTGGCGAGGATGTGGAGAAAAAGGAACTCTTGTGCACTGTTGGTGGGAGTGCAAACTGGTCCAACCACTATGGAGAGCTGTGTGGAGATTTCTGGACCTACTAAACATAGAGCTTCCATATGATCCAGCAATTCCACTCCTAGGTATTTACCCAAAGGACACAGAAACATCAATTCCAAAGAGCACCTGCACTCCTATGTTTATAGCAGCACTGTTTACAATAGCTAAGCTTTGGAAACAACCCAAATGCCCAAAAATAGATGACTGGATCAAGAAGATGTGGTACATATATACCATGGAATATTACTCAGCATTCAAAAAAGATAAACACATGCAATTTGCAGCAACATGGATGGCACTGGAAGGGATCATGCTCAGCGAAATAAGCCAAAAAGAAAAAGAAAAATACCGGATGGTCTCACTCATAGCAGGAATCTAGAAAACTTAAATAAGGGACCAGGAAAATGAATATAAGAAAGTGAAAATCAAAATCAACAAAAAACTATGAACCAGAGACACTTTTTGGGGGGTGGGGGCGGGAGGGGAAGGATTGGGGTCAGAATGGGGCGTTTGCAATTGTATGGGGGAATATAAAAATAAAATTTAATATTTAAAAAAAAAAAAAAAAAAAAAAATCTCCAGGCCCAGATGATTTCACTGGTGAATGCAACCAAATTTTAATGAAAAAATTACCAGTTCTACAGAATCATTTCTAGAAAGTCTAAATGGAGAGAACATGTCTCAATTCATTTCATGAGGCCAGCATTACTCTGATGCTAAAATCAGACAAAGACATTGCAAAAAATTATAATGACAGGATAATACCCATTATGAACATACATGCACAATTCCCAAATGAAATATTGCCAAATAAAGCTTAGCAGTAGGTAAAAAGAATGACATGCCAATGTCAAGTGGCATATATCCTGGAAATGTAAGACTGGCTTATTATTTTTAAAAAATCAATCAATAGGAAAAAAGCAATATTATCCACCACATTCACAGATTAAACAGAAAATTCACATGAGCAACTGATACAGAAAAGGTGTTTGACAACACTTAACACCCAGTCATGACAAAAACTTAAAACTAGGAACAGAAAAGAACTTCCTCAACCTGTTGAAAGGGGCCTACAAAATGCCAACCATTAACATCACACTTTATCTTGAAAGATATCTCCAATAGCTCCAGGAGATAAAATACTTAGGTATAAATTCATCAAAACATTTACTAGATCGGTATGCTAAAAACGAAAAAATACTGAAAAAAATAAATAAAAACATGATCGAAATAAATGGAGAGATATACTGGCTTAGAAGAGTCAAGATAGTAAAGATGTAAATTCTCCTCAAATTGACCAATTGATTTAACATAATTCTTTTTCAAAAAGATTTATTTATTTATGCATACAAAAGCTGGGGTACAGGTCAGAAATGCGGGGGGGGGTGTGGAGGGTGGGTGAGAGGATTCACCAGAGACAGAGTGGGGAGCAGAACAGGCAGATCTACTGAAATATGCTGCTGAGGGGAGCAGCGGGCGAGACAGGAAAGGTCTGCTACGCCATGTGGGTAGCTCCCTTGCCAGCTGGGGATTGAACTCGTGCTGGAGTGGCTGCAGATAGCTTCATGGGTTGCATCTGAATCCCTTGCACCACCAGGGAGGCCCTGATTTAACATAATTCTAATGAGCATCCCAGGAGGAATTCTTTTTGGTAAACACAGATAAGCTCATTCTAAAATTTATATGAAAATTACAGCCAGAACAATTTTGGAAAGAAGAATAAAGTTGAAGGAAGCACACTATCCAATTTTAAGACTATTTACAAAGTTACAGTAATCAAAAATAATGTGACACTGGTTAAGGGATAGGCGCACAGATCAATGGATCAGAATAAAGAACCTAGATACAGACCTGCAAACAAATTGCCAATTCATTTTTGAAAACAATGCAAGGGCAATTTAGGGGAGTTTATTATACATTGAGTACACCCCAATCAATCATTCTTGAAAAAAACCTGTGTGTTCCTTTTACAGTTTGTTTTTTTAATTTCAGGAATTTCAGGTATGTGAAATGCATAAAATGCATGAAGAAGAGCCTTTGGAATTCACAGAAAAAGGAAATTATTTGGGATACTGCAGCTGTTCATCTAAGCTTTCCCCCTCTCCTCCCCAAATTGAGAAACTAGATGACAATGGCCTATTGCTTACTCCTCGTATAGTGTCTTTATTAAGCATTCAGCACTAATTTTTAAAAAGATTTATTTATTTATACAAGAACTGGGGTATAGGCCAGATGTGAGGGAGGGCGAGAGGATTCACCAGAGAGAGAGTGGGGAACAGAGCAGGCAGACTGACAAAATACACTGCTGAGGGGAGCAAAGGGCAAGACAGGAGAGGCCCACTGTGCCATGTGGGTATCTCGCCAGCCAGCCGGGATCAAACCCACACTGCAGAGGCTGCGGACAGCTTCGTAGCGCAGCATTCAGCCACCTGCACCACCAGGGAGGCCCCAACACTAAATTTAGCATTAGGTAAAGGAGAAAAAAATAACCTGATAATATAAGTAATTCATTTCATTGATTACAAATGAATTCAAGAAAAAAATCAAGGTCAAAGTCAATATCTTAAGTACTAATAATATCCCAAGACACTAAAGCCCTTTGTTATAGGGCACAAATGAGGCAAGTTTCTTGACATAAAAGGACTTTAGGACACTTGAGGGCAGAAAAAGTAGGCAGTGGGAGATTTTTTTTAGGGAACCCTAAAACCAGACTGGCTTGGAAAAGCATGGTGGGAGATACCCACGTCCACTTGAGCTTACAGTAAATGATCTGCTTCAAATTGCTAGTGGCTAGTGGTTACCTAACAGTCATGGCCAGCAATTTGTGGATGTCTGTCATGTAAAGCCCAGTGAGGGAGGCAGAAAAAATGGTTAGTCAGCCCTCTACAAGGAACAGAAATGCATGCAAGTTGTTTTCTGGGAGTTATAACCATACCTATATTTGCACCGTACATTACAAATCACTTCCCTAGGCGAGTGGATAGCATAGTCCACATTTGACTGATGAAAGCAGAAGTTGTTCAAGTTCATCCAGCTAGTAGCTGGATAGTGACGTTGAGCATCTTTTCATATATCTTCTTTGATGAAATGCCACGTTAAAATATTTTGCTCATTTTTTATATTTTTTATTTTTTTATATTTTTATTTTTATCTATTTATACAAGCACTGGGTACAGTCAGAAGCGTGGGAGGGTGACAGAGCAGAGAACAGAGCAGGGAACAGAACAGGCAGATGGACTGAAATTCACTGCTGAGGGGAGCAGCGGGCGAGACAGGAGAGGTCTGCTGCGCCATGTGGGATTCTCACCGGCCTGCCAGGATCGAACCTGCGCTGCAGAGGCTGTTGAAAGCTCTACAGCGCTGTGCTCAACTGCCTACACCACCAGGAGGCCCTTATTCCTATTTGTAACCTTTCATAGATCATCCTTTTGCTTCATGTCTAAGAAAGCCTTGTGTAACTCAAGCTCACAAAAATATCCTCCCATATTATCAACAAGAAGTTTTATGTAGGTTTTCTAGTTAGCCTGATGATATATTTTGAGTTATTTTTTCTTTAACAAAATCTTTGGCTATGATGAAAGGAGAGACAGAAGCATGGGGAAGTAAGTACTGGGGAATGAACTTTGAATCTTCCCAGGACAACAAATTTACTCAGTTCTATGGCCTAACAATGAATTGGGGCATGCCACATTCTGTAGCTAAACAGTCTAATAAATTTGGAAAGGTAACTTGGGGTTCAGCACTCAAGTCAGAATGCACCCACCGATATTTGCTCCTGCCCCCCACATACACATCACTCTTCCCTTTGAAAGGTGGGTTATGTCCACAATCACCATGACCCCAAATCTAGGTGACACTGTGACAGTTCTGTGCCCATACCTTAAGCCTCCCAGCAGCTTTGGCATTCATCCATTGGGAAGCCATCTGTAAAGACACAAGTCCATTTATGTTGCTGGAAAAAAAGAAACATGGAGAGAGAGAGAGCAGACCTAGGAAATGGGAGACTGCAGTGGGGTAGAGAAATGGCCCAGTGATCCCAGCCTTCTAGGCATCCCCAGTGAAGTCCCAGACATGTGGAGAGCCATCTTGGATCCTTCAGTCCCCAATGAGCTTCCCCAGTCAACACCACTGAGCAGAGAGAAGCCACCCCACTAACCCCAAACTGCAGTGTCATGAGCAAATCAACGGTGGTTTCTCTTTTAAACCACTACATTTTAGGATGGTTTCTAGATAACTGAAACAATCCCCTAGCTTCCATAATCAACGGCTGCCTTACAGTTCACGTAGTAACCTAGGATAGCTCTCTTCAGCAGCAACCAAGTCAGCTGCAGGAAGAATCTTTTTTTTTAAAGATTTATTTTTATTTATACAAGAGTGGGGGTACAGGCCAGAGTCGTGGGAGGGTGAGAGGATCCACCAGAGACAGAGCAGGGAGCAGAACAGGCAGGCAGACTGAAAGGACTACTGAGGGGAGCAGCGGGCGAGCCAGGAGAGGTCTGCCGCGCCATGTGGGTAGCTCCCTGGCCGGCCGGGAATCGAACCGGCACTGTGGAGGCTGTGGACAGCTTCATGGTGTGGCGCAGAAGCCGCTGCACCACTGGGGAGGCCCTGCAGGAAGAATCTCGAATCAGAAACCAAAATCCTAAGGTTAGGTTCCAGCTTAGCTATTGTCTGTATGATTTCTACCCCCCTCCCCCCAAAAAAACCTGTAAGACAAGGTGGGAGTATGTAAGTAGCCTTCACTCAATGTCATGAATAGGGTCTTGGAAACTGTGACTTTGTTCCCACTGTGTCCCTTGTTTCAACATCAGCTGGGACTGCTTTTTAGCCTGGATTGTTGTTTTTTTTTCTCATCAATGTTATAATGAAATGATGTTATTGGAGTTCATTTGGGGAGAGATCTCAAGGAAGGGGGACAGGGAAGGGAGGAAGCCATAGCACAGTTCTTACTGAGCAACTGCAGCTCCACCCTGTTGTTGGGGACTCTTCCTCCCTAGCCTTGCCCTGGAACACCACCCTATGTAACTTTTTTCCCCATTAAGGCTACTTTTAAATACTATTTTAACCTTACTGCATCCAGAAAAAAATACAATGATGGTAAGGTGAGGAGCTGGCAAGAGGGTGATCTTTGCAGACATGAGCTCAGAGGCAGTATTGCTTGGACAGTTGCTTCACCTGAGAGATGTTCCTCCCTCTATTCAAACTCTTCTGCAGGAGACCCCAAAAGGAAGACATTAGGCATAGTCGATGGCACAATCGTAAAGGCACTCGCCTTTAATTAGCAAAGACAATCAAGACAGCATGTGGTTTGTGAAATTTTAATTGTGGCCATATTTTACACAGCTAACACAAAGAAAGTTAAAAGGACAACTTTATAAATGAATTGCTCTCGTCAAAGGAAAAATATTTTTCCAATATAGCCTGTCTTTCTTGTTTAATACTACGAAGACACAACAAGTATCCATGCCCACCCTCTAAAGCCAGAGGAAAGGAGAAACAGAGAAATGACAGGGACCTAAATCTGAGGTGGTCCTCCCAAAGCAGGGCCCTCATCAAATGTCAACTCCACTTCCCACCCTGGGGCAATGCCAAAGCCCTGGAGTCTGTCTGCATTCAACAAAGACAGACAAAAAGTGATCTAGCCTTCAAAGGAAAAGCAGACAGAGAATCAAAGTCATGGTACATGGCCCTCCAAAGGCTTACTGTCCTCCACAGAAGTCAACTGAGATACAGTCAAAATCCAAGATGGGAAGGCAGCTACAGCAAGGTCTTCAGCAGAAGGTTCCAGATCTCACACCACATTCAATTGGGGGCCATTCTCTCTTTCCTGACAAATGAGGTGATTCTGCCACTTCACAATTCTGTTCAGAAGGCAAAACCAACCAAAACCCTACCCATCCACATCAGTTTAGAGATCTTGAGGCCTCACCTCTGTTTTAACAAAAAACAAAGATCTGGGCAAGCAAACGTAGGGAATCCTCTCACTTCACCTCAAACTTCAGTGCCACTGGAACTATCAAACTAAGTGACAGCACAACACTGACAAATTGTCTGAGGGCAAAGAACGAAAAGGGTTCACATGCAGGTCCAAGGCTCTGATGGCGTGGACCCTGATAAGAGACGGTAAAGAAGGAAACTCTAGAACGAGGCCTGACAAGTAAATCACAGCTGCCCCAGGCCGAGAGGTGCTGCCTGGACACCGGTCACACCTCAGCTCTTAGTTTCGAGGGGTTCACTTTTTGTCGGCTATGGGCCAGGGTAGTGGCAGAAATCATTTGTACTTGACTAGCCTAGAAGGATGGATCTGGGATTTGAATGAGGGCATTTTGCAGAGGAGGAGAGAAAGACCTCCTGAGTTCTGTTCCTCAGCTTTCTTCGTTTGAATACACAAAAACACATTGAAAAGAACACATGTTTACAAAGGCCAAAAGTTGGTGGCTTTCAACTGGAGGAAGCTTCTAGCCAAGAATGCACACAGCTGCTCAGTGGGACAGATGTCAGGCAGATGTTTCTATCCAAACGTGGGCTTTTTATCTTATTTTCCCCTTGGGCGTTCAGTGGTAGCTGCCACCAGTAAATACTTCAGGAAATTCAATGTCATCTCCCCAAACAGATGTGAAACTCTGGTCTAACGAGATACTCTAAGAGACTTGGAAACGTCCACGCCAGTGATTCTCACACCTGAGCATGCAGCCCCATTCTCCAGGGGCTTATTAAGACAGAGGGCTGGGCCCACATCTCCCCAAACCCAGCTTCAGATTTAGTAGCTCTGGGGTGGGGAGAATTGACATATCTAATAAAATCCAGGTGCTGCTGCTGCCAGTCTGGGAACCCCAATTTTAGATTCTGTGGTCCTCAGTCTTCCCCCCTTTCCTCTGCCAGAGGGCAGGGAGGAACATTAGCATGCCACTGACCCCGAGGAATCTTGCAATAAGGAAATCTACTTGGCCCAGCATTTCCCAACTTACTGACTACGTATTCTGCTGTACACAGAATAGCTATGAATTCTCTGGAAAGCAGCTTTTCAAGGAAGCCATTTTGGGAAATGTTAGACGAAGGGTACTTGCACAGCTCGGGCCTGGTTCTGACCAGCAGAAAGTTTGCAGGCCTCCTGTAGGAACAGCAAAAGGCAACTGGGCCTGGGGAGGGCTGAGCCTGCTGCCCAGAAATCCAGACACCATCAAGGAAGTCTGTCATAGGCAGCAAAGGCCAATCCACAGCCGCCTTGAATTAGGATGCCAGACCTTGACCAAAAATTAGCAAGACTCAGAGTTCTAGTTTCTAGAGGGTCTAAGGTATCAGGAGGTTACCGAGTCTCAACCATAGAAAATGAGAGGCCCAGTTAGTTATCTGCCAGATGAATTACTAGTATGGTGTACAATCGTAGTTATAACACATTGGGCCATGCCTTTTTTTTTTTTTTTTTTTTGGTTCTTTTACTTTCTTTCTTTTTTTTTTTTTTTAATTGAGGTAACAGCAGTTTACAACACCATATATGATTTAGGGAAATGGGTTCACACCTCTTCAGATATGTGTCACCACACCACCCCCACCCATCACCCTCCACCATAATGCACTGTGGCTCCTCACTAAGTCCATTGAGAATTGACTAGATATGTCAATTCTCCCCACTCCAGAGCTACTAAATCTGAACCTGGGTTTGGGGAGATATGAGTTCAGCCATGTGTGTTTTAACAACCCCCCTGAAGGATGGGGATGCACGTTTAGGGGGTCTTAAAAGGCCCCTAATGAAGGCCAGGATCAGCCCGGAGCTGAGCTTCATGGTGAAGGAGAAGCAGCTCAAAGACCTGAGGGTGTTGTTAAAAGATTCTGATTTTATAAGTTTGAGGTGGAATCAAGAATCTACATTCCTATAAAGCTCCCAGGGAGTAGCCAGGACCTGGTTTAGGACCAGACAGTAAACACTGTCAACTCTGCAGGCCATATGGACTCTGTCACAACTACTCAACTTTGCCATGGCATCAGCGTAGCCGCAAACAGTCCTCAAACAAAGGAGCATGGCTGTGTCCAATGGCACTGACGTTGGAATTTCATATAATTTTCACATGTGTTGCAGTATTATTCTCCTTTTGGTCTCTCTTGACCATTTTAAAATTTAAAGACCATTCTGAGCTCACTGGTCATATAAAACCAGGAAGTGAGTCATATTTGGCCTGCCTGGACTTAGTCTATAGACGCCTGGCCTAGATTACTGATTGCCACCCCAGATCTGCCAAAGCAGAACACACAGAGGTGGGGTCAGGGCAACCTCATTTCATCAGACCCCGAGGTCATCCTCATTCAGCTTGTCCAAATACCACTGCTGGAGTGGAAGTCCTACTTTTAGTGCTGTTAATAGTTCAGTCTTCCTGACTTTCCCAATTCGGGGGGCTTGGAAGGGCTTTATATAGAGGGCTGGGGGTGCTTTCTTATTTCCCCGCTGGTGTTCCATCCTCCAAGGTGCCGCCCGCTCCTTCCAGTGGTGTCAATTTCTGGTACAAGGATATACAGTCCCTGTGTCTTTAGGGGGTGGTCAGTTCCAGCACTGCTCAGCCCCAGGGTCTTGCTGGAGAGGCAGGAGGGCCTGATCATACTGTGTGGCTTTCTAAATGAGCACAAGTTGTATCTTAGCTGCAGGGAAAAAACCACACAAGGACCTGTTGCCAATCGCTGAAGATGTGCTTTGCTATTGCTCAAGGATAGGCAGGCATGACGGCATGATTCTGGCGGGACGACTTAAAAGGAGATGAAATCAAGGGCTTCTTAAGGGTTGGGTTTGTTTTCTTTGTTTTTTATTTTTCTGTATTTTTAAAATCTTTTTTTAAAAGTTATTTATGCATACAAGAACTGGGGTACAGGCCAAAGGTGTGGGGGGTGAGATGATTCACCAGAGACAGTGTGGGGAGCAGAACAGGCAGACTGACTGAAATACACTGCTGAGGAGAGCAGCGGGCGAGACAGGAGAGGTCTATAGAGCCATGTGGGTAGCTCCCTGGCTGGGGATTGAACTCATGCTGCAGAGGCTGCGGATAGCTTCTCAGTGCTGTGCTCAACCCCTTGGGCCCAGGCAGGCCCCAAGGGTTTGTTTTTGAGTTCTAGGAAGGAGTGGAAACCTAAAGGCCATACATGCTTATCTCAGGAATGTCGGGGACTTAGGAAAGGAAGTCTAGAGGATGCAGTGATGAAGCAAAGCCAACAGGAAAAGGGAAAGAGGAGGGGAAGGGCGGTATGTGAGGCTCTAAACAAGCAAGCCGCCCTGTCTTGGCAAAGGGCTGAGCTCATTCATTAGACCAGTACTTCTCAATTTTCATTTGCATATAAGAACCCCAGAGGAATCTTGTTCAAATGCAGATGTTGATTCTTTAGGTCTGCAGAGGGATCTGGGAGCCTTTCTGACTTGCTCGCAGGTGACCCAAGGATTCTGGAATGCGAGGATGTGGCTGACACACTGGACAGCCTTTTGTTTTGTGCTCCTTTTAAACAGCCATGCTGTAAAGGAATATGGGGTCCAGGGCTCTGTCCCAGCCGGGGCTGAATTACTGCCATCCAGGACTGCCACATCTAACACTTCTCAGGGGGCTCCCTCCAGGACAGCACCTGCCATCACACCCACCAAAAGAGCAAGGAGGTGTGGGGGCTCAAATCATCCTGCCCTCTAATCTCCAAGGCACAGTCAGGCTCCAGCCTTTTCTTTATTAGCCCAAAGTCTGTCTCAGGACCCAGCCCCGCGCCTGTGGAATTGCATGTGCCGAGAGAAGGTCTATTTTATTATTGTAATTCACCCAAAGGTGCCTTGTGGGCTAGTGGTGTCCCTGCAGCCAGGAGTGAGAGGGTGGCAGGCATCCTTAGGGAACTTTTGTCAGTAGCCTGCTACACTTGGCAAAGCAGACACACACTGCTTGGTCACTCAAGCCTTGCGTGGAGCTCGTGTTAACAAGCTGAGATAAAATGACATCACTTGATCAAAATGAGAAATAATATCAAGGGTTGGTGAGGTGTAGAGAAACCGGAACTCTCCTATACTCCTGGTAGGAATGTAAAAGGAATGCAGTCACTTTGGAACACAGTCGAGCAGTTGCTCCAATGGTGAAAGAGAGTTACTACATGACCCAGCAATTCCACTCTGAGGTACCTATATATGCAAGGAAAGTTAGACATCATTTGTCCACACAGAAACATGTACATGAATATTCACTGCAGTATTAATCGTACTAATCAGAAAGTAGAAACAAGCCCAATGCCCATCAACTAATGAATGGATATATCTAAGAAGTGGTCTCTCTACCCCCCACTACAACATGGATGAAACTTGAAGACATGCTAAGTTAAAGAAGCTAGACAAGAACAGACAGATACTGTATGAGTCCGTCCATGTATATGGAACGTTAAGAACAGGAAAATCTGGAGAGACAGAAAACAGATTAGTGTGGCAGAAAACTGGGGAAGAAGGGAATTGGGGGTGATGGCTAAACAGTGTGGGGTTTCTTTTAGGGTAATAAAAATGTTCTAAAATTGTGGTGATGGATTCATAACTCTGACTACACTAAAAACCATTGATTTAAATGGGTGCATTAAATAGTAAGTGAATCATATCTCAATAAAGTTAGTAAAAATGTCATCATGTGCCCGTTGGAGAGCTCATAACAAGTGGTGCAGAGGGAGGTTGAGACCTTGATAAAAGGGGACAAGGCCTGGCCTTGGGGCGGCAACTTCTCAGAATCCTTGAGGAAAATCCAAGCAGCTCGGGCATGAGACCCTAAGATCACAGCCAAGTGTTGATGCAAACAACCACACTCAGACAGACCCTGGACAGGGGTCCAGTGAGGGCCCAGAGGGAGACTGATTCTCGCCTATCTATCCCTGGTGCCCTGCAAGGCCACTCAAAAACTGAACTCAACATCTGCCTGTGGTAGAGTGAAGGGAATTCTGGAATCACCAGAATAAGCCCTCCCAGTAGGGGGCCCCACGGTACGATGAATTAGGTGGCCCAAGCAAGGGAACCTAGATGTGGTGAAGCATCTAGAGGGATCCTGGGACATGCCACCAGCAGCTTAGGCCTGGCCAGCGGTGTGCTCCCCAGCAAATTTCATTCCACAGACCCACCGAGAACCTCCAAGATGCCTCCAAGTTGCTCAGTTCCCTGCTAGGCCTGGAGGGCATGATGTGAAGAAGATGCTAGTACCTGCTTACAAGGCCGAGGACATCAGATCCACTAACAGCTAATGGTGAAACAATAGGGCTCGACCCCTTGGAAAGCTGAGTCAAAAATATAAATTGAAACAAGATTTCAGCATTGAATAGTTACAGGAATGGGAGTCTCTGACAATTGCTGAGTCAGTGGCAACAAGTCTGTCAGAATTTCTATAAGGGCCACTCAGAGGTGAGGGGCGGAGTCCACAACCACTTCCTCAGCACTGGGCAGTGGGCTGGCCAAGCCCTGGCCAGTTCTCACTCTGGGGGCCCTAATTTAACCAGCATTTTAAAACATGCTTGGATCCCTGGAACTTGGAAGGCCACTCAGCTCAGCTACCCACGCAGTAAGTGGCAAGCCAGAGCTGTCCGTCAGAGGGTCCTGGGGTACAGTTGGCGCTGAAGAGATAGGTGCTCATTAGACACGACTGGACAGACAATGCAAACAGCAAGTAACAGGAGGGAAAATGAGTCCCTGCTACAACATATCACTGTAAGAGCAGGACCCAAGAAACAGTACGATATTTCAAGGCCAAGGCAGAAAGCCTGCCCCTAAATTCTATGTTTGGATCTGTCTGTTACTCATAATTTTTTTTTTAAAACCAATATACTCAATTTACAACCTCAAACCTCTGGGATAATCTAAGGTATTAGGTCTGAATCCAGTTGTCTTCTCCCTGGAGGACAATGCATACACAGGCCTCCAGTATGAGCTCAGGATTACCAGGGAGTGAATCACTCAGCTGGGGAATGAGCACTCCAGAGGCTTTTGTGGCCAACGTGCGCTATGCCCCCCATAAGATCCAGGTGCAACCGATTAGCACCTGGACAACCTGGGAGCTTAGCAAAGCTACCAATGATTTTTCTCTTGCACAAGCTTTATCCTTAAATCTTTATCTGGAAATCCTACTCCTGGAACTCCTTGGAGTTTCTAAGTCTCCTAAAATAGTGGCTTAGGGTGATTCAATATCTAAGAGTCTCAGCAATTAACTATGCCCTGACTTGTTGCCTGTCCACAGGGATCTTTTGTTCAGGGTATTGTCAATTTTCTCAGACATTCTACTATCTCACTTCCCTATTTCTGTGGGAATTACCATCTTGGAAATTCTGGTTATAATCTGCAGGGATATTGGAAAAAGAGGGTGTTGATTCCTTGTTCAGTGAGTTAATCCACAAATATTGACTGAAGATCCCCCTTCAAGGTCCCAGACAGTGATAAGTGAGGGGTACAATAAATTCCAGCCCAGCCCTGAGGGAAGTTACGACCTATGATTATGTCTGCTTTGTCTGGTGGTGTTCCTTAAATGAGGAGAATGGGGAAACTGTACTGCTGGCTGTAACTAAGAAGCCACCTGCTTGTTGGTTCAAGCCAGGTTTGCCTACTCTGCAATTTCCTCTTTGTTGATTTTTGTACCCATCAGGTACCTAATCTCTCACAGAATTCACAAAGCTAGTAAAGAGTGGTTTTAATTTGGGGAGGGCCTTCTCCCCAGAACACAACACCCACACAGAGTTTTGTTTCCAATTTCAAAACTTGGAGAAGTTCTTAGAGAAGCCCACAGAGCCACTCCTCAGACCTTCCTTGGGCCCACAGTGCCACTCTCCACTAGTCTGGGTATCCATTAGCATCCCTCTCCCAGAGCCGGGCCCTGTGCTCCCGCAGGAGTCCTCTGTGCTGTCTGGAACCAATGGCCCATTTGCATTCTGACATTCACCACCGGAGAAAACTCTACTTCCTCAGAAGACAGAAAACTAGCCGACAGAAGTAATCTGCTACCTTCATCGTGGTATCCCAAGTACCTCGCCATTCAGTGTCCACTATAAAGCGGCAGTCTCTGGGGAGAGCCCAGATTTCATTTGAGAAGGCAGACCCTGTTTCATTTCTTTTACATTTTGAAAGGACAGGTTTATTAGGAAATGGTGAAAGAAAAAGAGGCACCTGCATAGTCACAGGCAGGCAGGAGAGCTCCACACGCTGTTTCTTACCTCAGAACTAAAGCCAAATACCCAAGAGAAAGACTCAAACAGAAAAGACCCCTGAAACAAAAAGCCCTGCAAATTGTCAGTCAAGAAATCACACAGCGGAAAACTAAGGGACTGGCTTGAGAAACCCTGGAACTGGAACTCCAGAGAGGCCGTTATTCACACTGCTATTTTGGAAGTGAATCTTTAACCTGGGTATTAGTCATAACGTGGCTGCTACAATTTCATACTATGCTATAGCCTGGCAAAGTGAACCTTCCCTTGAAACGCTCTCTTCCCTTTCAATGACCCATTTGAGTCGCCTTCTCCGAATGGAGAGTGGATGCCACACACATGTGTTTACTAAGGAACCCGTTCAACCACTTTGGAAGGGGCAGTAGCGAAGTGACCAACAAAAACAATGAATGCACACTCCAGCTTGTGGCTGCACAAGACTGTCCTATACAGTCCCGAAGAGAGAAACTTATTGCTTAAACAGAGGGTGTTCATGGACTGCAAAGCTATCACTACAGCCGCTGAGCCACGGTCCCTACGCATGCGGATTCACGGAGCTTCCCAGCCCTGTTGACCTGCGCACATCTCTCTCTCTCTCTCTCTCTCTCTCTCTCTCTCTCTTTTTTTTTTAGTTCACCGGTTTATGTTTTTTTTCATTTTATTTTTATATTCCCCATACAATTGCAACCCCCTTATTTTGACCCCAATCCCTCCTTTCCCCGTCCCCCACGCCCCCATAGTGTGTCTCTGGTTCATAGTTGTTTGTTGAATTTGATTTTTTTCTTTCTTATATTCTTTTTCCTGGGCGCCTTTTCTCTCCCACAGTCCATCAACCAAATGACCCGGGGAACGGCTCACTCAATAAGCACAAGTACCCACCTGACTCAATGTGCTCTGCCAGGCACCATGAGAAACACGAGGAAGAGTAAGATACAGCCTAGCCCCCACTTTCAAAAGCTCAGACTCTAGAAGAGTGTGAAGTATTATAATGCACACAAGGGATGAGGAATACCAGAAAAGGCACATTAAGGGCTGTGGGTGTGCAAAGGACAGAAGGCTTCCCAGCGAAGGGATCAAGGAAAAGTTTCACCACAGAGGGGCTGGTGCTGGGCGCTGGGCAGAAGTTGGACAGACAGGTGGCTGTCTAGGCTGCAGGAAACAGCAATCGCCAAAAGAGGGGAAATGTGACTCAAGCTCTAGAAAAACAGAGAGTCTATATTGCTCAGATTTAGGAAACCAGGAGAAAGGTGCTGGAAAATTAGGCTGAAGTGAAATGAGGACCCCCCTGAAAATGCTGAGAACTTTCTACTAACCTTGGGGGAGGACAGGGAGTTGCTGCTCTTAAGCTTTGGAGTAAGAGTAATGCAACTTAAAAAAAAAATACTAAATTGTATTTAAAAGACCATTATCCGAACACAGTATGAATCAGAAGGAGAGACTCAAAGTGAGAATGCTGTAGAGATAATCAAAAAGAGAAGAGCCATTATTTCCACTGCTTTCCATTCCATTATTACCACTGATGAGGTAGGAAGGGTTGAAGATGGTGCTTCAGCAGTGGTTTCCGGTGCCTCCGTTCACAGCTCTGAAACAAGAGGCAGCCACCACTATATGCTGTGGGACGTGTTATCAAAGAACAAAACACCAACTGAAAAGGCCTGCTCTCCTCTGCATCCTCCTTTCAACTTTATTTTTTTAATTTTAAAATGGGGTACCTTTTTTCATTAATTTTTGGACAATATGATTTTTCTGCTCAGGTGTGATCACCATAGTTTTCCCACCACTAAAGCACCCATAGTCCATCACCACATTCCCTTGTGTTCTTCCCCATTAGCCCTCCCCGCGCCCCACCAACACATGGGGGCCTCAGATCTCAGATCTATGATCAGCTTTCAAGGTTTGTCTTTGTCTGACCCTTTGGTTCTGCTATATTCCACACAGAAGTGATACCATCCAATATTTATCTTTTTCTTTCTGACTTATTTCACTTAGAATAATCCCTAACAGCTCCATCCATGTTGCTGCAAATGGATGAGTTTATCTTATTGATCGCTGAATAGTATTCCATTGTGTATATACACCATATCTTCTTGATCCAGTCATCCATTTTGGGGCACTCAGGTTATTTCTATATCTTGGCTATTGTAAATAGTGCTGCAGGAGAAAAAGGAACCCTCTTACACTGCTGGTGGGGATATAAACTGGTCCAGCCACTATGGAAAGCTGTGTGGAGATTCATCAAAACACCAGAAATGGACCTGCCATACAACCCAGCAATTCAATTCCTAGGTATCTACCCAAAGAACACAAAAACTCTACTTGGAAAGGAAACGTGCATCCTCCTTTTAAATGCAGGCAATTTTCTCAGTTGATTACATGTTTTAAATCCAAACAGAAATTTCTAGGCTAGCCCACTCCTGGTGAGACTTTAATTGTATATACTAAGCCAGGTGTACAGTTCCTAATACTTACACCCAGGAGCTTCATTTCAGAAGACTATGGCCGACATGGTCTGGTTTGATTTTTTAGCAAAACTTTACCAGTTTTCTCCAGGCATAAGATTCAGGAAGCCTTTCATAGTGAACATGGCATACATTCTCCATCTTCAGCCTTGCTTGCAGAAGGGGGTAGAGTGAACCCCCAAGACCTCAGATGGAAATGAGGTTTCAAGAGTTCATTTTAAGAATAGAATCAAAACTCCTATTTTTAAAAAAATATTTTTTAAAGATTTATTTATTTATGCACACAAGAGCTGGGGCACAGGCCAGAGATGCGGGGGCTGAGAGGATTCACCAGAGACAGAGTAGGGAGCAGAACAGGCAGATCTACTGAAATACACTGCTGAGGGGAGCAGTGGGCGAGACAGGAGAGGTCATGTGGGTCAGCTCCCTGGCTGGGGCTGGAACTCAAGTTGCAGTGGCTGGCTGGCAATAGCTTGATAGTGCTGAGAATTAACCCCTGCACCACCAGGGAGGCCTCAAAACTCCTATTTCTTATAGGCATACAAACACAATCAAAAGTTCAACTTTGCTATGGGCTCTCCATACATTTTATGTGGGTTGTGCAGACACTGTGTCTTTACGAGGCTGCAAAGAATAAGCGAGCAGGCCAGAAAAGCTGCATCAAATTCAAAGATGGAAGAACTCCAAAGACCTTCTAGGAGCAGGAATGGGAATATTTTACTCTCACTCTGACAGATTTGCTATTAAATCTCAGCTGGTTACATAATGGGGGGGTTAGTGAGGCCCTAAATCCCCATCTCCCTCTATCAGAGGTTCCTGACTCCAGGCCTCTTCCCTTCTCTCTTACTGGAGACATGATGTCCACTGGCTCAGAGAGTAACTCAGAAATGATCTACAAAATCTCTCTGGCAACCAGCACTCAAGTGAAATCACCTGAGCTGATGTGCCTCCGGACTCACCTGCCTCGTCTCCCCTCACCAGCCTTCCCTAACCTGTGGCTCAGACTGAATCCAAGAGCCAACTTGGATTCAAAGGCCCGGCAGAAAATATTTTCTAATACACCCCAAAGAAACATGCCGGGCTCAAGACAAGCGGGCTCAAGTGGCGTGTTTTGAAAGCCACTGCAGTCAGCTTCATTCATCTGTGGTCACAGCAGAATCAGAGGGCAGGTGAGGAATCCAGGGAAGGGGTGGCAAGGAGGAGCAGAGTGGCCCCCACTTGGGGGCAGCATGCAGTCTGGAGGAGGGAGACAGGCCACCCAGGGGCAAGTCCGGAGGCAGGAGAGTAGTGTGTGATGCGGGGGGAGGTGCTGGCAGAGAGCTCTACTACACAAGGGTACAACCCAAGAGAAAGGACAGGGGAGGCAGGGGAAGAGAGGGCCGGGAGCACAAATAGAAAGAGGCCCTTGGGGAGAAAGTTTCCAGATGTACAGGCAGCTCAGAGATGCTTCCAAATTCAGCATGATCTAGTTTCTCAAGGTCTCTTGATTTCCCCTCTTGATTCCCCTTGGCCTGCATTGACTCTCCCTTCCTCTCCAAGTTCATTTTAGCCTGACTGCTGCTGGGGTGGGGGGCATGAACACGTCAAGGAAACAGCACTTGCCTGGCACTGAGGAGACTCCTTCCACCTCGCCCTGAGTCAGTTCCTACCAGTCCACATAACACTTACAAAATTCAGCTCCAAACACAAATGTACCTGTTTATCTCTTTACACGTTCAATTTATTTCTTCAATTCATGCTGAGAATTTCCAACAGCCATAACCAGGTCTCCTGGAACACTCAGCCTCATCCTTCACCCTGAACCCAGCAAGTCCGTTTCTCAGACACCAGATTCAAGCTGCGCAGTGTAAATCCAAAGTCAAATATCTGCACACCTTAAAAACCACTCTGCATTAACACTCCATTAAAACGTGGCTGTGGACATCCTCTCCATTCCCGGGTGACAGGGGTGCATTCATGTGCTCCCCCGAAGCTCTTTGCTAACCTAAAACTCCCAGATGGAGCATTTAGCTGGAGCTTTCTAACGGGCATCTGCAAGGGTTTGCCAACACCACCAGAGGGTCCCCTTGGATGCCAAAGACCAGGCACTGCAGCAACGAGAAGCCACACCCCCGCCCAGCTGCGTCGCGCGCGTGTAGTCCTCTCTCCCTGGGACTCACCAAGCCAGCGCATGCCACATGTCACCACTCTCAGCGGGCACCTCTGTCCCAGAGGCGCAGACTTTCTTGGAATCCCCAGCAAGGGGGGAAGGAAGGCGGGGAAAGGCCCCGCCTAAGCTGTCCACGAGAGTCGCTCCACGGTGGCTCGTGCGCTGCAGACCCAGGGGGTGGCCTGCGGGCTCGAGCGGGAGGGGGCCGAGGCTCCCTCCAGGACCAGCTGCCAGCCCCTGGGCACCCGGGGCTCCAGAGCTACGCCGCGAGAGGCAGAACGCCTCCCGGTCGGGAGAAAGTAGCTCGCGGCCAAACTTGTCCTCAGAGCCTCCCGCGCCCAGGAGGGTTTTGGCCCCCTGGAGCCCCAGACGCGCGGGCGCGGGGCTCGTGGCGCCGCGGGGGCGCTCAGCGCCTGACACCGCGCACACCGCACCGCGCTCCTCCCGCAGCCCAGACGCCAGGCGCCGGCGGCACCCCTCCCCGCGGCGGCGAAAGACACGCCGGGCGCGAACAAAGGGCGCCCCCCGCACCTCCCCAGGTCCACGATCCCAGGGTCCCCGCAGCCCAAATGGGGAGACGGCCCCGCTCGGCCCTACCTGGGAAGCCGCGGCTCGGCGGGACTCGCAGCAGCAGCGGCAGCAGCAGCGCGGGCCAGAGTGCGGGGCTCCCCATGGCGCGCCGGCCAGGATGGGCTCCGCGGGCAGCGCGCGTGCAGGGGCGGGAGGCGAGAGCGAGACCTGGGGCTGCGCTGGGAGCGAGCGGGATTAAAACGCGCCGGGAAACTCCTCCTCTCGCCTCTCCCCTCCCTCCTCTGCCCTCCTTCCTCCGCCTCCCCGGAACGCTGGCGTGGTTTGGGGCTCCGACCCTCCCCCCTCGTTTTGTACCCTCGCTTCTTCTGGCAGCGGGGCTGGTCCCCCCGGGCCTGAGAGCGGCAGGGGCGCGCCCGCGGAAGCCAGAGGGCCCGAGAGTATCTTGCTGTTCTCCAAGTGTGTGCCCTCGCACCCCGAACACGCGCCTTGCCGGCCCAGCCGCCTCCCAGATCTCGGACCCCCGGCGAATGCCATGAGCGGAAAGGTGCCTGGGTCACACGGACGGGGCACCCGAGAGCTCCAGAGTGGCCCACAAAGCCGACTGTTCTAGGGCCAGGCTGGCTGCTTTGACTCTCACGACCTGCCTCAAGCTCGGCATTACTCTGTCCGTGTCATCCGAGAAGAAACCGAGGCGTAGAAACTGCCCAGGTTCATGGTTATGGGCAAAGCGGGGACTTGAACTTAGGTGTGGGCTCCTGCCCGCGCCAGCCTCCGCACTCCCGCTGTTTTCTCTTTTGCAAACGACTGATTTAAAGGCTCGACCGAGGGCGCGCCTGCTGCCTGCTGCCTGCTGCCTGCTGCCCGCTGCCCTGGGATGCACTTGAACATCTCTCTCCAGGGTCTGCTGATGGACAGGCACCAGGCACAGAAAGTTCCCTGTCTCACCCACCCGCTTGGAAATCCAGTTGCTGCAGTTTCCTGCAAGCGGATTGCCCCAGTTCCTGGGTTGTTCTCAACCACCCCAAGGACACCAAGACCGCCTGGGGCCTCCACCCTGTGGTCTGGCATCCGGAGCGGGTTTCTAGGCTGCCTGCAGGACGGATTTGGTTTCTCAAATTGATTTTTCTGTAAATGGGTAAGGCAGGACCTCACCCCTTTCCTCCCTTGCCCCCTTTCCAGCCCCGAAAGGAGCTTAGGAAGTTATAAGCGGGCTGGGCTGCGGCCTTAGGTTGGGCAGTTTGGGCTCTGCACAAAGGTGCCTGGAGAAAAGGGTGAGTGGGCGTCAAAATCCACCCACCTCTGGATTCCCAGAGCCCCTGCCTTGGCAGGAGCCACCTCCCTGGCGGAAGGGCACATTCCTCCTGGCCAAGCAGTCTGATCTGTTAGCTGGGCGAGGTGCCCTGGCAACATCCACCCAGGTGTTCCACTCTTGTATGAGGGTAAGTGCATTTCAAAGCACCTGCCTTGAACTTCCATATACTCTCCAGTGCTGAGGGGCTTCTTTCCATCTCCTGTGGGTTTCCCCACTGCTACTACCGCCTCAAAGAGCCAACAGTCCTTCAAGAACCCTCTCATCACAAGCAAAAAAGGGAGGTGCGGCTGGTCTATGGCCTCCACCACAGCAACTCCAGGGAGTGGTCCTCAGTCTCGCCCACAAGCCAGTTCCCCGGGGAGCTTCATGTAAATATCTTATCATAGCTGGACCCCGGAGCAAATAAAGTAATCTTTGGGGTGCAGGCTGGAATCTGACCAAATGCATATCATGGCTCCCCCGTGCTCAGGTGCAGCTTTGAGACTGGGAGACTTCCAGGGTCTCTCCACCTAGGCTGCTGTAGGGTAAGGTAAAAAATCAGGCTTTTCTGCCCTCCCGCCATCAGGATAGATGAGGGAACCCTGTGATCCTGAATGCATGCCTGATGGCGGGCACCTGAAGTGGGCACACCTGCGCTAAGACTGTGCTTTTTTAAGGGCGGTGTTACGGGGACGCCAGTAGAAGCCGAAAGAGAAGCCGAGAGAAGCAGCAGAAGCCGAGAGAGAAGCAGAACGCAGGAGAGCCCAGATAGAGTGAAGACTTGCTGGGGGCTGGGAGGCCTGCCAGCCTCCCGGCCCCCCAGCACCTTTGCCTGCCGTGTACCGGGTAAATCCCAATAAAAGACCTGCATAAAACCACTGAGGACTCTGACTCCTCCTTTACCCGGTCTGCATGGGATCAGAAAACCTGCTCAGTGTCCGGTCCTGCCTCTACAGCTATATTGCAATTGGGGCTGGATACTTCATTGTTGGGGAAGGAGGCTGCCCTGTGCACTGAAGGGTGTTTAGCAGCACCCCTGACTTCAATGCATCAGATGCCAGTAGCACCCCCTCATTTTCTTATTTGTGACACCAAAAAATGACTCCAGGTGTTTTTCAGATGCCCCCTAGGGGAATATTTGCCCCCAGTTGAGAACCACTGGTCTAGGCCCATGAGCAAGGGTTAAAGTGCACCCCAAACTTCAGGTCCAGGTTAGTCTGTCTAGTCTTCCATTCTAATTCACCTCTGAAGCAGCTTTCCTCACAAAAACCAGCATTAAGTCTATTACTGGGCTAAGAGGGAACACCTGACATTCTCCTAGCACCTGAGTCTGGTTGAATTACGAGAAACAACATACTCATTTTAAAGAGTTGCTTTCTCAACAAATGCTGGGGAGGGTGTGGAGATAAAGGAACCCTCTTACACTGCTGGTGGGGATGTAAACTGGTCCAGCCACTGTGGAAACCTGTGTGGAGTTCCCTCAGCACACTTAAAATGGATCTACCATACGATCCAGCGATTCCACTCCCAGGAATCTACCCAAAGGACACAAAAACACCAACACGAAAGGAAACCTGCACTCCTATGCTTACTGCAGCACTATTTACAATAGCCAAGATATGGAAACAACCCAAATGCCCTAAAATAGATAAATGGATCAAAAGGCTGTGGTGTATTTACACAATGGCATATTACTCAGGGATCAAAACAACAACAACAAACTCGTGCCATTTGGGGCAACATGGATGGAGCTGGAAGGGATTATGCTAGCTGAAATTAGTAAGAAGGAAAAAGATACCGATGGTCTCACTTATACGTGGATTACAGAGAAACCAAACAAAAGGTCAAGAAAAAAGTCCAGACTAGCAGCTGACCATAGATCTGAAGCATGCAGCAGATGAGGGGCGGTGGGGGGGGCAAAGCAAGGGAGGGATGAACACAAGGGAATGTGGTGATGGTTCATGGGTGATACAGTGGCAGGAGAACTATGGGAACTATAGTTGTAAGAAAAAATGAATTAATAAAAAATAAAGAGTTGCTTTCTTCGCTAACTTAGAGCAAACTCCAATCTGATGATGATGATGATGATGATGATGATGATGATGATTCCCGGCCTCCCTCTCTGTTAGAAGGGACGCAGGAGAAGGGGAAGTGGGAGAAGGACATTATCAACTCATCCCCCGCTATCTTGGTAGACAATAGGAAGTTCAGGTGGATTCACAATCTGTCAAATAACTGCACCCAGAAGATGGCTTCACAGTTGATGGGAACTAAAAGAGAAATCACCGAGCTCTGATCCTACTCCTGTCCTGCTGACACAACTTTTCATGGAAAAAGACACTGGCAGGGTGAGACACAAAGCTCTGGGCAGGTAAGAAACTGGGTCCAGGCTCAAAACAGGCAAGGATGCTCTGTTGACTGAACAATAAACGATCCTAGGGATCGATATGAAGCCCTACATTGTGGGTTCCTATGAGCGGGCTACGAGCTGGCCACTCATGGGCAACTGTGACCTATTTGCTATCTACAGATCACAGCAGAGCATTCCCTGACTACCTACGGCGTATAGCCCGTATCATGAGGCAGGCCCGGGGACGCCTAGGCCGCTGTTGGCCTGATTACGTAACTCTCTCCATGGTGGTCCTGGGATAACGCTGCCTGTGATAACATCACATACTTTGCTGACGCAAATGTCTCAACATATGCTCACGATGTCTCCCTCCCTGTTCCTTGTAAAACTTTGTCCCCCATTCCTATGTGACCCTCCTGATCCTTTTCCTCATACCATTGTCGCGTGATGAGCGTTTACTAGCCTGTGTGCTTTCAATAAATGGCACAAGAACTTCTGCGCAAGAGTCTTGCCCTTATGTGCCCCTACGATCTGCCTACACCTCCTCATTTGCCCACCCTCTCAAACCAGTTCTCTATCCACATTCTTTCAGAATGGGGGCAGAAGTTGAAGTTTAAAATTGGTAGCTCACTGTACCTTGGGAAAGGGGTTGGCAGTGGAGTAAAAGTGGAGGGGACACTCAGGAGTGATACTCCTCAAACCATCTGTGGCAAAGGACTATTATTTAAACCTTTCCAATCCATCATTTGATGGATGCTTTTGTAAAATCAAGAAATATGACTCACTAGAAAAATAACTTGGAAAAAGATCAGAGAGCAGCACCCATTCAGAGACCACACTTCGACTAGCACAGTGAGAGGAGGCTCATCTTTTACATGGTGCACATATACCAATTACAGCCTCCAGGCTTCTGAGAAACCAAGGCTAGAAGGACAAGGAGATTTGACCTCAGTCTGTTGAAATCATGCTAAATCATAGTGGAGTGACTCGGGCTGCTTCTTGTGCTCACTGCTGCCTATTAAAAATCTAGATCTGAGGGGATGAATATGAGACTGCCCAAGGTCATGATCAAAAAAGCTAAGGACAGGGCCTCCCCGGTGGCACAGCGGTTGAGCGCTGGATTGCGAAGCTGCCCGCAGCCTCTGCAGCGCCAGTTCGATCCCCGGCTGCTCCCCGGCCTCCGGAGGAGGGTCCCGCATGGCGCGCAGACCTCTCCTGCCGCCCGCTGCTCCCCTCAGCAGTGTACTTCATCCATCTGCCTGTTCTGCTCTCTGCTCTGGCTCTGGTGAATTCTCTCACCCTCCCGCGCTTCTGACTGTACCCAGTGCTTGTATAAATAAATAAAAAAAAAATCTAAAAAAAAAAGCAAAAAAAAAAAAGCTAAGGACAGTCCAAGAACAGCATCTGTCTACAACCCCCTGGCTAACAGGTATTTCTTTTCTTTCTCTGGTAAATACTCAGAATAATACAAGTGAAAAAATTCTGCTGCACAAAGGAAAGGGAATATTTTTACTCTGAAGATTCAAAGGAAAACATCTTTTGCGAAAATAACCTACAAAAAAGGAAAGGCGATTTTTGACCATGTCTATTTGGTCTATTCAGTAAAAGATTCAAAGAAAGTGTTTATAAAGTGGGAATAAGAGGTCACAAGAAGAATTGAGAAATATAAGAATGCAGAGAAAAATAATGAAATGAACAACTTGCAGGTTCAATTGTCACAGGCCCGGAAGTCATTCTTCCTGCCCTGCTAACAACCACAACAAAAAAACTGGGCAAACATGAAAATCAGTGACTTTTGTTGGACCCAGGAGCGAACTGAATTTTCAGGGCAGATCACGAATCATCATTATCTGGGGAGTCAGGCATATCCAGGGGGCTGCTTACCTGGAGCAGAAGTCGTGGGGGCTGTACGTTGGTAGGAACACTTAAATGAAAATTTCGAAAAATTGCTGAAGGCTGATTGTGCACTGATAAGAGAAAAACTCCGGGGGTTGGGGGAGGCTGAAGGTATAGCAGCTACCCCCACATTACTGTGGGCTTAACTTCTGTGAAGACTTAGGTTTTCATGACAAAGTTTCTAGAAACCCCTTCCTGCCCTGGCAGGAGAGGGAGAGAGTAATTCTGAAATGTACTCAGAGACTTCTCCATAAGAAAGGACTGCTTTACAGGGGGAAGAGTTTACCAGAGACTTGTCTCACCTTGAGGAGAAGCATTTCTCTTCAGCCCCTGAAGCCTACCTGTCTACCTCAGGGAAGAAAGTAAAAAAAAAAAAAAAAAAAGTCAACAACCACTTGCAGACAGAGTCCAGGGACACAGATCTACAAAAGACTGAGAACTGAGATTTAATCATAAAATTAAAGAACAGCTCTGCTCCCAATCACCTCATCGCCACCACACAGGGATCTACCTTTAGTGACGCTGGGTTGTAGCTGAAAGAGCTGCGAGACTTGGACTCACTCTGAGGAGTACTCAGGGAAGCCCAAAGTCAAGAGACTAGATACAAGCAAGGACACTAAAAGAATCTGAAGTCCCTGGCACCTATGGGTATAGCAAATATTAACCACCACCCCACTCCTAGTCAGTTAGTTCCTGGCAGTTACAGAATTGAAGTCCTGTTTTCTTGCTGGTTGTTGGTCAGAACTAGTGAGGTTCTCAGTGGCCGTGGCAGATAGACATGCATTTGGAAGTCTTTGGCAAGTCCCTATACTGACCCTTAGAATTCTGAATCAGAACACTGCCACCCTTTGTGGATAACTTCTGTTCTTTTCAAAGGAGAGACTCTTGGCTTGCTACTGGGCCTTAGTAGAGACTGAAGGCTTAACCATGGGCCACCAAATTACTGTGTAAACTGAGCTGCCCATTTTGAACTGGGCGTTGAACTGGCCAAGCCATAAAGTTGGGTGTGCTAGCAGCCCTCCATCATCAGATGGAAGTGATCTATATGTTATTAGGCCTGGGTGGGCCCAGAAGGCACAGTAGATTGTATCAGAAAGTGACCGAAATGCCTATGGCCCCTACTTCTGCTACATTAGTTTCTCCTTTCAAGCCCACATCTATGACCAATTGAGGAAGAAGGCCTGGTTTAAAGATTGTATGGAGGGCCTTCCTGGTGGTGCAGCGGGTTGAGCACAGCGCTGTAAAGCTGTCCGCAGCCTCTGTAGCTCCGGTTCGATTCCCGGCCGGCCAGGGAGAATCCCACACGGCGCAGCAGACCTCTCCTGTTGCGCCCGCTGATCCCCTCAGCGGAGTATATCGGTCCGTCTGCCTGTTCTGCTCCCAGCTGTCTCTGGTGAATTCTCTCACCGTCCTGCACCTATGGCCTGTACCCCAGCTCTTGTATAAAAATAAAAATATATCTTTAAAAAAATTTAAAGATTGTATGGAATGTACTTTCACCCCCTGAAAGTAGAGCATGGTGGCATGTGGGTTCCTATGATCTGGCCGCTCATGGGCAACTGTGACCTATTTGCTATCTACAAATCAGAGCAGAGCATTCCTTGACTACCTACAGAGTATGGGCCCGGGGACGCCTAGGCCGCTGTTGGCCTGATTACGTGACTCTCTCCATGGTGGTCCCGGGATAACTCTGCCTGTGATAGCATCACATACTTTGCTGATGCAAATGTCTCTTGACAGATGGTCACGATGTCCCCTTCCCTGTCCCTCGTAAAACTTCGTCCCCCATTCCTATCCCACCCTCCTGACTTTATTCCTCACACCATTGTCGCGTGATGAGCTTTGGCTAGCCTGTGTGCTTTCAATAAATGGCACAAGAACTTCTGCTCAAGTAGCAGAGTCTCGTCCAGCAAACCTGCTCCACGACTGCTGTGTCCATCATCGCGTTCCCGCCGCAAAGCGGCAACAAAGTTCCTGTCGCAACAGTGACACTATCGCCCTGTTTTCTGCTGCAGTGGCTGCGCATAGCGTCACAGGTTGTGTCTTAACCCCTTGCGCCACCAGGGAGGCCCTTGGCCCTGCTTTCTGACAGCAGTGAAGGACGGGCAAGGGGAAATTCTCCCGGGGGCAGGCTGTTGACTAGTCCACCTGGACACTTAAACAGACACTACACAGGATATGGATTTTTTCTCTGTCCACATGTTTCTGCTTAAATGGCCATCTGGTGTTTCAGAGAGCCCCTTAGCCACTGTCATGGTATTCCACACAACATTGTTTCTGATAAAGCAACTCACTTCCTTGAAATGAGGCAAATGGCTCATGCACAATTCACTGGCCTTACCCTGTTCCCCATCACCCTGCAGCAGCTCCATTCAAGTGGAATAGCTTTTAAAGAAACATTTATGGCTCCAGCTAGGTGGTAACACCTCCAAGGGCTGGGCAAGATCCTCCTGGATGTGTGAGCGTCCGATATCTGGTGCTATTTCTCTCATAGCCAATACTCACAGATCCGTGAGTCCTGAGAAAGTGGGAGTGGGGCTGGATGAGGAAGTGAGGCTGGGTGTAGGCACTAGCCAGAGTCAGGGTGCCCCAGCTCAGAGAAAAACTGGATGTTCAGAAAACCAATACAATTGGGGAACAACAGCCAAAGGCTCATTCTGGGAAAATAAAACAAATAACTGAAAAAGAAGACCCCGGGGGGCTACAACCAATCACTGGGGACACAAAGCTAAGGCACCCGAGCCTCGGCCCTCCCTCTGTGCTCATATAAACTCCTGCTTCTTGTCCCTCAGCAGCTGCCCACCAGAACCCCCCTCCATTCAGAGAGCTTACCTGTCCTTATCTGACAATAAATTTCTTGCCTTTCTGCCTGACTGTCTCAACTTTGAATTCTTCCCTCATGGAGACGAGGAAGAGGTGCAACCGGACCCCAGCCCGATTCACCATCCATCATCACCTCCAGTGATCCATCTGCAAGACGTTCCTTCCCAGCATATGTGCTGCTGCTCTACAGCTCCCAGATCCAAAGGGGGAATGTTTCCACCAGGAGCCCCAACGATGATGGCTATGAACTTAAAGCTGAGACCGCTGCCTGGCTGAGCCGGGCGTCCCATGCCACTGAAGAAGCAGGCAGAGAAGGGGACTACTGTCTGGCTAGGCGATCGTCATGACTACCAGGTAGAAACTGTGTTGCTACCATCACACCATGGGGGTAAGAATAATATCTGCCAAGCAGGGAATCTTCAAGGCTGCCTCTTCACACACCCCTTGTCCTATGATGAAAGTCAACAGAAAACTAACAATCCAATTCAGGGCTGCTGCTGTGCCAGCACCTCCAAGAATGAAAGCTGCATTTCCCAGAATTCACTCTGCTATTTGTTTCCACTTTGGTTTGGCCCCAGGGGAATTCCTTGGGTGCTCTGGAGGTGGGGAGGGAAGTAAGTGGCCATTTTGCAGCTCGCATGTCATGCTGATCTCTGTTGGCGTGAAGCAGCAGCTGGACCTGCAACTGCTCTGGCTTCACCTAATCCTCCCTCAAAAGGCAAAGGACCATGACCAGCAGCTGAGGTGCTTCCTGACAGCAAAAAGAATATCCAGTGGCAGAATATACAAAGAAAGTGGTTATAAATAGCAGCTCCGCCCAGTAATCACTACAAAACAAGGGCTGTAATGCAAGTGTTTTTCTGGATATTTGTTTTCTTTCTCATTCCCTTATCATCTAACACAAGACATAGTAACGATATTTAAACTTTCTGTCTCACTATTTAAGGTATAAGATATATCAGCATGACAAAGAATGACAAAACAAATGACAAGACAAAAAAAGGAACTTTGTATTCTCTTCTGGGGAAGGGTTAACGTCTTTACTTTTTTTTTTTTTTCATTTGCATGCAGGACAGTTGTATGAGGCTAGGCACAAGCAGGACTCTGGTTTTTATTCAGAGATGAAGTATACTTCACAGAGATGTGTACGGATGCCAAGTTGACAAGGGGTGGATTTTAATGGCTTCGTGTCACCTTGGCGAGGCTAAGATACATTTCCAAGAATTCACTCTCATTTGTTTCTAGTTAAGGTCAGTCACCAGGGAGATTTCTGGGAGTTCCAGAGGCTGGAAAAGAAGCAGCGGCCATTTTGTTAGTGCACACATCTCACTGCCTTCCTGTTGACTTACCTCATTTGGTGTAAAGCAGCAGCTGGGCCTGCAAAGGGTCTTCCAGGCCCTCCTTCAGCTGATTCCCCGTATCCTCCTTCAGCTTCTTCAACTCCTAGGCCAGGTCTATGTGACAAAGACCCCCAACTTATGCTGGATACCCTTATCAATAAGATCTGAGACTACAAGAACTAGCACGAGTTCCAGTTCTTCCTCAGGGGACTCCAACTCATGCTTGTTGGTTCCAGCCTACCCTTGACTCCCCTCCATCTTTCCTTCCCTACCAGCTGTCTCATGAACTTCTGGCTCCAGCATTAGACTGAGAGATCAAAGTCCTACAGAGATGACTTAGTGAGCTCCCACAATTGGATAAAAGCGATTCCCTGTAACATATCCACATTGGCTCGATGCAGTCACTATGTATCCCCTACTGATTTATTCTTCTGATTGCACTCAGCCTGATACAGGTGAGAAGCCAGGCATGGAGGGAAAATAAGTTTAGTTTTGAACATGTTGAGATTGCAGTACAAGCAAAACAACACCATGGAGATGTCTAGTGCAGGGATTATGTGAAATTCAGGAGAGATGGATATATTTGAAATGCTTGCATGGAGGTGAAACCTGAGGTCACTGAGGACAATGGAGAAAAAAGGAAAGAAAGGAGAAAACTGACAGGGAAAACTGAAGGAAACTACAGTAAACACCAACTTCTAGATCTTGACAGAGACACCTGAGGTTCGAGGGGGAAGGAGCCTTTTTTTATTTCTTTGCCAGATAGAACCTGTGAAAATATATACAAGTGAGCATGATCCAGTTCTAGAAGCTGACAGAAAATGTAATGACATGAGATGACATCAGTTAGACCCGAGGCTGAATCTCTTTCCTATAAGGTCTATGCCTTGTAACTTCAAAGCCCTCACCTTGGGTTGTAATGTGGGTTGTGACACTTCTCTCCGTCTGACAGAGAAGCAAGTGGCTAGAATACTTCTGACACAAGAATAATTTAACGTGGTAATAAGGAAGCAATCAATTTGTCCCCTAGAGGCTATGCATTTGAAGAGGAGTAACTAGTGTGAGACTGGGAAATTTTTTTGCATGAAATCTATCCTCAGAAATATGCTCCCAGCCAGCTATTATGATACTGATTTCCCAAAGAAGACCCCAGTTCTTGGCCTATGAGGTCAGCTCAGAGTCCTACAGAGGTGCAGTTGACCCTTACAAAAGGCTGCATCCATTGATTTGTCACTCAATCTCTTCTTCATCCTTCGGATTCTACTGATGTTTGGCATATTTAGGGGCTCTGACTGCTAGAAAGCCGATTCATCTCCAAACACACTGGAGGCAACAGCTTTGTCACATGTTTCAAGTCAAAGAAGGATGTGCAGAGGAGAAGGAAAGCTTTCACCTACTCTTTTGTAATCAACCCAAAGGTCATCGTCACTGCCAGGACTTAGACTGGAAAATTAGTCTTGCAGGCTAAAGAAAGGCTTCCAGCTACGAGAAAGCTAACAAGCAACCTCTCCTCGTGGTTGTTCCCATGCCCTTTCTCCTGCTGTTCCTAAAGTTCTCTCCTGGAGGCTGAGTTTCTGGTGCACTGTGAGGTCTTCTGGGAGGCCAGAGTGCATACTGGAAACCTTGCTGTTTGGCCAGAGCTCTGAGCACTCCAGCCAACTTCAAAGCAAGCCAAGTTCAGAAACAATGAGTTAATAGTCCATTCTGGGTTGCATCATGTTGCTAGTGATAACTAATCAAACATTTCATTAATCAAATCCTGTTGGACTTTTTGTTCCAAGTCCTTTTCAAGGATCATCCTCTGTGTAACCCTGGTAAATAGCCAAAGTAAAGTGGATGCATGGAAAAGTTACAAGACTTGCACCAAGGACCACAAGCGTCTACCACATCCAAGCTGAATAAAGGTGCTAAACTATGAGCACTGGGATTATAGCAATATTTGTCAGGCAGCTGCTCGAAGTGTTCCTGCATTGCTGTGGCCCTGCTCTCTGTTGGTGTGGCTCCAATTTCTGTTAATCAGGAGCATGTAAGATAGAGGCATTTCCCCCACTTGCTTCATGCTCCCTTCTCTTTAAGAGAATAATACAGAGTGATGTGTCTCTTTCGTGTATGATCTGGTACAGTGAAACCCAATGCTTGGCTTCTAATTCTCAAATAGATGCTATCGCGTGATGGCTGCATTGTATAGTTTTTCTCCAACTCTTTTTTTCCCTTTCAGCAAAGTTGTCTAAACTCTCTGCCCCTATCAACCTACTTCAATCTGGGTCTGTCCACATGGCGCCTCTGAAATCACTCTTGTGTCACGACCTCAATGTTATTTGTATCTATAGACATGTTTAGTGCTCAGCTTGTGACTAAAGACAAGACATGAAGAAGGAAAATAGAGAACCACGAGAAAAACAACCAGAGTCCAGATCTATGGGCCCTAGCTTACCTGAAATCCTGCTTGATTTGAATGGTAAGAAATGTCACTAATACTGGCATCATTTGACTAGGGTTTCTTACTTGTGTCTCAAGCATCAGTATGAGAAACAGGACAAAGAAAGCTTCGATAATACCTAGGTGTTGGCAGCTATGGGCTAAGATGGTGACTTCTTTTTTATAGTCACAAACTTGTTTTGAGAATGACCAAATAAATAACAGGACCAATATTCTGGCAAGTATTTTAAATGATTGATACAGTAGATGTGTGTCTTTTTTTAAAAAAATATTTATTTATTTATTTATACAAGAACCGGGGTACAGGCCAGATGTGCGGGAGGGTGAGAGGATTCACCAGAGCCAGAGTGGGGAACAGAACAGGCAGACTGACGAAATACACTGCTGAGGGGAGCAGTGGGTATGACAGGAGAGGTCTGCTGCTCTATGTGGGACCCTCGCCAGCCGGCTGGGATCGAACATGCACTGCAGAGGCTGCGGACAGCTTCACAGCGCTGCACTCAACCACCTGCGCCAACAGGGGAGGCCCTAGATGTGTGTCTTAATGACAGCTCCACACCACTTCCAAATAGTATCCTGTATTTTTTCCTGGAGTACTGCCTATTGTGAAAAATCTGGGGGTATGAGAAATCTAGATGGCTCCCCCTCCAACAAAATGGCTGCCTCCCTTTCACAACCTGGTGTGGTCAGGAGGTTACGTTTGGCGCTTGGGTGTGAGTGGAAGCAATGTATGCCATTCCAAGTTGTCCCTCTACAATGGACGTTTTGTGTGCGCTCCTGAGTCGTTCCTTTTAATCTTAGCTGGAAAATGCAAACTGAACTCAAGTCATCTTGAGCATGATATAAATGGAAGCCCCATACTGAGGATCACAGTGCAGCTTTACTAGTCAGGACTGCACATTTTTGAACTGTGATCTGAGTGAGAAACATATACTTCGAATAAGCCACCAAACAGTAGATCTTCTGTTCTAGCACCTGGCACCGGCTCTGAGGGATAGAACTTCCAATAAGTTCTTATGATCAAACGAACTTATCTGCTAGGTCTAAGAACTGAGTGTTACTAATATGAAAGTATTAATAAAATTCTGACTTTGGTGGGTTTTCATAGCCTAAATAGTGGTGGACATGAAATATTTAAACAGTTCTCCGGCCAAGAGAAGCTGCTGCAGACACTGGAATATTTATAGTGTAAGACAGGAAGAGTCATGATATTTGTGTTTCCATAAGGCTAAGGAACCATTTTCATCTTGGATCAGATCTAGAAATTATTTTTCCTGCCAAAGTCTAACTTGGATAAAATCCTTTCCTTCACCAATGTGGAACAGAAGCCATAAGAGGAGAAAACTGAGTTTCCACTCAACAGAAAACAGAGCCACAACACAGAGAATGTGATCTTATTTCCAGAGTTGTATGATAAAAGTAATGGACTTTTTGTAGTGTTGGAGGGGATGAACCTGCCTAGAAATGGAGTTGCCACCTCTCAGGACTTCAAAGTAAACTTTGAGCAATTACTCATGCAGACATATAAATTTTCTGAAATATCCTATGGCACAGGCCAATTCCTGCCCACCAGATATCCATGTGCTCCCTTCCATTTCTGAGCCTTCTTGCAATTATGCAGAAACGTGGCCAGTTCTGGCCATGAGAAGTTTGAGGCATCCTTCCTCGGCTTTAGCATGTAAGAGCTAATATGTATAGTTCAAAACCTTTCCACAAAGAAAAGTCCAAACCCAGTTGACTTCATGGGTAAGTTCTACCTAACATTGAAGGAAGAAATAATACCAATTCTCATAAACTCCTAGAAAAAATTGAAGAGAAGGGAATATGTCCCAACTCATTCTATGAGGCCAACATTGTTAATCCGATGGCAAAACCAGACAAAGACACTAAAATAAATAAATAAATAAAAGTATAGATCAATTTCCCTCATGGACATAAATGCTCTAAATTTTAGCAAATTGACAAGATGTATGCCCTGCTATTAGGCTCATAGCAGCACTGTCCAAAATGGCCAAGACTCGGAACCAACCAAATGCCCATTGAGAAACACTGCATAAAGAAATCATTGACTGTATAACTTAATGGAATATTAATCAGCTATTAAAAAAGATGAAGTAGTGCTTTTTGAGACAAAAATGGATGGATCTAGAGGTGGTTATGCTAAGTGAAATAAATTAGAAAGTGAGGGCCTCCCTGGTGGCACAAGGGGTTAAGATGCAACCCATGAAGCTGTCCATAGCCACTGAAGCACGAGTTCGATTCCTGGCCAGGGAGCAACCCACATGGCGCAGCAGACCTCTCCTGTGTCACCCGCTGCTCCCCTCAGCAGTGTACTTTGGTCAACCTGCCTGTTCTGTTCCCCACTCTGTCTCTGGTGAATCCTCTCACCCCCCACACCTCTGGCCTGTGCCCCAGTTCTTGTATGCATAAATAAATAAATCTTTTTAAAAAAAGAAATAAATTAGAAAGTGAAAGTTACTGGATGCTTCCCTTCATTAGTGGAATATAAATAAAGAAAAACAAACTGGCAAAACACAACAAAATAAACAGACTCTGGGAAAAATACAGTGGTTCCCAGAGGAGTGGGGTAGGAAGAAGGTTGACAGGGGAGCAAAGGTGATAGGGCATTGGCGTGGGAACCTTGGGGGGGTGAAGCAAATGTATATACGGAGGCGTGAAGTTGTACGCCCCAAATTATATAGTTAGGTAAATGCTGGGCAAGTCAATAAAATTTGAGAAAAATAAAAAACTAGCAAATCGAATCAAACAATATAGAGTATAATATATCACAACTGAATGGAGTTTATTCTAGGAATACAAACTCTTTTTAACATTCAAAACTCAATCAATGTATTTCACCAAATTAACAGATCATGAAAGAAAAACTAATGATCACCTCAATACTAAATATTAATGCAAAGCATGTGACAAAATTCAACATGCATTTCTGGTTAAAATTTTCAGCAAATTCACACCAGAGAGAAACCTGTTCAACCCAAGAAAGAGCATATACAAAAGAACTGCAGCTAATATCACACTTCATGGTGAATAATTGTATATTCCCCCCCTCAAGTTCACAATGTCCCCTCTTGCTACTTCTATTTAGTATCGGAAGCGCTAATACAATAATAACTTCAGTGCAAACAGGCAAGAAATGGATATAAAAGTTTTTCAGATTGGAAAGAAAAAAGTACAACTGTCTACTTAAAGATGAAATGACTATTTATGTAGAAAATCCAATAAAATCTACAAAAAAGCTATTAGTGTAATTGAGTTCTCCATACTATTATATAATTTTGAAAACTGCAATTTAAATACAGTACCATTTGCAATGGCTTTTTTCTTGTAAAAAGCAGTGTCTATTACATTAATCTGTTTCTATAAATTCTAAACAATGCAAACTATTTCTATAAACTCGTCCATTTCTATAAACTGAAAAAAAAAAATGCAAACTTGCTATAGTGACAAAAAACCTATCAGTGATTGTCTGGGGGAGAGGATAGAGAAGAGTGGTAAAGAGAAGGCATGAAGAAGCACAAGCAGACTTGGGGGAATGACAGATTTGTTATATTGAGGGTGATATATGTGCATATGTTAAAAACTCATCATATTGTACATTTTTAATAGGTATAGCTTACTATATTTCAATTACACCTCAATGAAGCTATTTTTTCCGAAGTGCTATAGGGAATAGATCAGATTTAAGGGTACAGCCCTCAATAAAACCTCTCACTTGTATAAAATCACTCAGAAAAGATTTAAGATTATGGCCTTCTCTGTCCCCTTGGAGTCCCTCACCACTAAATCAAGAAAGCGACAGATAAGGGATTTAGAAAACAGCAAAAACAGTGTGAGATCTGTAAACCATGTCTCCCAAGGGCTGCGTGGTTGCTACATGGGATTGACTACAAGCATTTTTTTATGGTAAATAACATTTTATTAAGTTAATTTTTTCCAGTGTACAGTTCAGCACTGCTGTACACTGCAATTGTACCCCCATCACACTATCTAATTCTACAACCTTTTCCTTTTTTTTAAAAGATTTATTTATTTATTTATTTATTTATTTATTTATTTATACAAGAAGCGGGGTACAGGCCAGAGGTGTGGAGGGTAAGAGGATTCACCAGAGACAGAGTGGGGAGCAGAACAGGCAGATTGACGAAATACACTGCTGAGGGGAGCAGCGGGTGAGACAGGAGAGGTCTGCAGCGCCACGTGGGATTCTCACCGGCCGGCCAGGATCGAACCCACACTGCAGAGGCTGCGGACAGCTTCACAGTGCAGCACTCAACTGCCTGCACCACCAGGGAGGCCCTCTTCCTTTACTTTTACATTCCTTGCCATATCTAAAGTAGTTAGGGAAGAACATCTCTGTCCCCTTATCCTGTGTAGCTGTTCTTGGAAGGGATTACAATTAAAATCACAAGATTGGGGCCTCCCTGGTGGCGCAGGCGGTTGAGTGCCGCACTGGGAAGTTGTCCACAGCCTCTGCAGCGCGGGTTTGATCCTGGCCGGCCTGCGAGTAACCCACATGGAGAAGCAGACCTCTCCTATCTCGCCCACTGCTCCCCTCAGCAGTGTATTTCGTCAATCTGCCTGTTCTGTTCCCCACTCTGTCTCTGGTGAATCCTCTCACACTCCCATGCCTCTAGCCTGTACCCTGGTTCTTGTATAAATAAATAAATCTTAAAAAAAAAAAGTAAAGGAAGAACCTCTAGAGGTCAGATCCAGGGGCCACACAGAGCAGTAGAGAACTGAGTTCCTCCCAGACAGAAAATCTGGCCTGATTGACTTTCAGCAAGGGGTCCCCAACCACCTGCGGAGAAGGGTTCTGAAATCACTACCTTGGCCATTTCCATTTCTTCAAGGCCTCTTTTCAGGGTCTCCTGGGGTTTATGAAATGTCACATTTTTCGAACCCCTCTATTTGCATGCAACAAAAAAAATTACCTTAGACTTCCTGTTTTCTAGTTTGTTCTTTAACTCTCCTGCTTAAAATCTGAGCCCAAATGGGAAAGATTATCAATGAGATAAATCCAGGACCCAATTCATTACTTCAACATATTTTCCTTCTAGACACATTTCTCTTAACAAAATAATGTCCTTTATTTAAAACACAGGTCATTATTTGCCCTCTGTGGGCCGTGCTTGGTACTGCAGCTGTGAGCTTCTATATACACACGCCCATGTGAACAAACTGTCCACATAAAAACCCGATTTCAGCTTCATTTTCAAACAGCTGAGGGTCTGGCAGTACTGGGCTCAGCAGTGGGAGAAAGAAATCACCAGCTAGAACAGAGTGGCAGCAGCTCCAATATGCTTACCTGTCTAGCATCTGAAAATACTTTTGTTACATGACTCCTAGTTTAATTTTTTATTGAATAAAATATCCCTCTCCTGTGCTGAACACTTTCCTATCTTTTGATTTCCCCCCAATTTTCATTTGACTTATTATTCAAAGATAAAAAAAAGTAAAGCACATTTAAAAATTCTGACTTCACTTAGCATAGTCACCTTAAGATCCATCCATTTTATTCCAAGAAGCACTGTTTCATCTTTTTTTTTTAAGATTTATTTTTATTTATTTATACAAGCACTGAGTACAGTCAGAAGCGCGGGAGGGTGAGAGGATCCACCAGAGCCAGAGCGGGGAACAGAACAGACAGACCGATGAAATACACTGCTGAGGGGAGCAGCGGGTGTCAGGAGAGGTCTGTTGCACCATGTGGGACCCTTGCCGGAAGCCTGGGATCGAACCGGCGCTGCAGAGGCTGCGGGCAGCTTCGCAGCCCAGCACTCGACTGCTGCACCACTAGGGGAGGCCCTGTTTCATCTTTTTTAAATAGCTGAGGAGTATTCCATTAAATATAAATTCTAGGTTCTTTAGCTAGTCATCTGTTGATGGACATTTATTTTGGTTCATGTTTTAGCTATTGTGAACAATGCTGCTATGAACATAGGTTTAATAGGCATAAATTTTTTGATATTAGCCTTTTTGTATTTGGATAAATACACAGAAGTAGCTTCACTTATTTGTGGAATATAAATAACCAAAGAAAACAAACGGGCAAAGCACAGCAAAAAAAAATTCCTAATCAAGAGGTTAAATACTCTAGGCCCTGACACCTGCTGCTATAAATGTCCTTGGTTCATAGTGGCTTTTACTAATTTTTCCCAGCCTGGGCATCCCTGAGCTATCTACAGACCTTCAGGCCAGACTGGGTCAGACTGAGGTGTGGGCACACAGCCTCCATGAGACATTCACCCATGAGATGGTCACAACCTCTGCATGACCACTGAGCTCCAGCAAATTGATGCTCATAACTACTGACAAGAAAAGGACCCCACTTAGATGGACAAGTGAGCTTTACAATCTACTCTCCTGGCATTCCTGGCCGATAAAGTTGAATGCCTTTGTCTTTAACCCTTAGCCCTGGCACCTCAGAGAGTCTGTCTCATGCCCAGAGAGGTCTCCCCAGAGCGCTCTTTCCTTGCTCTTTGGCTCATCAATAAATGCTGACTCCTTGTCTGTCCTCCCTGCTGTCTGTGGGGTCCTCTGTTCAATCTTGACCAGAGGGTCTCAAGAGCTCTTTCCTGTGCTTGGGAGGAGGGCCCCTCAGTCCATCTTCCAATTCCAAGCGAGTGGAGCTGGTTCACCCTCAGATTATCCATTTGCATTGCTGGAGGGTGGGATGGTACTGAGGCACCAGGCCTGCTTCCTCATCTGGTGACATTTCCAAGCTTGATGATTATAAAACTAGTTTCGGCCCCCTTTTGATGTGTCTGATGGCTACTTCTGTTGGAAGAGACATATTGTCTCCTGATTATGCAAAGACTTTCTTTTCCATACAGAATTATTAATAGCCTATGGGTGGTAGAATTGCACTGCGATGAGCCATATGGTAAATGCTTTAAAAAACTGAGTTTAAACTTAAAAGTGTGCATAAACTTCTAAGAAATAGATCCTTGTCCAAACTCTACAACTGCAAATGTGATGATTGGATAATCACTTAACATTTAGTAGTGCTCAGTGTGCCTGGCTGGGGTCCTAGAAAAGATAGCCCTGCCACAACTCCTGTTTTGACGTAACTAGAAACACATTGATGGAAATTTCAACATCGAAATGTGTCTCCACAGAGGATGCTTTATCATTGGAGAGCCAGGATGTAACACATTTTAGGAAAGTAACAGTGAATGTGAGAGACTAGGGACTACAAACAATTGAAGGTACTTTTTGGATGCTCTGCAGCCCTCAAACTGAAGCATTGTTATGGGTTAACTCTGTCTAAAAAGATGTGTTGAAGTCTTAACCCCTATACCTCAGAACATAATACTTTGTGGTATCAGGGTTTTTAAGGCAGTTATTAAGTTAAAATGAGGTCATTAAGGCGAACTGCAACCCCCTATACTAGTGTTCTATAAAAAGGGGGCATTTGGAACCAGAGATGGACACGCACAGAAGGAAGACAAGGGGAAGACGGGGAGAAGGCCACGTGAGCACAAAGGTGTGAAGTGATGTATCGCCAAGGCATGGACTGTTGGAGGCTAAGAGAAATTAGGAGAGAAGCAGAACTTCCCTAGTGCCTTCAGGTGCAGTGTGGCCCTGCCAACACCTGGATTGCAGATAACTGGCCTCCAGAACTGAGACAATAAGTTTCTGCTTTAAGCCACCCAGTTTATGTTCCTTTGTTACAGAAACCCTAGGAGAATAATACAAGCACCTTTCCAGAACCATACATTTCTTCTCCATACTTTGAAGGGTTTCAGTGATGACCAATATTTTCATTATCTTTAATGTTCAGGTATGGATTTGCATGCTCCTGCTCTTTCACAATATCTTAGCATCTTATCACCACTGACATTTAGTAAATTAAGATCCATTTAAAATTTGACCCAATATACTCTAAATGATGTCAATAACCACCTCCTCCCCCGCTCCCGCCAGTCAGCAAATTCATTTTTCAGTCCCAAAAAGGTCTATTTTCAGGTCACCAAGAAATGTCCAAAACAACATAATTACAGAGAGGAAAGAGAAATGAAAAGATAATGAATAGTTTGGGGATTAAAACAAAATCATTTCAATTTGTTGGAACTATATTAGTAAATGCAAATCTCTTAAATCAGCGTAAACTGATTCCATCAATGATCTTTTCTAATTTTTTACAAGAGTTCCTAAATATGCTTAATTTTTCAAGTTTATTGTCCACTAATCTCATTTCCATCCTAGGAAACAGGTTTTTAAATTGTCATAATATCTTCAATTGATAATGCAGTCACAGCCCATTTTCTTCTTTTTACTCTCACTGTGACTGTTTTCTGAGTTTCTAGCATAATAGCTGGCACAAGGGAAGTGTCAGTAGGTGGTTCTCCAATGTAAAAGCCAGATATGAAATGAAATTTAGAGAATAAATACAATACAAGCATTCCCAGTCCAAGGGCAGATGGCTGGGATGATTTATAACATTTTACAAAAAGTATGTTCTCCTATCACTAACATGGATTCTTGGTGTTGCTGATTCTCAGTAAATCACCTTATTAAATGCCTGAACTGTTTTGAGATATCTGACAAAGCAGGGTCACTATTAGTTTGCTTACGCTTGTCTCATGTGCTCTGCCTCATTTCCAAGGGCTTTGACTTAAAAATGACTCTTTGATCCCTAATCTGTCCCTTTTCTCCTTGGCAACGGTGGGTAGGTTTCTAAGACGGAGCCTAGGATTCTCGCCTCCTGCAATTCATGCCCTTGTGGTGTGTTGTACCCTCATCTTGAGCGTGGGTGGAGCCTGAGATTTGCTTTTTACCAACAGAGTATGTTAAAGTTGACAGGATGTCACTTCCATGATGATGTTACCTCAGGCTGTGACCCCTGTCTCGCTAGTAGACTTAAATGACTCTACCTTGTAGCTTTGATGAGGGATGCTGCCATAGAGAGAATAAAACTGCTATCAAGTTTCTATTGCTGCATAACAGATTACCATAAGCTTAGTAGATAAGGACCGTATCACGGGGCAGGAGTCTGGGCACTGCTTAGCGGGTCCTCTGCTCAGGGTCTCACAGGCTAAAGAAAGGACCCTGCCAAGACTACAGTCTAGTCTGAGGATTCAGTTTCTCTTCCAGGTGGTTGGCAGAATTCGGTGCCTTACAGTTAACTGATTAGGAATTTTAATTACATCTACACAGTCTTTCACCTTTCCCATATAACCTAAGGAATGGAGTGTATCATACACATGGAGCCCGCCCACACTTGAGGTGGGGATTATTCAGAGCAAGTAGACCAGCCGGGGGGCAGCTTGTAGGCCCACCTTAGAATTCTGCCTACAACAGGCCTGTCTTAGTACTGTATTGAGTTTTACTCCCAATTGGCTACTGTAGCTTATATTCTGGTAGGGCATTTTTGCAATACTTAACTAGTGCCACCACAGTGGCAACAGCAAAACAATTTTATTAATTTTACCATTAATAAAATTGAATTACACTAAATGTAATACTTACACAGACAACTATTTGGCTAAGATTTCAAAATCACATCTTTTCTAGACTAACACCCTTACAAGCTCTGTGAATGAGACACAAAGATGGAGTTTGTCTGTCTTTGTTTGAATGGGACAATGGTGGCTGATCGAAGAATAAAAGGTTTTTAGTCAGAAGCTGGAATGGGGGAAATGGAGGTGGTCCACACAGGGACGAGTTTCCAGCAAAGCAGACATGTAGGCTTTACCTTTCCTACTCCTTGAGGCAGAGCAATGTGAGGTGAGACCAGCCCAGGTAACCGCTGTCAGGGCTAGCTGTGGCGGGAAGGAGCCAGACTGGCCCTGCAGGGCTTACCTACGGTGGTGAGATGTGGCGTGGCCAAACACCCCACATCACGCCACACCATCTGCAGTGTTTCCATGCCAAGTTACCCTGCATAGACAGGTGTGGAGAGCACAGATGTGTACTGCTTATGCGGTTGCACTAACATTTTCTTTACTCAGTAGTCAATGCATTTTGTGTCCTTCAATATTTTAAAATAAGATTTTTTGGCCTGCATTTTGTCAACTGATAACCCCAAGTACCTCTGACTTTTGTTCATAGTCATCCATTTAAACAGTAAACCGACCAGATATAGTTTATTAAAATATGTTCTTCAAAAACATTTTTGCTGTTTTAAAAATTGCAAATACATTAAAACTGTTACAGTGTCGTGCAATTGCAAAGATTGCATTATGATATTATAAAGAAGTAAAACTGTTTAGTAGAAACTATGAAATATCTTAAAATTTCACATATAAAAATATATTTTTATGCAACACTGAACAGTTAAGGCCACAACACTTGAAGGAGACTCTGAGATACATTTTGAAATTGCTTGTCAAAAATTTTAGCATAAATAAATAAGAAAACTGGTCATGTACTGATCACACCAAATAAAACATATTAACTTATATATTTATCTTTAACTTATATCTTATCTTTATCAGAAACATCCCTTCAGAAGTCATGTTTTTCAAGTATAAATTACAAAACGCTTGGTGACCATGAGAAAAGAGTGTGTATTTATAGTAATGTGCAAGTTCTTGTCTTTTTTGCAACAACTGAGTGTGAAGCGTCTTCATGATTCTGTTCCACGTGGTTCCTATTGCCTTTCAAAACTATTTGATCTCCTATTGCTTTTATCTCTGGGAGCATCTCGTTGTTCTGCATACTTTTCTGACCTGTCAATGACATCCTTTTAAAGAAGAAAATCTAGAAAAAACACATACACAAGAGAATTTTCAGTAAGTGAAATATTCACTTGGTAATATTTGGAGGTATCATCTTCAGCAGGTCATATCATTACTCATAACATCTTCATGGGGTCTACTGCATGTGCAATGGCATATTCTTAGCATCCATCAGCATTTTTCCTTTTGCCAGTGGATAGTGATTCCCTCCAAAAACAACATCTTTCAGAGTTTAACCTTCAACACTACCAGTGCCTTGCTAAATATTATATTTAATTTAAAGAACAAATTTAGTATTTTACTTTTTTGTGTTGTAAGAGGAAAATGATGAAAACTAAGCTACTCTGGAGAAGGAAAAGGACATAGCTCCCTGTTGCTGTAGACGAGAGCTTCTGGAAAATGTTAGTACTGCCAAATGATGGCAGACAGTAGGTAGTCGGATATACGAACTTGCTGCTCAGGGAGGCCTGGGCTATTGCCAGGCAGAATACAGATAATGGCTAAAGAGATGAAATTAGACCCCACAACCCAGAGATCCCAGGCGGGCAGAAGAGAGAGACTAAGAGAGAGTCAAGTGTGAGAGGCAGGCATGGGAAGCCGAGCCGGCACTGAGGGTTGAACTTTGCATGAATAAAATCAGGAAAAAGAGGCAGCTCAGAAGTCAAAGGAGGAAAATGTATCAAGAACGGAGTGGTCAAGAGAGCCACAGCAGAAGAGATTGAAGAAGATGACGACTAAAAATTTACATTTGATGTAAGCCCTTTTGGAGCATTTAGCTAAAAGGAAAATAGGACTCCTAAAGCATGACAACACAAATAAGGTTTTGACAAGATGCCAAAACCAAAGAATCTTGGCCCCTTCATAAATCAACATGGTGTTAATACTAGTAGCATAGCCTTAGCCTTAAAAAATGGAGGTACAGAATGAAAAAAAGTAACCCAGAAAGTTGGAGTCTAGAAAAGGGGTTTATGGCACAGTGGGAGAACTTATATTTCTGCCATTATGAAGGAAGGAATCCACCTCCTAGAAGATTCTCCAACCACACAATACCAACAAATGCTGACTAAGTATAAAAATGTGATTTTTATCATGTGTAGGTAAGCTCAGAAAAAAAATGAAGGGAAATCCTTGTGGGCTAAAAGATGAAGAAGGAGAAAGAAGCATCACAGGTGAGTGAGCACTGAAATGGCAAGTATTGATCTCATAACTTAGACTCCAGGATTTTAAACAGACATGACCCCATGAAATATGGAACACTAGAACCAAGAGCCTGAAACAAAATGGAGGCCCTCCAAGGACTACACCCTTAATGTAAGTCTCCCTACAAATACTGGGAGATAACAAAATAACATGTCTCCTGATCTGGTCTTTGAGTAAAGAAGAACACTGTTTTTCCTAATATGAGGTTGGTGTTCACATTTACATAAAGTTATCTTAATATCAGATAAAATAAACTTTAACATATTTAGGGATATAGGAGTATGCTACAAACAGTAAGATGACAGATATAAACCTAGATGCATCAATAACCAGATTAAATATAAATAACCTAAATGCTACAATTAAAAGGCAGATTTTCAGATCAAAAAGAACAAAATGGGGAGTGCGTCCAATAGACTATGGTGAAGAATTATGGCTGCCTTGGGTGATGGGTGTGGTGTAGCAACATATACCTGAAGGGTGTGATCCTATACCTCTAAATCACACACAATGTTGGAAACCAATGTGATCTCAATAATAAATTAAAAAGCAAGATACAGCTATATGCTGCCTTTATCAAATGTACTTGATATATAAAATCAGAAATGAGCTAAAAGTAAAAGGAGAGAAAAAAATATACCATGATAACCCTATTAAAGAAGAAGCTAGAGTAGTTTTATAATATCCAATCAGGTAGATTTCAGAGCCAAGAATACCACTGGGGATAAAGAAGGCCATTTCATAATGAAAAAGGGGTCAATTATTTAACAGGATATAACAATCTTAAATGTTACTGAACCAAGTAACAGCTTTAAATATGTGAAGTAAAAACTACTAGGAGTATAAACAGAAACAGACAAATCCACAATTACAGTCAGGGCTTATATTAATACCCATCTCTCAAAAATATAACAAAAGATAGTGAATCACGAAGGATAGGGAGGAGCTGAATACTATCATCTAATTGCACCTAATTGACAAGGATGGAATACTTGATCCCAACATTCTTCTCAACCTCCTTCTGCCTCCCGCATGGCATTCCTGCTGCCCTGCCTCCACCCCTCTTGTCCTCCATCCAAATCCTCTGAACCATCTATGAGCAGTGTTGAAAACTGGAGAGCCTGAAAAGTCCCTGAAATTTGATCATGTATTCTAGAATACGCTTGTTCATTGGGTGAGAGTTGCTTCAAATCTTTTTCTTGCCGCTTCACTTTTTTCTTCTGCTAAGGTTCTTATGTCTCCTAACTCCATGACTTTTCATCTTCCTCCCTTATATTTGATTTTCTTCTGTAGACACTTTCCCTAAGCTCTTATAATTAGAACAAGTCTTCATGGGAATGCTATAAAGCATAGGAGAGTATGTGTTAAATGTTCTGTTCTACTAGACAAAGAATCTAAAACTTCCTAATCCTTGGTCAAATGTTCTAATAAAATATGTTAAAATTTGAAGGATAATAAATGCAAAGTGTCCTTTGAGCCCAGTCACAACTCTGCTTTTGGTACAATAATCCAAACATAATTTTTATAAAGGTAAAAATGATCATGGAGTGATTTTTAGTAAAAGATAACACTATGGGGATCTGGGTCAAAATAACTTTAAAATTGCTGAAGTAATTCTGAAGGCTTGCAGAGTGGCACCAACTTTCAGAGAGGGTAAAAGACAGGGCTGCTCCTGCTTTTACCTTCACTCTTCTTCTTTCTTACCCTCTTACAATTTACAACTCATTGCCAACCAAAAATATTTACTGAGAATGTACCAAGTACCAGGACCTAGGCTGAGTTCTAAGGACACACGGGAAAACAAAATAGAAAAGTTTCTGTGTCCAAGGAGCTGATGACCAGTGGGGGGAGAGAGACATAAAGCAAATAAATATACAAATAACTGTAACTGCAAATTGTGATTAACACTAAGAAGGATAAGAAAAGGGTGTTATGTGACGTAATAATGGGACAAAACACTTTACAGAAGTGTTACTGGCCACAAAAGGCCTCTATGTGGAAACGACATTAAAGCTGAGACCTCAAGTTGAAAAACAAGGACTTTACATTTTTCTTTTCTTCCATGTTTGTATTTAACAATTCTACCCTGAAATATTGCCTTGTGATTAAAGAAAGTTCTTCTGCAAATGCAAAATTCACTTACTTCCAAGGAGAAGACATGTATACATCACACTTGAACACTACCAAAACAAGTTAACAGTTGGGAACAAATAAAGTTGCAAGTTGCAGTGTTTCCTAAGCACAATCATCTTTATTTTTTCATTCATCCTCTCTGTTCTTGGCTTTGCCTTACTCTCTTTTAGATATTGATGAGTGTTATACTCTTATCATTTAAACAACAGTTATTTAGTGAATCTTTTATTATATGATGAATCAACATGATGGAATGAATTATTGAAAGGGCTATTAAATTTTGGCAGAGCAGCCAAACACCTAAAGTCCAATAGATAGATAGATAGATAGATAGATAGATAGATAGATAGATAGATAGATAGGCATGTTAAAAATGTGAAATTCTTCACGTCTTGGGGCCAAAAAAACTCCTATTCATGGAGTCAGATGATGCAGGTATCCATACGAAAAGTGAAAAAGAACAATTCAATACTTTGGAGTTAACATTAAAGAATTCATTTCACTTACCATTTTTGACTTTTTTACATTTTCACTCTCTTCTGAGACTTCTGAAGAACCGTTCTTTGCAGACTTGCACATGCGTCCTATAATAGGATATATATTTAGAAACACTTTTTCTAACCAATGAGAAATAGAAAAATCCTTAAGTTTTTAGTGAAACTTTACCAACCCTGTATTATGGAGCAGTAACTACTTAAAGAGCTTACGGCTGGAGTAATGGACAAGGACTACGCTGTGTATTTCCTGAAAAGCTGAATTAAGGCAAAAAGCCCAGAATGAACTGACCAATGTAAATACTTAGAAGACCAGCATCCAAATATAGCTACAAAGCTAACAGTAAATGTCAGGGCAAACTTCTGTAAAATATAAAATGCCTTTAAAAAATTAACCTAGTTATAATTAAATTCTTTGTATTCAAGCATTTCAAGTTAATCCATGTTATTTCTTGCCATTTCAAGTTAATCCATGTTACATAGTTGAAGAATGAGTTTTTAAACTATATTCACGAAGTATATGCATTGTTTTAATTTTATATTATAAACTACTTAAAGTTTACATTTAATTTCTTTTCAACACTTTGGGTTATAGGCTAAGAATATATAAGATGATAAATATCTTAACATTTTGCTTCAAGTATTCTATAACTTACTACTCTTTCTGAAGAAGTTAGGAGGAAAATAGGATTAAGGAAACTATTCCTTCTTCTGCTTAAGTTCAGGTACGATATACACTATTAGAACAATTGCTTCTAATGAGAACTCAATGAAAAAACACTGCGATGTGATGCAGAAATATAATACAGGACTCGTACAGTAAAAAATATAGCTGATTTGGGTATACAAAAGTAGGTCATCTCAAGGGTGATCAGTGTCTCCATTCTGTGACACCTCTTCTCTGACACTAAGAGCTAGGCTCGGGAAAGGACCAAAGCCTTAAGCCTGGGCTTTGAGGGAAATAACAGGATGGACTTCAGTGGCTCTAGGTCAGCCTAGTTACAGGCAATAGTGCAGTGCTCCCAGCGATGAAACTTGAGATCTGAAGTAAAAGCTCAACTTAATAATACTGATTACACAGATGAAAAAAAGTAGTTAAAAAGTTGTCCTAAGCTTCTTAACATTGACATAAAAGCAGCTGTGAGTAATATAAATATTTTTAGGTGAAGAACCTAGGGTGGTTATTGATGAGAACAGAATAAGCTGATTTCACACATTTCATAATTGGCTACAAGGGCCATGTGACAGGAGAAAGTGAGATAGAACACGTGTGGCAGCTATAATTACTCAGTCATAGCATATACATGCGCACATAAATGTAGGTGTTTTGTATGTATGTTAGGTATCTAGCCTTTTTAAACACTTGTTTCTGAAGTAAACATGCTCATACCTTTTGGATTTTCATTGTATTCATGAATGGCCCATTGCTCCGGGTTGACTTTGTTGTCCTATAAACAAAAAAGAAACAATATAATAATAAAAAACGTATTTCTGCTGTATTAAAAAACTTAGCCTTGGTTTTAAGCAGGGCTCCAGAGCTGATCTCTAACTAACAAGCTAAACATGTGACAATTTCTTTACTTTGCTGGACTCTTGTAAAAATGAGTCCAAAATGTAAAATATCTTAGCTTAAAATTGAACGATTAAAAAAATTATATGATTCAAAAATTCCATTCAAGGGCCTCCCTGGTGGCACAGCGGTTGAGCGCTGGGTTGCGAAGCTGCCCACAGCCTTTGCAGCGCCGGTTCGATCCCCGGCTGCTCCCCGGCCACCGGAGGAGGGTCCCACATGGCGCACAGACCTCTCCTGCCACCCGCTGCTCTCCTCAGCAGTGTACTTCGGTCCTTCTGCCTGCTCTGCTCCCTGCTCTGGCTCTGGTGAATTCTCTCACCCTCCCGCACTTCTGACTGTACCCAGTGCATGTATAAACAAACAAACAAACAAACAAACAAATAAAACATGCAAAAAAAAAAAACAAAAACAAAAATTCCATTCAAAAACTCAGGAATACTAATTGGTATATGATGTCAAATGGTGTCAACGTCAAATAGGAGTTTAATGATTTCTAGGTCAAAGAATTTTAGGGACTACCCTAACGGAAACTTATAAATATTTCCAATAAACAATCTTCCTCCTCTTCTGAAAGAAAATGATAACTGTTAGAACATATTTTTTCTCACTGAGAGGAAGGAATCTGGGAAAAAGAGGGAATCAAGAGAGAGAATGACCTCTACAGCACAATTACATGTTATAAATTAAAAATACAACACACACACAAAATACATGTTTTACATGTATATATTCAAATAAAAGGAAAAACATGTTTCAATGACTGTCTATGTCAGGGATGATAAGGACGGGGCTAAAGTAAGTCAACTAGTCGAGAGGAGCTATGCACAGCCCAGTGATGGCAGGTTTCCTTAGCAAGAAGGCATGATTAACTCAGTGTTCTATGCAAGAGACCCAACAAGGGAAGATGAAAATAAATCAATACAGAGTCACTATTTCGGAATAGTGTTAGCAAAGGAATGATTTCAAACTTTCCGTCTGTCTCTTAGCAGGGTTACCCTTACACAAAACCACCAACCAGAAGAGATGTTTCTGACATCCCTTGCTCCACTTTCAGGATGGCTTTCTCTTCCTCAGTAATACCTCCCAGTCCTCCTATGAGTACTTTCTTGTAAACTATTTTTGTGCAGAATGGATCACAGTCTCAAATACTGCTGCAAATGACTTTCATTTGTCTCTATATAAATACCCACATGTATGCACACACACATACCTCCCATTTCTGCCATCAGTACCAGGGCTCCTAACTGCAATTTCATCATTTCAAGGATCCAGTGCTGAACTCTTTGGTTAGTTTCTTAACAGTGTTCTATCCTAGCCTATATCAGCTGATATCACTAATGTAGAGCACAGAAAGAAAGCTGCCAAGAATTGGAGAAAGAGGGCTAGGGACAAAGTGTGTCTGATTCATACATTTCCAAAAGCTTTTCCTACTGCACATGACAAAAGTCAAAAGTCACTCATGGAAGTATTTTTATTCTCAAAAGCAGCTGGAATCTGCCCTCTGTAGGGGAGCAGGGGACCCACATACTTTCTCTTAGGCAGGATCTCAGGACTTAAGCATTTTATACCTTTTCAGTTGTTGGTGGTACCTGTTCAACGGCCTTGCTGTGGTCATCTTCAGGATGTTCATGATCTTTCACAGATTTCTTTTCCTCTTCCAGGTTGTCATCAGTGTCTTCATCTACATTGTCTAGACCCTCATTTTCTGAAAATTCGTTATCCTGTGACAACATTGATAGTTGTCAAGGAAAAGCTAAGATTTTTAGTTTTAAAAACACAGATTTTATACTGCCATCATAAATAATCGACACCATCTCAAAACATTTTGAATTATTAATTCAAATGTTGAAGTCAAAGAAATAAAATACTGTGTAATTCTTGCTGAATAGCCACTTATTATATTGCCAAGGATTTTATGCATGTGGCTCTATGTCAACATTTTAATGATTAGGATTCCAAAATTCTATTAAGCACCTATGGCAAGGTTAAAATGGAAGAAAATTTTGATATTTTTCTGGGCTGTCTCAAAAGAGTGTTTGTTTGTAAAACATTTCAGAGATATTCAAAAGCTTCCTATCTATTGAAGTATTATAGCATAATCTGATCTACATTATATTCCAAAACAGAAATGTAGAATCACTTCAGAAGTACCATTCATTGGTGTTCACTAGAGGTAAGTATAATTTTTATATTCCAGGAAAAAGATAAAGGAACATAGACAGTTTAAATATTTGAGCTTAGTTATTTAAAGCAGAGGGAAAACCAAATAGAGGTGGAACTTGGTCCATCTGGCTCTTGGCCAGCTAATGCAAATTATCTATGGGTTTGATAGACTGATAGTAAATGATGAGATGCTTATTCATTTAGGTGGAAAATATTAAGTTTTGTCTTTATTCTATACTGAGGCTTTTTCTTTCAATTTTATATTTTGAGTGGAATACTATTTATTGTTAGGCTTATTACCAGATTTCCCCCCTATGCTTTTCATTTATTCATGTGCATCACTAAAGGTATAATGGTCCCTACAACAAGGGAGGCAGTAAGTAATCAGTGCCATTCACTGGGGAGAAGAAGGCTTTTTCAAAGCCCACCTTGGCCATATTTGCCTCAGACCATACACACCCTTCACATTCCATTCAATAGCAGAATCTTTGGTGGGTGGTTTGAAAATAATGCCTCTATTAACTCACTTTTTTTTTCTGGCAAAAATACAAAGTGAGAGTTCATGCCAGGGAGAGGATATATTTATATTTATATTTCACACCTTAGTCACAGGTATTAAGTGGCATCCGCAGGCCACAAAGGGTGTGGCCAAATAGCATTCCCACTGAGCACAGACAATCCAGAAGTGAAGCCTTGAGATTTAAAAAGAGTTTCAGAAGTTACTCTGGGAGCACTTGGCTAATCAAAGGTCACGCGGCAGTACACGGAGCGGGGACGTGGGAGACAGGAGCAAGGCAGCTATATCAAAGGACATACTGCTCGCGAGGTTGGATAGGGTTAAGCACAAGGTAGCTACCGCTTATGAAAAACAGCTAAAGCTTCTTTTTCCCACATGATTCCCCCTCTAAGGAACTAATAGTGTATATTAGGCCTAGCCAGATGCACATTATGGGTAACTAAAATTACAGCCTACTTTGGAAAGGAACAGGAAGCAATATTACCGGATTGAAGACTTACGGTTGATAAATGTACACGAATGAAAGGCCAACTAGAAAGAACGGTGCTCCTGAGACAGAATCTCAGACTTGGCCCATCTGTCTCCCAGAAGCAGGGTTGGTGAGCTGTATTCAGGCTAAGTCCTTATGACTTGGAGAGAGCGACTAATCTAGCCCTTGGGTCCCCTTCAATCAACTTAGTTAACTAAGGTATTCATGTAACAGGATAACATGCCATTATAAAAAAGGAACATGGAGTTTCACCTCATTTTAGAAATTAGCAAAAGACATCTCGTTTTTAGTGAACGACAACTACCTCACTGACTTTAAGAAAATTTCTACCAAAGAAGAACTGTTGGAATTATGTCATTTTCTATATTTGAGAAAACGCTTAGAAAAAATGACCTTTTCACTAGAAATCACATCATCTATTTTCACACTTTACACTTATTAAGCACATTTAACATTAATCTACACATTTGAACAACTATGGCACTTACCTTCAAACCGAAACAATTTACGAGTGGTAGAACTACTGTCATTTTATAAAAAGGGGAAAGTTTAAATATATTGTCAGCAGAACCATGTAAGAAAAGACGTAGTCTGGAGAATGGAAACACAATCTCTTGTGTTAGGACCACAGGAAAGAAGTGAATGGGCCTAGCTTGCACAAAAGGACCCTGCTTCACTGGCCAGACACAGCACAGGTAAGATGCAGCCGTTCATCTGGTTGCTTACTTTTCTCATGGAAATAACAAGAAATCAAAGGCTCTTCATGAAGTTCTGGGTTGCTTATGAATACAATTAAACTGCATGATTGAAAAACTCAAGGCTGCTATTAGAAGTCCACATGGGCCTAGTGGCCACCCGGTGAGGGGGTGGATGGGCGATGTCTGGAAGTGGAGTGAAGGGGAGCTGACACTGGGTTTTAATTTGATATAGATGTTGACAGTATCTGCATGCTCAGTTTGTGGAAAATACATCGCGCTATAACTGCATGAGATATGTACTCTTCTGTGCATGTACTAGACTTCAAGAGATTTTATTTACGTTAGAAGGAAAAAAAAAACTATAAAGTATGGAATTTGTGCTGCCATTGAGGCATGCCATAAATCCTGAGAGAGGCATAGAGGATAGAAAATGTTGTCCAAAAAGGTTAATAGAGCATAAAACTGTATCTAAGTCATACCAGGTAGGAAAGCATTTATTTTTAAATCTCAATTTCAGGGTTCTAGGATGAGATTTTATTCTGATGTACCATCATATAGTGTAATAGCAAATACAAATTTAGGAATTTTTTTCCAGAGTAAATCTCCCTTCCTAAATTTAGTATTATGTCAGTTAGTGCTCTAGATCTGATACTTATTTTTCAAAGTCTAGTTCTGATTCCATTTCTTGGCAAAGCAGACTTCCCGGAGCTTATTCTTTGCTGGTAATGTGGGCTCTGCCCCAGCCCTCTGCTGGGCCTCTCTCTCACCCTCCCGTTGCTCCTTGTTTGGCTTGGGCAAGACCTCTCTTCCCTAGAATGGGTTTAAACCACCTCCTTATCATACTGATGGTTCCCTAAATCCCATCTTCAGTTCTGTTCTCTTCTGTTCATAATAGGAAAGCTGTCTCTCATTCAACTCTACGTTTTCAACTATATATGTAAGCTGGTGGTACTCAGCAGTTTCCTCTGAGCTCCAGACCCATACGTGTATCAGCTTGCTGAACATCTGGACTAATAAGTCCCTGTCTCCCTAGAATGGCTTCTACTTCTCTGTTCTCAGTCTTGAGGACTAGCACTCCTTCTACCCAATCTCCAGGCCAGAATCAAAAAGAGTATTTGGCCTTTTCTCTCCCTCCAAGCTACATCTCTTTACTAAGCCCTCCAGTTCTATCCCTAAAAGTCTCTCAATAATCTTTGTGTGCCTGACTCTCTGTCACAACTGTCCTAGCTCTGTCCCTCTCCAGTCTTTGCCTGGTCTATTATAACTGCCTCCTAACTGGTAGCCCTAGCTCTGGTACCATTTCCTTCCAATCCATCCTCCATATTGCTGCCAGAATGAAGTTACAAAAGCCCATGTTTGTGTGGCTTAATTTCCTTTACAAATACATCCTTTGTTTCTCCACCCAGGGACCAAAGGATCCCTGAGGCTGCAGTCAGTCACACTGTACGGCCATGGCTCCCACTGGTCAGAAGCCCAGTCCCCCCCCACCAGCCCCTTCACCTGATTCAGTTCACATTTTCATGACTCAGTTTACATTTTACCATTGTTCCCTGGAAGCACTTTCTTAGCCTTTCTCTGTGGTAGCTGATTTGCTGCTCCTAAAGCACTCTATTGTACCAGTCAATTTTTAGGCCAGTCTATAGAAGTAACTAAGACTTGCTTGAGATCAGAAGCTTTGTCTTATTCTCTGCAAACCCCAGGCACAAAAACATTTTCTTCTTATTAAATAAGGCTTTAATGGAGGAAAGCCAAAGATTTGTACTCAGATCTTTTTTTTTTTTTTTTTAACCTTTGGGCAGTCCTGGCTAAGAACAAGGGGGTGCTGAGAAACAAAAGGACATTGTTAAGCAATAGTTCAGGTAGAGATGCAGGAACTCCTTTTACCTGGTGTTCTTTCAAGAAATCTATACCTACTGAATGTCCCTAGCAGGTAAGAGGGTAACAGGAGGGTGACTGTAAGCAGCCCTCACTTCTTGAGATCCACTTGAGCTGGGGAAGTTTCTGTACTCCTGTTTGGTGCTTGGTACATAAATATTTGTTGAACGAATAATATGTACCAAATACAAAGTTATGTGTGTCAGGTACTGGGCATATCACATTTAATTTCCACAATGGAAAGGAGGGAAAGGAATTACAGCACCTTCCTACCCAGTAGCATTTTATTTTTAATACAGGTGTGATACAGTATGTATCTCTATAGTGAAATAATAGAAAACATCTCAGTGGCACTCACCTTGTGTGCTGCTGGTCAGCAGCAGTGGCTGTTTCTGTGGCACTCCTGTGTGGCTTACCTGAGAGTGTGTTTCTGCCAGAATCCTCACTTGAAACTGTAACTCAATGAATTCTACGTGCACAACTCATACCTGCCTCAGAAATGATCACTGATAAACTACAGGAAAAGCTTGACCAGCTAGTAGATGGGGGCAGTAAAGGAAGAATCAGTTATTCCAATTCGTTTAACTGAGTATTAACTCAGGTCTCAAAATGATTAGGTGGTGTTCTTCTGACCAGAACACCAGATACGTGCATGAAACAGAACTTCTAAAAAAACACAATTTTTTTTTGTCCAAGGAAGTATGAGAAAATGGGTATGAAATGCTGTTTAAAAGTGGTTATTTAGACCAGTTCAAATACCGAAATGGGCATATCTTAAGAACATCACTGTACTATCACTGGCTGATTATGTCCTCAGTGAAGATGACTGTCCAAACCGCTAACATTAGTAACTCGCAGTTTAAAATTTCCTCAATAAAAGAAATTTTTATAAGAAACCCCTCACGTCCCGCTCATGTCCAAGATATGGAAAGGACTACAGAAGGAAATCAGTTGAAAAGGGAGCTATGAATGAACACTCAGATAAAGGAGCTGCATTGAATACATTGAAAATTTTAAGGGAAGATTGAAATTAGTGGAAATCTGGACTCTCTAAAATTCAATATCTATTATTAGTTTCTCTATTTACAAACAAGTGTTGACCTATACAGTTAATTTTTATTTTACTTGAAATATTCTGATAAGCAACCAACAAATAGAATTACCACAGTCACTGAAGAACACGGGTACAGAACAGGTACCAGGAATGAGTTTCCGAGAGCACAGTTGAAGCGCGGAAATGATAGGAGTTTAGAAATACAGAATCATAGAAAACAAGACATATGAAAGCTATCTTTAAGAGTAAAGAACAATATTTTCTAGAAAGGTAGATTAATGTTAAAGTGTAATTTGTCTTCCTTGAAAGAATTAGGTGAAAAACAAACGGGGCTGAGCAGCTCATGTTATGTATCCTGTCAGGAGGAAAGCCCCAAGGGAAGGGGCTATAGTTACCACATCATCCCAGGCACCTTCTTAAAAGTGAGTCCTTCGTTTCAGCTTTAGAATATCCTCTAGTCTTATAAAAACTATTCTATGCGGTAGGCAAATTGTAATCATAGATTAAAAAAAAAATAACGCTAACATATTTATAGGAAAGTAGCGGTTTTTACAGCACTTAAGGATCTGCGCCATTTTAAAAGGGACCAACTAGGAAACACACACCAGTCTTACAGCGGACGTCTAGCCTGCATCCGAAAGCCGTCTTTAATGAGGAATGTAAAATTTTAACTATTTGCGATGACCTTTGGATGGTTTTCCAATTGCACACTTATAATTTGGGGGTGGGGCACATTTACCACTGCCTCAGCCTGTCTTTATCAGGCACTACTGGACCACACATAATCATGACATAAAATCAGTCTTATAAAATGATTATGTGTAAGGTGATCAAATTGGTTGAAATAACCAGGTCAAATTTGAACTTTGTTATTTCAATTCCAAATAATGCGGCAAAACGTTATTCCAGAATGTTTTGGAACCTGGCGGCTGCTTTTCTGAAAGCTGTTTTGCCTGCACTGTCACTTGGCACCTCTGTACTTCATGCTTTCCCCCCTTTCCCTCTGCACCAGCGATGCACTTGTTTTGATAGGCCCTATCATTGCCACACTTCCTGGATGCTTTGACAGCGCTCACCTTCCTGAACTCTAGTCCTGCACCCAGTCTTCCCTGCCCTTCACTCTCCTCAGCGCCCCTCTCCTGCCCACTCCTCTCCTCTTTCTCTTTGTCCTTCCCTTCCTCCTCCTCTTCTCTCCTCCCATTTTCTTCCTCTTCCCTCTCCCCAGCTCCCCAGGCCTCTCTTTCCCTTTCCTTGCCTTCCCTCTCCCCTCCCTCCAGTCCTGCCTCCCACTCCCCTTCTCCTGCTCCTTTTCCCCTTCTCCTTTCTCCACTTCCCACGCCCCTGCTCTCTTCCCTCCTTCCCTTCTTCCCCTTCCCCCGCTTCCTCTACTCCTTCCTCCTCCCCCTGGTCCCCTTCTTCTTCCCCCTCCTCCCCCTGGTCCCCTTCTTCTTCCTCCTCCTCCTCCCCCTGGTCCTTCTTCTTCCTCCTCCCCCTCCCTGGTCCCCTTCTTCTTCCTCCTCCTCCTCTCCCTGGTCCCCTTCCTCCTCCTCCTCCTCTCCCTGGTCCCCTTCTTCTTCCTCCTCCTCCTCCTCCTCTCCCTGGTCCCCTTCTTCTTCCTCCTCCTCCTCCCCTGGTCCCCTTCTTCTTCCTCCTCCTCCTCCCCCTGGTCCCCTTCTTCTTCCTCCCCTCCTCCCCTGGTCCCCTCTTCTTCCCCCTCCTCCCCCTGGTCCCCTTCTTCTTCCTCCTCCTCCCCCTGGTCCCCTTCTTCCTCCTCCTCCTCCTCCTCTCCCTGGTCCCCTTCTTCTTCCTCCTCCTCCCCCCTGGTCCCCTTCTTCTTCCTCCTCCTCCTCCTCCCCCTGGTCCCCTTCTTCTTCCTCCTCCTCCCCCTGGTCCCCTTCTTCTCCCTCCTCTTCCCCTTGGTCCCCCTTTTCTTCCCCTTTCCCCTCTTCTTCCTCCCCCTCTCCCTCATTTTCCCCTTCTCCCTCCTCCTCTTCCTCCTCTCCTTCCTCCTCTTTCTCTCCTTCCTCCCCTTCCACCTCCCTTTCCTCTTCTGCTTCTTCCTCTTTCCCTTCGCCTATATCCTCCCTTTTCTTCTTCTCCCCCCTGTCCTTCCTCTCGTCCTTCTCCCTTTTCCCTCTGTCCCCCCTCCTCCCCTTCCTGTTCTCTGTCTCCCTCCCCCTTTTCCTCTTCGCTCCCCTTGCCCGCATCTATGGCCTCCTCTCCCTGTCCATCACGGTCTCCTTGCTCCTCCCCTTCTCCTTCCTCCATCCCTTTGTCTCTTCCTTCCTGATGGTCTGGTTCCTTTTCCTTTTGCTCCAGATCTTTTTCCTCATCTAGATCTTGCTCTCCCTTACCTGGGCTCTCCATTTCTGCTCCCCTCTTGCCTTCACCTCCTCCCCCTTCTCGCTCTGCCTCTGTTCTACTCCTGAATTACCTTCTTTCCAGATGCCCCCGCCTCCACTCTCAGGCACATCATTAGCCTCCCCCACTAACTTTCCCTCGCCTTCACTCACCTCTGCTCTGTCTGTAAGGTCATCTGCCAGGATCTCTACTTCCTTCTCTTTTCCTTCAGGCTCCTCCATATTTGCCTCTATCTCATGCTCCTCTATTCCACTTGCTTCTGAATCCTCTGTTCCTTCCTGCTCCTCTGGAATCTCTGATAAGCGGTCACACTTAGTATCATATTTTGCCAGGAACTTGTACATTTTGTGTTCAGGCTCTTCCTCATGTCCATGTTCAATAAAATATCTGCTATACCACAAGATCGGGTCAATGTCCACATCATCGTCCTCCTTCTCTCCACTACTAAATTCTACCGAGTCAGGTAGCTCGAAGGCATCAGCTGTACCCTGCTGACTTTCACCGTCCCAGTAACACTCTGGCTCCTCTACAGATTCGCTTTCACTGTCAAAGAACCGATCTTCCTTTTTTCGTCTACGTTCCTTAATCAAATCTTTATTTTCTTCATCTTCAAAATTCACATTTCTATTTGGTGATTTGTCAAAAAATGTATCAGTATTTTTAAAACTCCTTTCCCTCTGTCTCACGTTCTTCAGACCTGCCATCTCCTCCAGCACTGTTTCCTTCTCATAGTCTATTTCTTCTGCTTCTGAAAACCTCTCACTGCATCTTTTACTACTTTGGTTTACTATTTCCTTACTACTGAGTGGATAAAGGTTATATCTACTTGGACATCTAAATAATCCTCTTTGAAAATTCCCTGGACAGATGTTGGCCTGAGGTGCAGGCTGGCCTGACTCATTACCTACGTCCTCATCTGAAAATGTTTCCAGAGTCACAGCTTCTTGTGCCATGTACATTCCTTTTGCCAAAAGCTGGTTATATGCTTTCCCTTCTTTCAGTTTTTGAGACATCTCTTCACATTCATTACTATCATCGCTTTCAGAAAGAGCTGTACACTGCTTCAGTTGCTCAATTGTTCCTTGTTTCTGTAAATTTTTTGAAGTAATTGTCATGCTACTATTAGTTAGCAAGGTAACTTATCTACTAAATACTTGTAAGTTTCATTAGGAGGATAAAAATATCCAGTGTTACCAGACATTTTACTAAGTCTATGGTCTATTTTGATTCAGTAACATGTTTAATTTTCAAATTCTTACCAGCTGCCTTAATTTTGTCATTACTAACAGTACCATCAATATTTATTCTCTGTCCTTTTGCTTAATCTGAATCAATCTTTAAATACATTGCATTTCCAAACAGATTTTGCAAAATACTGTTAAAAAACATATGTCTCTTGAATACAGTGCAGTTCAGGTTTTTTTTCTATCTTCCTTAGCACTTGTCAAATTCTGATATTTTGATTCCATGAATATTTCAAAATTAAAGAAATGAAGATGTGAAATTTGTACAAATGGGAAAAGTAAATAGCTTATTTCTAGGCGAATAAAAACTAAAATGAAAACTGGAAATGAACTTTTAAAAATCTACATACTAAATAATGTGTATATTTTTCTTTTTAAAACAAAATCTTCACATTTCTGACCCTCTTCCTTTTATTCATTATATTCTTTAATTGTAATAATTTTCATAAAACCACTTTCTACACAGAAAAAGTGCTAAAGGTAAAAAGTAGGAGTTTTTAGAAAAATTATGGAATTTAGCACTGAGAATTAAATGAAATATTAAGACCATTTAGGTCAAACTGTTGAGCTAAAACCTACAAGCTAATGAACTTAAATATTTGACAAAGTGGGTCTCTACATAGTAAAACCTCACTAAGACAACTTTTATAAATTGTGATGGGTGTTTGGCCTAAGAATAAGTCACATTTTGCTACAGAAATGATTAAGACATACAGGTTAAAAAATTAATATATAGAAATATAGCATTTTTTCATTCTCTAAGATAGGCCTGGCAAGGCCTCTACTTAAAAAGGGCAATGTAAAGTATACATATATATCAGTTTTATTAGCAACATGCTCTAACCAACTGAGCTAACTGGCGACCCTATATATATCAGTTTTAAAGGAAGTGATTTTCCTTTCTGTTTGTTCTAGGTTCTATTCTTTAAAAAGTCACAATTCTTTCAAGAGCCTAAGAAACAGAGGTCAGTTGTCAGAATTGAATCCTAAAATTACAAGCCTTTATTTCCCTAGTATGGTAAAGCTGCACAGAAGGGGCAGAGGCCAGGATCTAAAGAAAGAGGAAGGAAAGACAGGGGAAGATGGCTGCTTAACAGTATAGTCAGTTAAGCAGTCAACATTTACTGAGCTTCCACAACTGTGTTTAGGAGAACAGCTTTTCCATATTCGAAAGGAATGGTGTTTTTCACCATGGCTCACAGTAAAATGTAGATAAGACTAATGAGGACTGGCACTAAATTTTTATAACTTAGCTAGATTCTCTTGCATTTCAGTGACTTTGATTTTAAGGCTTTCTGGCTTAGCAATCTGGCAAAGGCACAAGAAATTATGTTAAATGTTTTCTATAGCCTTCTTCCCTCAATTTATATTCATCCAATTTATTTTCCTAATCTCCAAACCCCTCATCCTTTCACCCCACTAGTCCTTAAAGCCAGAAAAAGCAAAGGATTTTAGGTCAGGCCTTTATCTCTCCAGCATTGTGAAAACCACAGACTACTTCCTCTTGCTGTTCATTTGCTATTCATTAAAGGTGTCTGCTTTATCACCCATGCATGGCTTCTGACTAATTTCCAAATGTTTAATCTTGGTTTTATGCTATCAATTTTTTGATATACTAAAGCCCATTCCAAACACTAGAAAAGGAATTGTCAAATATTCTCATTAAACCATAAAATTTAAGAGTTGGATATTATCATGCAGTAAGGTCAGCACAGTAACTCCCCAAAGTCACACTCAACGAAAGTCCAAAACCATTCTGATAACAGCAGCTTCTTCTAATACCTAAGAATTGCAATAATAATCTTTTGCCTTGACATTATGCAAATATGGATAGTATGATTTGCTAGTGACTTCAAAGAGTGAATTTCTGCAATGAAAGTTGTTGCATCACAGAAAACACATACCAAGAGAACAAGTGCAAACAGAGGCTATCTATGCCATGTGCTGTCTGTTAAATCTAAAGTCAGTGAAAGCTTACATTTCAAACGTGCTTTCCAGAAACCCTGCAGGGAAAAAAAGTAATTTAAACTGTTCTTACCCACCATAATGAAAATAACTCTTCATATTATACCTTTTGTTTTTGAACTGGTGAGAATTTTAATGGCTTGTCATTGGCATTCTGGCTCATCACATGTGTCTGAAATTAAAATACACACGTATGTCAAAAAAAGAATATATGATTATTCTAAACACTATATATATATATTCCAAACATATATAAATAAAATTAATATGAAACAGTTCAGCTAGCAGTACAAGCAACTCTCAATTGCATACTGATGGTGTGAAGACTGAGATGACATTTATTGTGTATAATCTATACCTCAATAAAGCTGTTTTAAAAATAACAAGCAAAATGAAACAAAGATATTTATATGTATAAAAGTATAAGAAGTACACACACACACACACACACACATTACCAACAGGTAATGAACTAAAATTCAAACTTGTATCTAGACAGATAAGGAGGAAGCCATTACCATATTTAAGACATCAGTAGTTTCTCCAAGACTTTCTGCATCTCCCGCTGAAGAATTATCTGTTTCTCTCTCTCCGGTCATTTTATCTTCAAAATAATCTGAATGATTCAAAGGAAAAAGAGATTAGAATTCAACTGAGATTGAAAGACAACAAAACAACACAAATTAATCTATAATAGAAGGTGTACGTATAATTTTATTAAAGTTTCTTTAACCTCATGTTAAGAGAAATGGATAGAATTCATTCACAGTGAAATTTCACAGAGATTTCAAAAATCTCTTTTTGAAAGTTTAAAGACTTTGATACCGATAACAACTGCTTCATTCACATGAATATGGTAAACACTATTCATTTGTGTAGGGTAAGGGAAAATGTCAGGCTTTTCTGCCCTCCTGCCATCAGGACAGATGATGGATCCTTGAGGTCCTGAATGCATGCCTGATGGCGGGCACCTGGAATAGGGTGTGGGCACAGGTAGATGGGATTCACCTGGGCTGAGACTGTGCTTTTTAAGGGCGGCGTCATGGGGACGCCAGAAGAAGCCAAAAAGAAGCCAAGAGAGAAGCAAAGAAGCAGAAGCAGAGAGCCCAGATAGAATGAAGTCTTGCTGGGGGCTGGGAGGACTGCCAGCCTCCCGGCCCCCAGCACCCCTGCCTGCCGTGTACCTGGTAATCCCAATAAAAGCCTGCAAAAGCCACTGAGGGCTCTAGGACTCTCTCCTCCTTTACCCTGTCTGCATGGCATCAGAAAACCTGCACCGTGGTCATTCCTGCCCCTACACTTTGGAACAAATATTACTCAGGGATTAAGCACTGTGATAGCCATTCCCCAAGAAGGTTCCCAAGGACCCACAACCTCCAGGTATGCATACCCTTATATAGTTCCCTTCCACTTTTTACCAGGTTGAATTATACAGTCAACAAAATAAAGCAGATGCAATTGTCATGCCATTGTAGTGTATATTTTGGCCCCACACTCTCCCTCCCTCTCATCACTTGTTCTGGGGAAAGCCATGTTTGAGCATTTCTAGGGAGAAGTTCATGTGCTGGTGAAGTGAAGCCTTCTTTCAATGGCCACATGAGGGAGCACAGAAGAAGATCCTCTAGCCCCAGCTGAGCCTTTAGATAACTATAGCCCCATCTAACAAGTGTGAGTGCAACCACTCTTAACACCCTGAGCCAGAGCCACTCAGCTAGTCTGTTCCTGGATTCTTAACCCTCAGAAACTTTGGTTAAGTGCTTGTTGTTTTAACCTGCTAAGTTTTAGGGTTTTTTTAAAATATAGTAATAGCCAACCAATACAAGTGGCTACAAGTTTTCATGGAAGATTACAAGATTGTATCATAAAATAGAAATTATAAGCTCTTTTGACTTTATATTTTTTTTCAATTATTATGCCCCCATATAGCATCTATATGTTTATTTGAGAGGAATTCCTAATGAAATCTGTGCTAAAGATGCCAGTCCTCACTGATCTCTCCCTTACAAATGTATTCAATGCAAATCAGGTTGTATTTATTTCAGGTGAGATCCTATCCAGGCTATATCAACTTAAGTAACTGCGAATTCTTAATGAACTGATAGTCTGGAAGGGAATATAAAATCTATGACAAGATGACATTAGGGGTATATCAAATCACATCAGAATGCTGGGAACGAGGAGACATTTCATTAGGGGGTACAGGGAAGGATTAGTATGAGAAGCAGAGGAGGATGTGTAGGAGGATGAAGCCCAGTGCTAACAGAAACAGCAGAATGCTTGTATTGACTGCTTACTGTGTGCCAGGAACATGCTTTTACACATGTAGGGCTAACCCCATAATGTTAAGTATTATTTGGCCATTTTACAAATGAAGAAACTAAGGGACAGTGACCCTTTTGGTATCAGGTGTCAACTCAGGTCTGTCTTGACTCCACTAAATCTGACTGTGAACAGCTCTGTTTGATCAAAATTGGGGCGGTGGCAAACTTTCTATCAAAAGGCCCTACAGTAAAGATTTTAGGTTTTGTGTACTATTACTTAAACTCTGCCAACATAGTGTAAAAGCAACCATAGACAATACATAAAGAAAAGGCCTCGCTAGGTTCAATAAAACTATTACAAAAATAGGCAGCCGGCTAGATGAGGCTAATGGGTCACAGTTTGCAAATGTGCAATCTAAATTAAGATGATAAGAAAAAGACTACTGAGAGGAAGCTATGAAAGGTGGAAGTTATAGGGGAAATGTATACCTATTTTCATAAACATGAGGATCCTCTGAAGACACTGGAGCAGACCGGAACTCAACTATACTCAAGGATGTTTAAGGTGGAACATGCTAAACGGGATAGATTTGAGAAGGCAGAAGATGGAGATTTGGAAAATAGGTAATAATTTTTGCTCATGGCTTTGCTTTATACTTGATCTGATCTGTTTTATCTTCTCACCAATAAATGCACACATTTAATTTTATTTCCTTCTAATCTGGATTATGAACCATGGGACAGATAGTATTTAATATCTCTGGGATCTGGAATCTAGGCCAAAAGTTGAGGTAATAAAGGCTTAGGAACTCAGGTAAGAATCATGGGCCTTGGGAATGGACCCCAAGTTAAATGTAACTTGGTCCTTGATGATGAGCCAGTTTACTGCATTGACCCACAATTTTTGTGTGTTTCCTTTCACAATAAGAATCATTGATGCTTTTCAGCCCTGGAAAAGTAGATTGTATACACTGGAAAAGTAGATTGTGATGAGCAGTGTATACAAGGAAAAGAGAAATGTAGGGCTTGGAAAAAGTTGCTTCTCACTTAAGAGATCTGAATGTGAAGATGTACATAACTTTAGATTGAAAGGAAAAACTATCCTTTGTCTTTTTGTGACTGTTCACTGAAACTCTTTTAATGAATGTTTTGAAAGTTGTATACAACATATAAAAGTTACTTTTTGTTTATTCTGAGGGAATAAAGTCAGGGAAGACCTTGCTGAGAAAGTGATACTTAAAGCTAAAATATAAAGAGTAAGAAAGATAGCCACACAAAGAGAAAGAATATATGCATTCCAGGCAAAGAAGATGAGAAGATATAGACCAAAGTTTGAAGGCAGTTTGTAAGAAAAAGACAACTCTTGGGGCCAGAGAGTGAGAGGATTATCTTCTTAACTTCATACTCCATGCTCGTAATGATTGTATCCTACTACTTAAATGCAGAACTTAACATAGGTCCACAGACTTGCATTGAAATCCTGTTCACTTCATTTATAAGCTGAGTGACCTTGGACAAGTCACTCAGTTCCTTTAAGCCTTGCTTTTCTCATTTATAAAATTGAAGAATATAACCCATGTCTATTCCATGGCATTGCTTCATGGTTTAAAGGAAATAAAGCAGAAGTTTAAAGGAAATGAAGTTAAAAAACTAAAGTACACACTGCTCTATAAAAACACACTACTGTCGTCAATAAGGGATTTTTCGGGCATCTGAGTACACTTTCTATTAAGAGTATTCCAGGATTTGAGTTCAAATGAGAGATGTCTCTAACTAGGAAGAAAACAATTTAACTGGAGAAAAAAAATATTAAGATAAACATGAAAACACTAAAAATAAAAGGCACACTTCTCCTGAGAGCAGGCAGAGAGAATATCAAATGTTACCTGGTTCTATTGGTTGTGAGTCGTCCCCCTTTTCAGGCATTTTTTCTGGCAGAGGACTTGCAGGTGGGCAGAAAGGAACTAAACTAGGGGAAAAACAAACAGGTGGTACAGAAGTCCCTTCAACTGGAGGTAGTATCTGTGTCATTCGCATGGAATCCGGGGATTTCTCCTTTAAAATAAATAGGATTAAACTGTTGGATGATGCTATGGATTTAATATTGACATAAACTACCCTGCAGTTGCTAAAAATATTTGAGAGACTTGGAAATCTGCCAGTGTCCCACAATATTCACTGTTTAATAACCCCCAAGGGCTTTCAAAAATGCTTTGTTCTGTTGTCTCTGTGTCTAAATTGCTCCACATCATCAATCTGGAAATCTGTTTTTCACATGATGGGGAAAAGTGGGCATGTGTTTTCTCAGCCTTTCCTGAGAAACAAAAAAATCACTCATGAGACAAAAACAATTATAAAATACTGATGGAATAGTTCACAGTCTTTCCATATATACTTTTTCCTCATCTAAAGCCAAACTTAACCTTTTTACCTCAAAAAGAATGCATGTTGGAGTTAAAGTACTTTTTTTTAAAGGACTGTCTCCTTTAAAAATTGTTTCACTTTTTCTTTTGGGGAGGTATTTTATTTTTTTAAAAATGTGTCATTGAAATAACAAACTTAAAGCACAGTATAACTCTCTAAATTTAATTGGAGAATGAACAGTCTCTCAAGAATAAGTCCTTATTTTTTGTTTTCCATGTGTCATTGCTTGTTACAGTGTTCGCTCTGAGGTACAACTAAAAGTTAACAGCAAAGTAGAAGTCAATATACATACAGTAGAGCACACAGCTCAGCATGCAGAGTGAGGTGGTAACAATGATTAACTACCCTTGTCTATAAGCAAAGGTTTGCCAGGATAATTTGAATTTTCTAATGGGTATTTAACGGCTTAGCTCTGAATCACTTAAAAGTTTGTAAGCCCTTAATTCAAATAATTAAGTTTTTTCTGAGAAGACCTTTATTTAAAAAGCAAATGGAGGGCCTCCCCTGGTGGCGCAGCGGTTGAGCGCTGGGCTGCGAAACTGCACATGGCCTCAGCAGCACCGGTTCGATCCCCAGCCGCCGGGCAAGGGTCCCACATGGCACGTAGACCTTTCCTGCCGCCCGCTGCTCCCCTCAGCAGTGTACTTCGTCACTCTTCCTGTTCTGCTCTCCGCTCTGGCTCTGGTGAATTCTCTCACCCTCCCGCGCTTCTGACTGTACCCAGTGCTTGTATGAATAAATAAATAAATCTTTAAAAAAAAAAAAAAAAGCAAATGGACTTTTTTCTTTTGGTTTTCTCTGAGGTGCCGGACATGGCTATTACAAAAGAACAGTCCCCAATTGTACCCTCTCTCGTCGCCGCACACGTGCTGATAAAGTTCTGTGCAGTACGTGTCCTGAGGTCAGATCGTTGAAGGGTAGAGAAGGCGTTGCATGTAAGCCAGAGTCGCTTACTTCATCTAAGTCAACTTCTTCCACCACACCAATTCTCGGAGTGGCAAAAACGAGCATGTGACATCCACCACAAGCAACCTGAGGCACAAACCCACAGATAAATTAATTGACAAGGCTTTCAAACACAAGTGAGTTTTTCAGCTACAAAATATTCACTTACTTAGTAGACTTCCTGGACTGACTCACACACAAATGCATAGATACATACAAACGTGAATTACACACCATCTTACTAGAGTATAGAGAAAAAACTGTTTGTTTGGCACATTACGTTTCTTCTTACAAATTAGAAAATGTTACTTCAATCTGGAGGCAACAATAGCAACTTGAAAAATTACTCAGAGAAGTTCTATTTGGAAAAAAATGACCAGGGAATAAATCAGTCTCCTCAAATAATTATGTCTCCAAGCCTTTTCTCTACTTGAACACTTTTAAAGTTTAATGCTTAAGAATCCTTGGAATAAAATGCAAACACACAGTGATAGAACAATGAAAGATGAAATCAAGATTCAAAGAATTGTGAGAAATAACTCATTTTAAATAAAATGCTTAAAAAAACCCTACAGTGTTGGCAATACACATATATTTTTTGCAACTTTATAATGTGCTACATAGTGGTAGAGGAATAGTAAGCACTGAACCTTTCCTTCACAATATTTTCAGTTAAAATTTATTTAGTCTGTGTCATTTTACAAAATGATCTTCCCCATAATATAAATGTTCATTGAATGAGGATTTGGTTATGTTGTTCATCACTGCATGCTTCGTATTCCTGATGCTTAGTCCAGCACCCTGAACAGAGCAGGCATTCATTAATGGGTGTCAAATGAGGCATTGAGTCTTTGGAGAACAAATTTCAAGTGATATTATCATCATCAAGTAAACACAATCTTCAAGCCCACAGTTCTTAAGTGCAAATGTTTTAGAAACAATAAATATATGATGCCCAATGGGAATGACTCTGAAACAATACCTTCTTGTCTAAATAAGTTAGCCAATGAAACATCTGCAAAACTCTGTGTTTATTATCAGATTTTCTCATGCAGAATTTGTGAGTCTTAGTAATATCGAACTTAACAGCTATTAAGAGAGGGCTACTATGAACAAGGCATTCTGCTAGGTACCACAGGAGACACAAAGCTTCCAGGCATGGCACTGTCCTAGTTCTAAAGAGACGCACGAGAATGAAGCAGAGGAGTCAAGGTTAGGTCAAAAAGATGTTACAGAGGCAAACCAGGAAAGGGACAGATATGGGGAGTGGCATGATGTCTGACATTTGGCTTTTAGGAAATGAGTGTGTCTAATAGACACATCCATGATATTCTTTCATACAATTAGAAAGGTACTTATTTTCAATGAAAATCTAAAAGTAGATATAAAAATGTAGACAGGAAAACGTGATGCCCTTACCAACTTAATTATAAATGTCAAAAAATTAGAACAGAAAGTAGGAATAAATTGATTGGTGAAATTCTCCAGTCCAAGCCCTAATTTTCCATGTCGACCATCTCCAAAAGTATATAGATGACCCATGTCTAAAATACAAAAAAATGGGGGGGCAGGATTACAAAAGTGTTACTTGTGTGGACCAAAATCTATAAACAGATAATTATATTAAATAACATTGCAATGGTAATTTTCCCCTCAAATTATGCAATGAATTTGCCCTGATCCAATGTATCCTGTGCATGTATCCTGTGCATAGCATTGGGTAACAGATACTCAGAATTAAACACTAACCCACCCCTTGGTGGTTTGTGAAGTTGAGGCCCAGTTGCACAAGGCACTGGGTGGGGCAGCAGCAATCCAGCATGACATCTTCTACTATGCATTACCTTCTCCAGGGGAAAGAGATTATGTATTCTGACCCCCTACATCCCAAAAGAATCTTCTTTTTTTCTCAGGTCATTGATTGGACAGGCTTTCTAAACCTTGACGTTATTAACATTTGGGGTCAGATGATTCTTGGTTATGTGGGTCTGCTCTGTGCTTTACAGGATCCTTTGCCTCTTCCTACTCTATGGCCATAGAACACCCCACCTCTGCTGCTGTGACAATCAAAAATGTCTCTAGCCATTGCCATGTCTCCCCTGGGAGGACGAAATCTCCATTAATGGAGAACTACTGGCTTGGCTCCATATGTGTCTTTTACCAATTCTGTTCCTGGGCTGTAGAATGCTCCTGAAGAAAATGATATAAACCAACCATGCTGACCCAATACTGGGATCCCCTCTATAGCTCGGTCCACAATGATAAGTAATCTTACCACTACTCTCTAGTTACCCCTCTGTCCACTACCATGGCAATTATTCTGAATCTTCACATCTCTTCTCAAGTTCCTTCTTTAAAACATAATTTAGTAAGGTGCTAAGTTCAAAAGCTAACATATAAAAATAGATTCCCTATAAATAAGCAATAAACAGTGTTCAGATTCTAAATTTGGACTCTTATAATACTTACTTCCTTTTTAAAGATATTTTCCTTATTATCTTTATTTCAGCATCCTCTTCTTTTTTACTTTGATTTCTCTATCCAGGTTTCAAGGTTTGCCTTGTAACTTTACTAGGGTTAGCCAGAAAAAATAAACTGATTCTACCCAATTGTACTTCCAATCTCAGAGAGTTTTTTTCAAATATGAGCCACTAACTATGCAGAGGAACTGACAAGAACTTAGATAACTTATTACACACCTCTCATTAATCCTAGAGAAAAAAATTCCCTAATACTGATCACTTTGGGAGGCTTCATGCGCAAAAAGGCAATCAAAATTAAAGTTCAATTATTTGTGCTATAACTTTTTACATCAGGAGGAAAGGTATTATGAAAGTTCAACCAAATAATCTAATTACACATTAGATGATCCATAAAAAGTTAAGTATTTTCTATCAATGGCAATTTAGAGTTCATGAAAAAAATGGCAGGAAGGACAGAGGAATTGAGAGGAAAACCTTGCAGCAGCAAGGGATACACAGAAACAGCTCTACCCTGTCTGTGATAAATACATTCCATATAGTTCTATTTTATGCTATAGTAACAAGAGTACTGATACTTCAAAATGGGCAAGTGTTTTTTCTCCAAAGGTTCTTTGGGGAAGGAAGTACCTTACATTTGCTGGTTCCCAGTTCCCCTAACCAGATACCATTAGATGAGCTCCATCACAGCGGAAGCATTTTTGGAAAAAGGAAAAGAATGGAGACATACTAGTATCTAGATTATTTTAAAATACTGTATGATTTCTGACTCCTTAATGCTTTACTTCATTTTTAGATAGAAATGTGAGCTAGAGTAGTAAAATTAGTTTTTTGTTCCAAACCAATTAAATTAGTGGAGTGTCTCAATCACCTACAGTGAGTGAGTGCGTCTTTTTAGGGGAGACTCTGTACAGAGTCATACATTAGCAGCACCTAATTTCTGAGGTTGAGAAATAGGCCAAAGCAGCATCTCCTTGGATGGAGGAGAAACTATAGAGTGGAAAATATGGAGGGATTAGATATTTACTCATGATCTTTGAGGCGCCTTGTCTCTATCTCTGTGGAGAGAGGCAGGCAGTGGCTCTCCTGGTGTCAAACACATCTTAAGAATGTATTCAGCCTGCAAGCAGTTCTGTCAGATGGAACAGGGAGAATGTTTTAAGTTCTTCCTTGTAAGATTTTTCCCTCTGGCCTACATAGAGTTAAGAGCATTCAAAGTGATACAACTTCAAAAATATTCCAGCTTCCTGCCAAAGTAGAATATTGTGGTCTTACCTCTGATAGCACTTAAATATTTGGAGGTTCTAAATCTTCTGCTCATTTACACTGATTTAAATGGAAAATATTAAAAAGGAGTTTACAGCTTCATATTTTGGCATATTTTCTCAGTTATTAATTCCTTTGCTTATTCTAGATACATTCATTTGATATGTTTATTTTGTAATATAAAATAGACCCAATTCTGTAATTATATAACAGAAATTCTGATCTGTACCTGTTATCAAAGCCGTGTGATTTTCTCCACAGGAAATAGAACTTATTTTCTGATCCTTAACACGATCAATGACTCTGGGTTCCGAGGTTTCAAAAATAAAAGTGCCCAGACCCAACTGACCAAACTGTCCCAGTCCAAAGGAGTATACAGCTTTCTCTGAAAGGGAAGGGGCGAATATAAGAAAAGGGTTGCAGGAAAGAAGACACTGCTATGGTTCTATCCAGAAAAGCTGTGATATTCAACCTGTTATATTGAAGGCTACATGCCTCTGAGGGAAACACCCATATAAGAATATCTACTACTTAAGTACACATTTCTCAATGATAAAAGAAGAGAAAAATGACAAGGCACACAATTGTAAAAGTTATGTCACAGGCCTGATTATATCTTTTATATATAACCATAAAAGGAATTGCTATAGACATTTAAGTCAGCGAACTACCTAAAATATTCCTTTAACTACCACTCAGATCTTTAAAAAGCATCATTGTCAGCAAGTTAATTCCTTTCACTGTCTTAAATGAAAAATGTTTCCTATGGAAAATCTCCTGACTTTCAAAAGTAGATTGATAGAATAATCTACTGTATAAAAGAGCTTCAGAGGAAAATTTCCATGGGAATCAAAACTTACAAAAAAAAATATGCTACATTTATTCCTAGGTAAAGCTCCTTTACAAGTAAATGCAATAATAAAAGGAAGGAAAAAAGCTTTCCTCTATTACTAGCATTTTTAAGTGATTCCAGTGATTTCAAAGGATCTTCAGTAACTTAGTAAATGTTAGCTCATATATTTTTTTGAGAAATGGAAATTCAGGATAAATAAGGAGCAATACAACAGCGGGATAAATGAGTGGTGATGAAAGAGTCCTTTTGACCTACAACTCTGGCTATTAGGAAGCAAGGGGTTTGTTCTATTAAGTCTACCTCTCCTTAGTCCAATACATTAATTGTCCTGCTGGAGGAAGAAGAGCAAGAGCTTTGGATTCAGGTAGAAACCCAAATGTCCATTAATATTAGCTAGGAAAGTATAAGTCTCTGATGTTATAACTCCTATCTAATAGAGTTGCCGTGACGATTAAATGAGAAAATAGGCAGATTTTCAAATATAATAGGACATTCAGTGGTCAAGAACATCTTTCCAACTGTTTTACAATTTATTTCCTATCTGATAAGAATTTTTACTTTATAAATAAAACAGATTACTTCTTAACGAAAATATTCTGTGTTAAGGATATGAAGTTATATTGAGCCAAAAGATCTTTTAGTGTAAAAAAAAATGCCACCTCTAAGTTTAATTAATCCACACATCTCCAGTTACGAATATTCAGCTTAATTGTAGAATGTTGGGCAAATTAAAAACAATTGTCTACCTCTAGCTAGCCAACAACTACTCTAAGTTTCTTGGACTGTCTGATATTAGTCTGTGAAGTTAGACCATTTAAGCATCTGAATCCCGTCACCAGGTTTTGTTCCTTACCCTGTTAGGGTCACTTTCAGGTGCTAGAATGATCAGTGATGACAGCAGTCACTATTTTTTAAAATAACTTAAGAGCCTTCTATCTAGGAATTACATATAACAACTAATATAACTCTGGGTAATATCTTCATAACATTTAACAATGTAATCCATCATTAATAAACAATACTGTATTAGGAAAACAGATTTTATTAGTTAGCTGCAGATGCACATTACTCTAATTTCACAGACTACATTTGATTTCATGACTAGTGACTCTTTCCCTATAGAAATTTTAAGTTTGTCCAAATATAAACTGGAGAAATTAGGGGAAGTCCTCATTTTCCTTGGGATTCAGGCTTCATTGTGGACTCCATCTTAAAATTGGGCCTTTCTTGTCTTTTGGTATCTGATGTGGAAACACACAAGATACAGCCTTCAGGCTTACTTACAGTATTTCAAGTTCCTGCCTGAAACGTCCACAATAGCAGCCCTTGGTTCCAAGGAGAAACTAATGAAACCATCAACTACAACCATTAGTTGTATTTTCTAATTGTAGGGTAAGGTAAAAAGTATCTGGCTTGGGCCTCCCCGGTGGTGCAGCAGTTGAGCGCTGGGTTGCGAAGCTGCCAGCAGCCTCTGCAGCGCCGGTTTGATCCCCGGCCACCAGAGGGGGGTCCCACATGGCGCGCAGACTTCTCCTGCTGCCCGCTGCTCCCCTCAACAGTGTACTTCGGTCCTTCTGCCTGTTCTGCTCCCTGCTCTGGCTCTGGTGAATTCTCTCACCCTCCCGCGCTTCTGACTGTACCCAGTGCTTGTATAAATAAATAAATACTAAAAAAAAAAAGTATCAGGCTTTTCTGCCCTCCCACCATTAGGATACATGAGGGAATCCTGTGGTTTCCTGAATGCATGCCTGATGGCGGGCACCTGAAGTGGGTACACCTGGCTGAGAGACTGAGTTTATAAGGGTGGCATCACAGGGACGCCAGCAGAAGCCAAGAACGAATGGAAGCCGAGAGAAGAGAAGCAGAGAGCACGCCAGAGAGCCCAGATAGAGTGAGGATTTGCTGAGGGCTGGGAGGACTGCCAGCCTCCCGGCCCCCCAGTACCCCTGCCTGCCATATGCCTGGTAAATCTAAATAAAAGACCTGCAAAACCCCTGAGGGCTCCAGAACTCCTCCTTTACCCGGTCTGCTGAATCAGAAAACCTGCACTGTGGTCTTCCTGTCCTTACACTAATCTATCATGGTTGCGTATAAATATTATGTTTAATGAATTCAGCAGCAGCATACTAATTTAAATGATCTTTAAAGTGTTTTCATGAATGATAGGCCAGCACATTTTAAAAGAGTTATAGGCAAGGAAAAACAAAGCTGGGGAGGAGCTCCACGGTCTCATCTAACTAAAGTCCTTTCTTTTAGTGAAGGGAAAGCCCTAGAACAGATGGTTAGATATTCTTTCCTTTAAAGTTTCACAAAGTACTTTATAATACTCTTTTAGGTATTCAATTTAGTACTTAGTCAAACTGATGATTAGTATTTCTGTCCCCACTGTGATCCAGAACACAGGTTTCTCACCTGGGCTGGCTCATAATAAAGCACTCACAGATCCATGGAGAAATGTAAAACATAGGTTAAGTAATGAATTTTCTATAGAGATGCATTTATATAATTTAATGAGGTGTCTTTTATTGTAAAATAAAGAACTTTAACATTTTTTGTTTTGAAAATGCCCTGTATTTTATGATATGGTGAACAGAGGTTTTTTTGTTTTTTAGGTTTTTTTGGGCAATTTAGCTAAATGCAAATTAGAAGATGGCAACCATCTGTTGATTCCCACAATTACTTTAGTGGTCTGAGATTTTCCAAAGTCTAGAAAAATCTGGAGAAAACAGATTCTGGCAACATGGTTTTTAGTCTCAAAACAAAGTCCACTGAAAGTGAAATGCTTGCAATACTGCAAAGAAAATAAATCACACTTAAATGCATCTTAATATTAAGCATAATTAAAATTATCATGGATTATCTTGGGGTTCATTTTAAATGATACTACTTTATGAGGTATGGTTGAATTATATAATCAACATGGTCCTTCAGAATAATTTTTAGTCATGGAATAAATGAATCATTTCTATAATCTTTGTATAAACTAGAGAAAATACATAGCACATAAATAAAAAGTTGCATTTCTGTCTACAGAATGAATTTTCTGATAATGTACAGAGATTACTTTCCAAGTTTAATTCCTAGAATAAATCTTTTTGAAAATATATGAAAATTTATTTTGTGAGCAGAAACTCAAAAAAAACTTAAACCTCAGAATTTTTTCCAAATTTAGAGAAGAGGTCTTAAGAAATTACTTCTAACTTGGAAAAAATTCCAACTGGAAAGTGTATTCTGGGAAACCATAGCTTAATAAGCATGACTGGGACTAGAACAAGATGACAAAGAAAATCAACGTAACAGAAGAAAACCCAAAGACAAGATACTGCTCCATCACCTTGCAACAGTAAGCTTATCATCTGAGAATTAATTATTCCAAATTTGTCTAGATCATGTACAACCCTGGGTTACTAAAGCTTAAGTGGTGACTTCAGAAACTGCTAATTTCTTTTTGATCCAAAAAACCCATAATAATTCATTACCTGACTATATTACCTTTATACTACTCATCTAAAACTAATCCTAAAGCTAATAAATTTAGGAGCATCAATTTAGTAAGCACAATATCAAGTAATAAGTATATTTTAACATATTGGCTAGTCTTGAGACATGACATGTAATACCAAATACAAAATTCAGAAAACAAAAGTGACATTACTATTATGGTTCTAACTTTCTTTTAATATCTATAATTTAAAAGCTTAACACTTTTTAATGAATTACTATTGCAGAACGTAAAGATCACAAACAAATCACCAATTAAGACATTGTCAATAACACAAAGAAAAGGGTTATCAATGGCATGTAGAAAATAGCATGAATAGGGAATTCCTCCAAAAGAAGATATTGCAGGAAAAAAAGGTGTTAATTTTAGATAAATATGGAATACACATACATGAAGAAAAGTTTGTTTTTGAAAATGAGCTAAAAACAATGTTATCTGCTGTCATTAAAGCTGTTAAAATCATGAAAAGGTTAATTATGTCAGCAAAAACAATCTGATGATTTATTTTACTTAAAAACTTCTACATGCCAAAAATATATATTAACTATAGGAATAAAAGATAGGGAACTAAGTGCATGATCATCACAGATGATGTATCTAAAAGAGAAAACTCACAGAAGCAGAGACTACACTAGTGGGAGCCAAGGGCTGGGAGTGGGGGGCAAGGGAGCTGCTAACCATCAGATCTGGTTTCAGCTATGCCAGGTAGTGCTAGAGCTCTGATGTACACACTGTGCCTACACATAACTACACTGTATTGTACACTTCAGAATCTGTTAAGAGGGTGGATCAAATGTTAAGTGTTCTTATCATAATAAAAAACACATGTAAGAAAAATTTTCCTTAGTCACCACAGAGCAGCAGGTTCCACACATACCTGAGAGAACCACCGTGTGTGCTCCACCACAAGCTACTTGGATCACCTTCTCACAAATTGCAGATACCTCCTGGGGTGTTCCGTGATTGAGGAGCAGCTCTTTGGGAAGACCTAACTTCCCACCATCAGTTTCTCCAAACGTGAACAGTTTCCCCTCCACTATTAAGGGAAAAGAACAGTGATCCATGCAAGATAAATATGAACAATCATATTGTTATTAATTCAGTAATAGCTATGAATCCAAACTGTTGTCTTACTTGTTACAAAAGCAGAATGGTAATATCCACAAGCGATCCAAGAGATGGGTTTCCCAACGGTCACTTGATGAGGTACACACACATTTGTTAAATTATTTAAGCCTATCTGTCCTTCAGAATTGTCACCCCACATAAAAAGCTCTCCATCCTCTATAGAGAAAACGTAAGGGGGGGAAATGGTTTTAAAAGGTAGCAGGGATATCAAGTTTATCGTATTTCCAACAGACCATTTATTTTTCAATTTAGAAAAATTGTGTTTTGAAAAACAAAATACTAAGACACTTATACCAGCTGGCTACTTAACGAGCTCAATTTCTATTATGCAATATTTCTGTAATGATAAGGAACAGAGAATAGCCTGGTATAAATCATTTAGTTGTGTACTTATTTCTTTTATTGAGGTAACATTGGTTTACAATGTTATTTATGTTTTAGAGATATAGGGTCTCCCCCCTCAGGTGTTGTTACCACACTGTACTCACCACCAAACCACCCATAGTTCTCCACCACAGTCCACTTTGCCCATACTTTTATCTCCATATCAAAAACAGGCTGTCCTTTCCTATTGTAATAACCTTATCTTATTCTAATGTCTCTAACAGAAAATGGTTTCTTCCCTTTGAGCAGTCTACCTGCAACTAAGCTGAACAACAGTGTAAGTCACACCGGACATCTCCTGGGCAAGTCCCAGGTCAAAAGGGCCTGCTCTTGAGAACACTGTGGAAATGACGTTTTAAAGGAAGAAAAAGATAAATGTATTTCACTAAACATTCTTTGACATTTTACACTGGAAAACACATAAGCTAGCTTCAAAGAATAAGGAATTGTATTAGCATATAAAGCAGCTCAAAAATAGGGTTAACTCTTTGAAAAGTTAAGCTAGAAAGGAATTACCAAGAATTACTTATTTACTTATGTCTTTAATTTAAAAATTATTTGATCTTTGAAGTAGTTTAATAATACTAAAGGTAAATTAAAAGACAATTGAAAATGGGCCTCCCCGGTGGCGCAGCGGTTGAGCGCTGGGTTGCGAAGCTGCCCGCAGCCTCTGTAGCGCCAGTTAGATCCCCAGCTGCTCCCCGGCCACCGGAGGAGGGTCCCACATGGCGTGCAGACCTCTCCTGCCGCCCGCTGCTCCCCTCAGCAGTGTACTTCGGTCCTTCTGCCTGCTCTGCTTCCCACTCTGGCTCTGGTGAATTCTCTCACCCTCCCGCGCTTCTGACTGTACCCAGTGCTTGCATAAATAAATAAATCTTAAAAAAAAAAAGAAAGAAAGAAAAAAGAAAGTGGCTTTAAGGAAAAAAAAAAAGACAATTGAAAATAGGAACCAAGAGAAGGTTGTCAATATTCTAACTGCACAGCTGACAGCCTAAAAGGATGGAACTGTGGGTCCGTTCTGGCCCCTTGGATGGTCTTAGCAACTCATCACGTCACCCAGCTCTTGCCTGGGAGCACACCAACAGCCTCTTCAGTGACACCAGGTTTATCTTGGCTCCAAATTTTAAAGACATTTCTCATATGGGCTTTTGATAGGAAGGGCAGAGTGATTCAATGACTACTACACACCACATTTGAACAATTAGATTTCTAGTTTTTGACAGCAACTTCATAAAAGCTACAAGCATGACTTACAGAACCTATGATGATGACAGTATTTGAGGACATCTAAAGGAGCAATAAAACAGCATAGCTTAGGATGTACTTTAACACTTACCTTTGAAATGCATGTCCATACCTAAATCTGAAATAAGCATAACAGTGCAATACATGTCATGACTCAAAGTTGTATTTTAAATGTCTTCTGAAAAAACATGGTCAATGAAAGAAAACTAAACAGCAATGCTGTCCTCAGTGTACTGAGCTGGTATGTGCTGTCTAAAGTAAAGGGATGTGTCTCGGTTTGAAAGTCTCACCAGTTAATGCAGCTGAAGTGTTGGATCCAGCAGCAAGCTGTTTAATCTTATGCTGGGATGTAAAAAAGCTGATTTGATGAAAAGTGTTTCTTTCTTCTGTGTCACCAAGTCCCAACTGTCCTTCGTTGTTTCCTCCGGCTGCATATACTTTGCCTCCTTCTGCACATGGAAAAGAAAATATCAGTATACTAAAGTCACCATTTTCATGAGACAGGCCAGTGTATACCAGGTACTACTTCTTTGAATAGTGAAGAAAGTTGAAAGCTGGCATTAGCCTATAAATTGAATTGCTGCATTATGCTGTCAAAAATAAAAGCAAAACAAGAAAGGTTAAACATTGTGGTGAAATTTTAATTCTAGATATCATTATAGAATTTAAGTAGCAATTGAAATGCATTGAATGTGAGAGATGTATTGTTAATACAGCACTCTTAATTCAGAGCAAAAAAGATGAAAGTAATCTCCAAATTAGTTTATTATCTAAATCAAGCTGTTTTAACAGAGATGTGGTTCGTTAATTTTAACTTCCATACCTATTAAACCTAAGATATAATAAGTAACAAGTAAATGAGGCTAATCAAAAAAGAATATAAAGAGAAGCATGAAAATTGTCATGTAAGTATTTTAATTTTCTAGCTAAATAAGAAGGCCGTATAGCATTGTTTAGGAGACAGGACTCAGAGCCAGACTTTTGGGGTGCATTTTCTGGCTTGCCTCTTAACAGTTGTGAGTGTGGGTAAGCTGCACTTAGAGCTCACATCTCAGTGTCTCATTTTCCTCTTCTGCCTATACTTCCTAGAGCTGTTATGAAAATTAAATTAGTCATCATCTTAAAAATTCTTAGAACAATATTTGGCTCATTGTAAGCACTTTATAACTGTATATTACTTTCTTTTTTAATATTTTATATAATTCTTACATCATTTTTCATTTTTACACAATGTATGCATTTTCATTTTGGTTATATTCCCCATACAATTGCACGCCCCCTTATTTTGACCCTAATCCTCCCTCTCCACGTCCCTCCCTCACCCCGTAGTGTGTCTCTGGTTTATAGTTGCTTGTCTATTTTGATTTTTACTTTGTATTAATTAGTCTTTTTCCTGGTCCCTTATTTAGGTTTTCTAAAGTCCTGCTATGAGTGAGACCATCCAGTATTTTTCTTTTTCTTTCTGACTTATTTCACTGAGCATGATCCCTTCTAGCTCCATCCATGTTGCTGCAAACTGCATGTGTTTATCTTTTTTGATTGCTGAGTAATATTCCATTGTGTATGTGGTACATACCACATCTTCTTGATCCAGTCATCTATTTTGGGGCATTTGGGTTGTTTCCATAGTTTAGCTATTGTAAATAGTGCTGCTATAAACATAGGGATGCAGGTGCCCTTTGGAATTGATGTTTCTGTGTCCTTTGGGTAAATACCTAGGAGTGGAATTGCTGGATCATATGGAAGCTCTATCTTTAGTAGGTCAAGAAATATCCACACAGCTCTCCATAGTGGTTGGACCAGTTTGCACTCCCACCAGCAATTCAGGAGAGTTCCTTTTAATTACTTTCTTGATTGAATAAGAAGTATATCATACCTAGATAATAACTATTGCCAGTAAGTTTTTAATTAATCAAGATTTTTAAAAACACACACATTATTTAGTAAAAATGTACCGTGAAGTTAACACCTTGCTATATTATTGGGAAAACTGAAGGCAAAAGCAACAAAAAATTTTAATTAGATACTATTTTAGAAAAAAATGAAACCTAATCAGAGAAACAAGACTAGCTTTTACAAATGGAAGGTGCTACAAGGCCACAAAGAATTGAACTGCACATTTTAAAACATACAGAGGGCCTCCCCTGGTGGCGTAGCGGTTGAGCGCTGGGCTGTGAAACTGCCTGCAGCCTCTGCAGCGCTGGTTCCATCCCGGCCGCCGGCAAGGGCCCCACATGATGCACAGACCTCTCCTGCCTCGCCCGCTGCTCCCCTCAGCAGTGTGCTTCATCAGTCTGCCTGTTCTGCTCCCTGCTCTGACTCTGGGGAATTCTCTCACCCTCCTGTGCTTCTGACTGCACCCAGTGCTTGTATAAATAAATAAATAAATCTTTAAAAAAAATAAAATAAAACATACAGAGCAAACTGGAATTGTTGAAATGCTAAAGTTATTCAGAGAACTACATTAGTAAAATGTTGGTTATAAAAAACTCCATGGAAGGTAAAGACATACTGGATTTTCAAAGGAGTAATTTAAATAAGAGAAAGAGAAAAGACATTTCATCAAGGGAAAAGTGTAAAGGAGTGTAGAGAGGTGAGGAGGAGCCAAGTCAGAGTAGCCTGAAGACAGAAAAAGCTGTGTGCACAGGATAGGAGGCGGGAAGGACTGCTCTGTGGCCAGGCCCCGGAGGGCTAATGTTCCATCATTGAACTGCTTTGGCACCTTGGTTAAACACCCCCTGCACCTCTGGCCTACAGCGCGGTTCTTGTATGCATAAATAAATAAAAATAAATCTTAAAAAAAACATTAGTTGGGTGTGTATGTGTACTGTACTTCCAGACTCTATTCTGTTCCACTCACCTTTGTCTATATTTTCACTAACAGCAAACAGTTTTGATTGTTGTGCCTTTACAGTAGGTCTTGAAATCTGGTGGTGTGAGTGCTCTAATTTTGTTCTTTTCAAAATTATTTGGTTATTCTAGGTCCTTTGCTTTTACATATAAACTTAGAAACACCATGTCAATTTCTACACACACACACGCACACACACACACATATACAAAAAGTGTTTGGATTTTGACTGGAGTTCTGCTCACTTAAATCAACAGCTTTTGGGGGATGGCTTCTACTCACCCTCAGAAGAGAAGAGGGAAGACCAAGATCAGAAGGAACTGGTCCCTGAGATGTGCACACAGATAAGGAGAGGTTGTCCCTTGATAGGATTTGAGAAAACCAGCTTTGTCTGCAGCCAGTTAATATTTATCAGCATATTTTCAAAGGCAAACAAGCTTACTAACTACGTACAGTTTTATAAATCTTAATCTGTTGCCCAAACACTGTTTCTATTCACTTTACAAAGCTATAAATTCTAATGGAGACCTCAGTCCTGAAATCCAGCAGGAAGTCATACAGACTGAAGACTGTACCTGTTGAAATGATGGTATGGTTCCTTCCACAGGCAGCAAACAGCACTTTTTCAGGCTTTAAAGCTAAAATATAAAAATACGATAATTTTTATGGTTATAAAAATGATAAATAGCCCAGATTTAGTGGTAACTAAGTGGTAGCACTGAGATTTAAGCCCAGGCCTATGTGACTCCAAAGTGATGTTTTTAACTAATAAACTGAAGGTTTCCAGAACTAGGTACATATCATAATAGCCAGCAGAATTCTGAGAAAAATAAAGATAGCTCAGCCCATCCCTGAGAATGTGAGTCAGTGGTTCTGGGTAAGGCCCAGACATCTATATATTTTAAAAAAACTCCACAGGTGATTAATATGCACTGAGATCCATTATGTTTGCTTGTGCTGCCTCTTCATCAACCTGACATTATCATCACCAAGCTCACCACCAAGGCACTGTAAATCCTACATTCATGGGCATGAAGCGTTAAAGATCCTCATTCATTTAAATATGCAGTAAACATTTACAGAACATCTCCCAAATGCACAGCATAGGGGGTGTAAAGATCACTGAAACAAAGTCCTTAGTCTCAAGGAAACCAAGTCTAGACACTCCCGTTAGCTCATCTACCAGGTATTTGAGAGTAAGGCTCACAGTCACCATGAATATGCCCAGTGTTCAGCAGACTGTGTTCAATAAATACTTTTTGGCTATGTGAAATACTTCAGGAGCTCCAGGCCACAGCCTGTAAGTAGCATGGAGATGCTAAGGAGCTTTACAAACAGGGAGAAGGAAAAGGATGCTGAACTGCAGTGGGAGAATCTGGGTGTAACATCAACGTGATGTTTAGACCCTAACATACAAAAGTAGACCTGAATACATATACAAAATAAAGTTCAATGCCAATAACATTCAAGCAAATATTTAAAATGAAGAACTAAGGGCATTATACTTAAAATATGAACCACATAATCAATATAAAGTACTTTATAGTTTGTTAAGCATTTGAAGTGATAAAGAAGAAAAGACCCCAAACCTTTGACACACGTTGGCTTGCTAACAGTTGCTTTTGATCCTAATCCTAACTGGCCCCAATTGTTACTGCCAAACATGTAAAGCTTATGATTTCCTGGTGGGAAGGAAAAAGAAACAATAAATTGAAACATTTACAACATAAAGTAACCCCAGGTGAAGTCATCACAAAGCAAGAGAAAAAGCTACACTTAAAAGTCATGGCTTTTCCACTTGAAACAGGTTACCTTGTCTATCTAAGGAGCCAGATTCTGTTAGGTGTAAAGGAGTTCCTAAGATTAAATGATTGTTTATTATATAGCTATATTAAAATACATTAACTCCAATAAAGTTGTGTGCAAAGAAAAGCATACTTAAATATACTAAAGGGACTTTAAGTTTCCTCCCTTGATCAATCAACTTGTCAATAATTCTCAGGCACAGCAAAAAACAAACAAAACTTTCTATATATTTCCAATACGTTAAAACACAGCACATCTGTAATATAGGACTCTCGAAGTATTACTATCTTCATTTAGGATTTTAATACTAACCTGTAACAATGGCAGTATGTTCATCTCCACATGACAGATGAACAGGAATGTCATTTTTAAACCAGAACTTGCTAGGAATATTTTCAGCAAATTTAGTTTTTCCGAATGTAAACACAGCACCAGAATCTGCAAATAAATGATAGTTTCTATTTTACAACCCCTGCTATGTAGCCTGTTACTAAAATATTTTATTAGTAACTTATCTCTCTAAATTCCATGTTTTGTGGCATCTTTGCCTCTGCTCTGACCTTGTTTGTGTTTGTCCTCCCACCTGAATTCAGTCTCACTGCTCAGACTTCATTGGAGTTTTATTTCTGAAATCTACTAAGTGAAATATGTATTATTCATTTACTGTTATAAGAGCTATCACAAGGAAGGCATTCCTCAATTATTAACAGTCCTGTTGTTACCAAGCGGTGCTCCCAACAGGCCAAATCCAGCATTTGAAATCTCAAGGATTATCAGACATAAAGAAACTATTAATAGGTACCAGGAAGAAAAGCACAGTGAAATTAACTATTAATAAATATCAGTGCACGAAATACTAGTCACTATAGAAAATCTTTGAGAACAATTGTGAGGTATCAGTTCAAACTGGTGATTGAGTCTTGGGAGGCCAGGTTTTAGAATAGGCTCTGGGTTCTTCTAGGACGAATAATTTCAACAATTTTGTCCCGTTTCAGTGTCCCAGGAAGCCTTCCTTGATATCCTCACCCAAGCCAGGGTTTGGAGGCTCTGCTCTGACCCCCTGGCACTTACCCTCAAATGGTACTGCCCTTTTGCTTTCTTTTATCTCTTTCTATGCTCTGAGCTCCAGGAGGGTAGGGATCTAATCATGTTAGAGCCAAGAATACAGTAGAAAAGGTAATACATATTTCAGTGAATGTACGATTCTGTTTAATTCCAGTGTTTTTCAACCTGTTGGCTGTGACCCATTCGTGGGTCAGAAAATCAGTTTCATTGGGTCACGATCACCATTTTAAAAGCCTTGCATTGGGCCTCCCTGGTGGCGCAGGCGGTTGAGCGCCCTACTGTGACGCTGTCCGAGCCTCCGCAGCGTGGGTTCGGGCCTGGCCAGCCAGGGAGCTACCCACAATATGGCGCAGCAGCCCTCTCCTGTCTCCCTGCTGCTCCCCTCAGCAGTGTGTTTCAGTAGATCCACCTGTTCTGCTCCCCCACTCTGTCTCTGGTGAATCCTCTCAAACCACCCCCCCACCACCTGTGGTCTGTACCCCAGTTCTTGTATACATAAATAAATCTTAAAAAATAAAATACTGGCATTATAGAAAAGATCTGAGCGTATGTCAAGTGGTTAGAATAAGCACTGGTTTGAAATGTGTTTCTGTTATACAGCACCTATGAGGTCACAACACGCACATCGGGTCACAACCTCAAATACCTTTCTGGAGCCAATGGGGAAAATCTTAAAAAAAAACCCAACTCGCTAAAGGTTCCCCTCTCACCCCCTTTCCCCAAGTCGTCGTTTTCTCCCTTCGTTTTTCGCCCCCGACTCTCTCCATACCCCCCAACCCTCCGCGCCATACAAAACTGGCCCCTGGGGACGTGGAAGAGGTGCTCCAGAAAGTTTACGGGGCGGTGGAAACTGTCCCTGCCTTCGACAAACTTATCGAAATCTTATTTAAAAGGAACCCAGGCACCCCCGCCCTGCCCGCGGTCCCCCCGCCATTCCATCCGCCCCTTTCTTTCCCCTCCGTCGCGGCGCGGCCCGAGCTCCGGCCCCAGCCCGGCGGCGGCTGCCCGGGCTTGTTCCCCGACGGGGCCGGCCCGGAGGCGGGGCCTGGCCGCCCGCCCGCCCGCGGACCCTCCCCCCGGCCCGCCGCCACCACAGCGGGCGCGACTCACCGGGCACTACTTCGGTGGATTCCCCCATGACGAGGGCGCGACGGGGAGCCTCTGACTGGATTGGGAAGGCGGCGGGCGCGACCTGGTGGAGCCTAAAGCTGCCCCTCAGCCCAGACGCGGGCCACAGAAGCCCCTGGGGCCCCCATAGCGGCACTCCGGGCATAGGCAGCGGCGCGCTCCCGGAAGTCAACAAACAGCCGCTAGGGGCAACGGAGGCGGAGCGTTAGGAGCTGGAGGCGGGGCAGTGAGCGAGGGGAAGGCGGGCACCGGGAACTGGGAAGAGGGAGAAGGAGGGGAGCGGAGGAGCGGGGCAGGCTTGGCGCAGGCGCACACCCAGAGGGCACGCGGGGAGGTAGAAGCCGCGCGCCCTCTGGCGGCCCGGAGGGGAGAGGCGGCGACGCCTCCGCTTACCCTGGTGGAAAGGCAAAGTCTGGCTGACCTTCCGATTTTGAGAGACGTCATAAATACCCCAAGCTGATGTAACATAGGCAAACGTCATCAGGCAACTGTAACCCCAGTAACAGTAACCATCAATATAAGTCTCAATAAGATAGGCACTCTGCTAAACATCCTAAATCACGTTAAATGATGTCTCCAGCATCCACACTAAGACCTGGTTTACATACTAGATGCTCATTAAATATTTATTGCATGAATGAGCCCCACTGTACCAACATGTAAGGTGGTTAATGTTACCCCCATGTACGGATATGGGAATTATACAATGGGAGAGCTGGGTCCAGTTTAGACTGTCCAATCTCTACTCTGAATGCTCCCCTTATATCCTCCCACAGAGGAAAGCTGAGGGAAATATGATCAAAGAGATTCACCAGCAGCAGGACAACATAACTCACAGATGTCGTTTTTCTAGTGTTAAGCCTTAGTTTCCCATGTACCAACATTTCACCATCGTAAACCCAAGAGGCAAAAAGTCACCTTCTTTCAGGATGAGTAGGTTTATGAACACGTGGTAGTCGTGGCCATAAAATCTAAAGTCCGACAAAAGTGGATTCAAGGATCCCTGAATTCCTCTGTGTACTAGAGCATGTAACTACTTTCTTAGGGAAGGGAGATTAAACTACCCAATATACAAATAACCATTTACTTCCAAAGCAAATTGGGGGATTATTAATTTTTTTACAAGGAGCACTGACCTTATGTGAGAGGCTAAAAAATACTTATCTGAAGAAAGGGCATTAAATGTAAAGAGATGCTGGAGGGGGGGGGTTGGGTTGGTGAGAGACCCCTGAGTAAATCTCCTACAAAGGCTCATGAGGAGATTGTCCTTTCCAGGACAATGGGCTGGGCTCATGACAAAGTGTGAGCATCTTGAGCATATTAAGGAACTGAGACTTTATCCTAAAACAATGAGAAGCCACTGAGGGGTTTTAAGCAATGGCGTGACAAGGTGAGTTATGTGTGTTGCTGAAATCATCCTGCCTGACTGCTTTGTGGAGAATTCATTGAAGCAGGGAGGAAGGTTCAGAGGTTCTTGCAGAAATGCAAACAAGCAGTCACACTGGAGCAGAGCAGGCTGATTGGGAAATACTTTAGGAGGTAGAATGAACAAGAAATTGTGTCTATTGACTTCTAGGCAGTGCAGGTCTATTAGGTAGCTCTTAAAGCAACAGTAAAGAAGGGACCCTAAAGTGTTTTGGAAAGGAGTTCATATTCTTTTTACAAGCATCATAATAGTTACTATAGGAAAGTCAGAATTTTATTTTTTTTAAGATTTATTTATTTATGCATCCAAGAGCTGGGGTACAGACCAGAGATGCAGGGGGTGAGAGGATTCACCAGAGACAGAGTGGGGAACAGAACAGGCAGACTGGCTGAAACACACTGATGAGGGGAGCAGCGGGCAAGTCAGGAGAGGTCTGCTGCGCCATGTGGGTTGCTCCCTGGCCGGCTGGGGATGGAACTCGTGCTGCAGAGGCTGTGGATTCCTTCACAGTGTGGTGCTTAACCCCTTGCGCCACCAGTGAGGCCCAGGAAAGCCATTGTTTTAAAAGACTTACTTTGTTTTTGATATGCTTTAGTTTGTGTTTTATTGAAAAATATTTTTACAGGCACATTTTGGTGTTGAGTGCTCCCAGAAGCACAGATGAATTTGAAAAGGAGAGTGACCAGAGAGGGAGAGCCCACAGGACAGGATTTCTTATTTTTTTTTTGTTTGTTTGTTTGTTTTTTCAGAGACACCACTATTACATTAAATTTTATTACCCATAGTAACTGGCAAACTAAACTTCCCCCTAATGTTCTACCTCTTCATTGATTCAAGGCACAGTCTTTGTGAGCCTATCAGATATCAGGAATTTTAGCAGTCTCTAGCGATATAACCACAAACAATATTAACATAAACCTATAAACCTTGTCTTCCGCGAGTTTGAATTTACTTGACATTAGCAACTATGCTATTGCAATATAGATATCATAATGTGGCAGTAGAAGGAGCTGTTGGAATATACGGGATGAACACTCTGCCCAGATTTGGGAAGGCTTTCTAAAAGAAGTAACATTTGAACTGATAATTGAAGGATGAGAAAGAGTAGAGAACATTCCAGCCTGGACAAGAGAGCATGAGAGGAGCAATTTCAGTATTTTCCTATGGAACAAACATAAATAAGTCAGCTGAATGAATATTTTGAGAGAACAAACTGCATATGAAGTTATAGAGATAATAAATCATGTAGATGCACTAGCACTAGCATTTTTTGGAATTCTTTAAAATTCTAGTCAAATACATAATATGTGAGCCCTGAGGAGGAGAGGAGAGTTAAAATTAAAATGGACCTTGATATTATTAGGTAATAAGGAACCATCGACAGGCATTATTAAAAAAATAAATTTTCATTTAAAAATATATTCTTTTTATTGGGGCCTTCCTGGTGGCGCAGCGGTTGAGCGCTGGGTTGCGAAGCTGGCCGCGGCCTCTGCGGCGCCCGTTCGATCCCCGGCTGCTCCCCGGCCATGGGAGGAGGGTCCCACATGGCGCGCAGACCTCTCCTGCCGCCCGCTGCTCCCCTCAGCAGTGTACTTCGGTCCTTCTGCCTGCTCTGCTCCCCGCTCTGGCTCTGGTGAATTCTCTCACCCTCCCGCGCTTCAGACTGTACCCAGTGCTTGTATAAATAAATAAATAAATCTTAAAAAAAATAATAAAAATAAAAATATATTCTTTTTATTGAGGTGAGCTTGGTTTACAACACTGTATATGATCGGGGGTACAGGTTCCCACCTCTTCAGGTGTACTTTATCCCCCTACACCCACCACCAAGCACCCATGGTAGGATAGGGTTTCAGCAGCAGGGTGTGGTCCATTGTGATGGGTGATGCTGGGAAATGTGATAAGGTGAAAACTGTCTACTGAATCCAGCAGTCTAGGCATGATTAGTGACAGAAAGAGCTGTTTGGTAGCATGAAGGAGGAAGAACCAACAGAGACCGAGACAAAGAAGCAAGCATGAGAGACAAGAGCTAGAGCTGGGAGGGTAGTGGTGGGGAAACAGTGGTTGGAAGAGGAAAGAAATCAAATGGAGGGTTTTTTTCTTAAGCTTGGAGAGACTTGAGAATGCTGAGGGGCAACGTGAATAGAAGGGGAGAAAGCACAGATTCAGTAGAGTCAAGGAATACTCAGTAATGTTAGGAAGGAAGTGATGGCATTCAGACCTCGTTTGGACAGACTGGCCTTAGGTGAGACAATTTCTAGCCTAACAGAAAGAAAGGAAGAAAGCCTCTTTCTTCACAATACACCTTTGATGTACATATCTAGAGCCACATATATTATCTAAGCACTATTGGCTTATAGGATATATATCACACGTGATCTATAATCTACGGAAAAACTATTGTCTTTCTCAGAAATTGTGAGATACTAGGTAATGCACAGAGAACTTACAGCTCGAAATGAACACGTGTAACAAAGCTGCACTGAGGCTGATCTCATTGATACTGCTTGAATGAATCACATCTACAACTGAAAGTATGAACCTACAGATTTTGCTGCTTTGTGGTCAGGATTAAAAACAAATGGATAAATAAATGTGCTCTTGAAATAAAAAAAGGATTTATAGCTCTGTATCTGGCAGAGAGTATCACTCAAGAGTGTTAGCTATTATTAATAAGGCAGAGTCAGCCGTGCTCGCTGTATCGGTCAACTTAGCACAGGCTTAGGCTGCAATGCAAACAGCACCCAATCTCAGTGGCTTCCCACGAACAAAACCAATTCTTTCTCACTGGTGCTGTATGTCCAATATGGGTCAGTGGGAGGATCTGTTCCACCTGGTTACTCTGGGACACAGCTATGGATGGAGGGTCAACTCTTGTAGCTGTACCATATGCGATTTCTGATCTCTTTGGTTGCTGTAGCAGGAAAGGAGAGAGGGAGGGAACCGGAAATGAAATATTTCAAACCAGAGGTAACATGTTTCTCCTTCCTACAACCCTTTGGCCAGATCCAGAATTCTGTGCTCCTGTGTGCTACAAGGGGACTGAGAATTGTGGGAGGACCCATGAACCCAGGGAGTGGTTATTCACTACTTCTGCCACCATTCCTGTCTGGTAGCTGGATGGTTTCTGACTGTCTCCTCTCGCATGTTGGAGAAGAGAGGGTGTTCTAAGGTGTAATTTGATCAGTCTTCACTGCAATTGTGTGTGCTTCGGGTGCCCCCTTCATACGTGGCCAGTCACTTCTATATGCCTCAGGAAATCACGTTGATATACAGAAGTCATCACACATCTGACAACATGTACAACTCTGGGTAATTTCCCTTATTAATTCTAGTTGTTATTCATTTGTGGAGCATTTTATGTCAACTAAAAATAGATACATGTAAGAACAAGGAAGACATTTGATGGATTATGTATGAACAAGGAAGACATTTGATTCCTAGCTGAACTCGTTCCATTCTTGACAGCATTCAACAAAACTTCCAAGGCTGGCATTTTGAGTTGCATTACACTGCAGCTGCCTTCTCAACTTCTCTGGAATCAGATAAACAGGTATGTTACATTTGGCAAACTCCACTCTGAAACCCCATCAATATCCAAATTTACAGATCAAATTCTAATGGCTTCTTTGATTTCTAATATTTTATAATGCAGCTCCAGGATATGTGAACTGAGGACACACATGTCCACAGCCAGGGGGGTTATTTATAAAGAAACAGCAGAAGGCAGATGGGACTACTGAGCTATTACCCCAGGGGAGAAATTTTACACTTTTCTTAATCATTTAATCCAGTATTTTTAAAATCTTTAATGAGCATACAAATCATCTAGTGGTCTTATTAAAATTCTGATTCTGATTCATCAGATCCAGGGTGGGCCCAAGGGATCTGCATTTTTAACAAGTTCCCAGATGGTGCTGATGCTATTGGTCTGTGGCTCACACTTTATGTGGCAAGGGCTTAACTCTCAGAAAGGCATAAGATGTAGGTTATTGAAGCAAGAAAGGGAAAGACTGGTCAATGTGACTGATTAAACACAATTTAACAGATAAAAGATCTAGTATTCAGAATGTGCCTAGAACACCCACAAATCAATAAGAAAAAGACAAAAATAGAAGAAATAAGAAATGGGCAAAGAGGAACGCATTCACAGCGATAAAAATTCGAATGGTCAATAAACATATAAAAAGATTCAACATAACTAGAAAAAAAAGAAAATGCAAGAGACATAATGAGAGCTAACATTTGGCAAAAATAATAACATGAATGATTTGAGGTGTTTTGGAGTATTTAGGACTATGGGAAGCTTGCTGGTGAAAGTGTAAATTATTACAACCACATTAAAAAATATTTTCCCAGGGGCCTCCCTGGTGGCGCAAGGGATTAAGCACTGCACTATGAAGCAATCCACAGCCTCTGCAGCACAAGTTCGATCCCTGGCCAGCCAGGGAGAAACCCGCATGGCACAGCAGACCTCTCCTGGCTCGCCCACTGCTCCCCTCAGCAGTGTATTTCAGTCAGTCTGCCTGTTTCTGTCCTCCACTCTGTCTTTGGTGGATCTTCACCCCCCGCATCTCTGGCCTGTACCCCAACTCTTGTATGCATAAATAAATATTTAAAAAAATATTTTCCCAAACTAAATAAAACTAGGAAAGTAACTGTGCCCAGAGGCATGAGAATATTAGTTTATAAAAGAGTGGAAATGACCTAACTGTCCATCAGAAGAAGAATGGAGAGTCTGTTCCAAAAGAATTATCACAGAGCAGTTATAATCAATGTACACGAGTAATTCTTAAAAACATAATGTTCATAAAAATGAAATTAAAAATGATAGGTACTATATTTGTGTAGAGATACACATACAGAGAAGATGATCATTTGTGGGAACTAGGTACACCCTATTAGGAAGAATCATTTCCTCTGCAATGGGAAGAAGGGATGAACGGTAAAACTTCCTAATTATCTGTAATGGTTTGCTTTTCTAAGAGCAGAGATGGAATACAAATGTGGTAGAACGCTAACAGCTTTTATATTATTTTCTGTACTTTAGTGCACATTTGAAATATTTTACATTATTTATCAAACTTTTTTTAAGTCAACTCAGTTGTGACATAATTCAAATAAAGTGAATTTACACATTTTAAGTGTATTCTTTGATGAACTTTGACAAATGTATATTCCTTTAGACCTTATAACCACCATCCTAAGCCAGATATACATTTCCCTCCCCACTCCCACACTAGAATAGAGCATTCTGAATTTCCTTCAGTCATAGATTAGTTTTGCTTTTGTACAATTTCTTCTATCTGACTTCTTTCACGAGGTATACTCTTTTTGAGATTATCTCATGTGATTGTATGCATCAGTGTTTTCTTCCTTTTATGGATATACCTTAATTTATATCTGTGGATATACTTTAATTTATCTATTTACCTATTGATGGACATTGGATAATTTCCATTTGGGGATCTAATGAATAAAGCTGCTACGGATATTCATATGTTCCTTCATGCACAAATGCTTAATGCTTAAACTTTTTGTGAGTAAGCATGTAGTGTCCTTTGTCAGTTTTATGTTTTGTGAATGCATAAAAGTGCAAATAAAGTAATCTATTTTTACTATTAGATTGGCAAGGACTAATAAGACCAGCAGGTTCCAGTTAGTGGGAGAAATGAGTAATTTAATTCACATTTTGTGGTAATTAAAAAGGTACAACTTTTCAAAAAGCAATTTGGCAATACAAATTGTAATTTTTTAAAAAAGTCATATAATACTAACTCATCATAACTATGTAGAACAGTTCTTCAGAATTTTTTTCCTACAGAAATATAAAAATTTGCACCAAAAATATGTTCAAGAATGTTTATTATAGCATTGTTTGTCAGAGTAAAAAAATTAAAGATGCATAAATGACTTCAACAAGCAAATTATCAGACTTCCATACACTAGAATACATCACAGCCATGAAAACCAATACAGTTGTTTCATGTGAACTTACATGCAAAGATATCTAAGGTCAACATTTAAATGATAAAAATAAGTTACAAAATACTATTGAGTATCATCCCACTTTATAAAAACTAGATGAACATAAATGCATATATTGACATCTGTGGTATAAACACAAGTGAAAATCTGGACCATTAATTACTATGCTGTTTAAAATGAATGTCCCCTCTGGGGGGTGGAGTTAGAGAGGCCTTCGAATTTCTAAGTCATTCATATTTTTTTAGCAATGAATGCAGCTTGCTTTTTCAATAGAAACAGAAGATTCAAAAGGTAAATAACCAAGCAAAAGAGTCAACTAGAAGCTGACGATCATAATAAATAACATTTACTAAGCGTCTGCTATATGGCAGACACTGGTCTCAGTGCTTTATATACATCAGTTTATTGAATCCTCACATAATTCTTTGGGGTGTGTTTTATTGAGTCTCCCCAATTTAGAGATGAAGACATTTAGGTACAGAGAGCAGAAATAACACGCTCAAGGTCTAATAGTAAGAGGTGGAGTCAAATTTTGAACCCATATAACTGGCTACAGAGCTCTATTATCCTCTTTTTTTTTTTTTTTAAGAATTATACACCTGCCAATTGATGAAAAATTAAAAGATGTTAACAAGGAAAAATATGTTAGAAATTACTTCATACCATTCCCGAGCAAACTAGCTAGACACTGATTACATGTTTTGAGCATAAAGTAAAGATCATGTCCTCTTATTGGTTTTTTTGTAAACCAGATACCTGATTGAGGCTTTTAAGCTACATTATCTCTTTAAATACATGTTCAGAAATTCCTAGCTTCAAAATATATCTGCAAACTCACCATGTCTCATTATTTCCAGTATTACCTGCCCGTTCCAAAATCCCATTTGTTTTCACTTGGCTGCCATCACTCTTTCCTTAGTGGTCCCACTTTCACCCTAACAGTAGTCACAACTCGGGGGTCAGAATGATCCATTTAAAGACATGACATACCTTCCCTTTCTCAAGACCCTCCAGCGACTTTTTTACTCACTCAAAATAAAAGGTAAACTTCTAACAAATGACTACCTGACTCCAACTCACTGACCTCCTCTACCCAACCTCCTCAAAACTTCCAGCAAGGAATTATTAAATCGCTTTATGGATGTTAATGATTTGTAAGTAATTCTATTAGCAAATATAGGGCCAGAAATCAAATCTAGTTTTATTTGACATCAATGACTGGATTTCCTATATTACATCATGCTCTAATAAAACAATTATTTTTTAAAATTTTTTTCACAGTAATGTGAACACTACTTTGGCTAGATATAACTTAGACATCCAAATGAGACATTTCCCCTTCTTTGGGAGGTCGCTTAATGTGGCATTGCTGAAGTTGCTCAGAACATGCTTTGTCTGTTCTTTTGGCTGAGACTTTAGAGCTTGGGGTGTGTTCTTGTAAAAAGCCACAGAAGTGAAAATCCTTCATCTTTGCATTTGTATTGCATTTTAGAAAATATATTTGTTTTGAAGAATAACTTAAAACTTAAATAGATGAGAACTACCAATGATTTTCAAGATGGAAACTACCCTTTGTTGTGAGTGTGGAGTGGACTTCAAACTTCTTAGATCACATATTCTCTGTCATTACCCACTAGAAACCGAATAAACGCGAGCTCACTGCTGCTCCCATACAAAGCAATGTTCCTGGGTCCATATCTAGCACTTGAAACTATAAGTTGATGCACAAAATGAGTGAGAAAACTGAGGAATGAGGCCCAGAAAAAATAAAGGCAGAGATGAAGGCAAGCTACCCAGCAGAAGAAATACACTTGGACCTACATATTTCCATGCACGTGTTACTTTACTTAATATTTTGTACAGTATAAAGTACACACAAAAAGTAGATGAGATTTAAAAAGAAAGATAATTAAAAGTTCTAATATTTGTTTTGCTCCACTGAGATGGATTGTGTGTCTTGGGGGACACGCACCTCAATTAAGAAAATAGGCTGGCATGGTGTGGAATTCTGGCTATATTGCTGAATACCTGAGTTATCTGGCCAAGCTGTTTACTCTTTGCTTCTGATCCTTGATCTGTTAAATCAGGATAATAACTCCTAATTTGCAGGATTGTTGTGCAGTTTAAATGAGATGTTGTGTACAAAACCTGTAGTGCCTGACTTTCAGTAAGCTCTTTACAAATTATTTGCTTTCCCTCATGATTTTAATCCCCATTATTTGTGTTTTAAATTTTTCATTGCTTTGTACATAGTGCTGTAATGAAGCTAGAGGCGGCCCTGCAGTTAGACTTGGTGCATCTAGATGGAGCCAGATTAATAGCTTTTTCATGCTGCATCATTCCAAACATGGAGCAGATGTGTCTCTCTGCCTGCGAAGGAAACTGTGGAGGAGATATTTGGAAGAACCCATGTGCATTTGACTTTGTGTAAAACACTACAGGAATTGGGAGTGAGGGAGGGAGGGAGGGGAGACAGGAGGAAGGACCTAATGATCATCCAGACACTTAAGAAATGAATGACTTCACTGTTCAGCAATTGCATGTCTGGGAACAGAATTTTCCTTTTACATTAGCTGGTAGCCAAAGTCTTTTATGATTGGACTCAGGCTTGAGGGCTCTCTAAGGGCCTCTGGGCTACTTTCAATCTCATTTCTTTTTTTTTTTAAGATTTATTTATTATGCATAGAAGAGCCGGGGTACAGGCCAGAGGTGCGGGGGGCGGTGGTGAGAGGATTCACCAGAGACAGAGTGGGGAGCAGAACACGCAGATCGACCAAAGCACACTGCTGAGGGGAGCAGTGGGTGAGTCAGGAGAGGTCTGCAGCACCATGTGGGTAGCTCCCTGGCTGGCTGGGGAGCAGAGGCTGCGGACAGCTTCACAGGCTGCGTCTTAACCCTTGCGCCACCAGGGAGGCCCTTAATCTCATTTCTTACTGTTCACAGAAAGGTTCACCTTTGGTCTCAACTCTGGGCTTCTGTTCCTTCTTTCTCTTCTTGTTAAAATGTGACGTCTGTTGGCATTCTTTGGCACAAATTTAACCAGCAAATGAATGTACTTGAAGGCATATCAGTCAGGTTAGGATAATCTGAGTAGGGTTTATTTACAAAGGAACTAATTTCAAAGAGCTATAAGTTGGGGGGTCGTGGCAATCACAAGGATCCAGGGCTAACAGCAGAGATGTTACTATGCCTTATCCCAAAAGAGATGAAGATTTGGAGAATTGATTAGAACTTAGAAGGAAGTTGTGTAGAGTAGGCCAACTTGAGGGAAACAGCCAACCCAAGGGGACCTCATGGGAAAAAATGACAAGCATTCTGACTTTACTCTGCTCCCTCCCTCCATTCTCCAGCTGGGATTACAATGGCCAAATCCAACCAGAAGCTAAAGCTATAGGAACTTATTGATGTCACATATGCAAATCAGTTTTGTAGGAAATATCTAGAGCTTGGGGCTATCAACCAGTGCACAGAATTAGTGGAAAGATTGGGGAATTAGGCTCTGAAAAAGCGGGCAGAGATCAGGAAGCCTACCCAGAAGGAGCAATCTGGCTAGGACACCCCCACTGGAAACAGCCAATGTTTTCACCACACTTCTAAATTCATTCTCCTTCTTAGTCACATTTTCAAGAACAAAGTCCTGGGTAGAGCAGCCAATTGGCTGAGGCTAGTTCACCTGATAGTTCACCTTCTTTGCTAAAGGGTGAGAACAGGACATTTTACTTCCCTTGGTTACCCAGGTGCTGTCTTTTTTTTTTTTTTTTAAGACTCACACATTTTGGGATTTCTAGATATTAGGAAAGAGCTCAAAGCCAAGAGCTCTCTGTTTTCTCTAAAAACAAAACAAAACAAAACAAAACTGTAAATCTCTATTAACAAAAGCCCTCTTAAATCTCCTTTATTAATCTACACAGTAAGTCTATCAAACAAGAGCAGAGAGATTTGTTTATTTCTAGTTTTCTGTTTTCTCTCGTTTCCTTCTTTCTCCCATTTTCTGATCTTAGGAAGATGCATTTCTCTCTCTAGATTTTTTTTTTAGATTTATTTATACAAGAACTGGGGTACAGGCCAGATGTGCGGGAGGGTGAGAGGATTCACCAGAGACAGAGCAGGGAGCAGAACAGGCAGACTGACTGAAACACACTGATGAGGGGAGCAGCGTGTGAGACAGGAGAGGTCTCCAAGCCATTTGGGACCCTTGCTGGCCAGCAGGGATCAAACCCGCGCTCCAGAGGCTGTGGACAGCTTCACAGCGCTGCGCTCAACCGCCTGCACCTCCAGGGGAGGCCTCTCTCTAGATCTTTATATAAGAAAGCAGGACCAAAATCCTCACATCTAATCAGGGGTGCAGATGCTTCTTCCCTAATACAGTCAATCCTCATTTAACATCATCACTAGGTTCTTGGAAATTGTGATTTTATAGAAAACAACAAATAATGAAACTGGGTCCTTGAATAACATCATCAACATTACCAGGGAATTTTTTCTCCTGAATGATATAACAAAGCAACATTGAATGAAATGACATTATTTGAGGATCTCTTGAATTGTTGGACCCAGACTAATCCAAAATTACAGTTCTCATCCTTGATCAAGCATCTTTATTCATACTCTATTCCCATAAAGTCTTCCCAGAGATTTTTAAATAGATACTAGAAATCTAGGAATACTTTGGCTTTTCACTTTGTCATTACCACTCTCGTCAGGTTCATGTGGAAATCTAACAACCTTGGTAATTGGTGGGGAATGAGGAGGATGAAGAGAATTGATTTCATCTTGCCAGGCCACTCCCTCATATAAAAGAGCATCTTCAACCAATGGAAGAACAGTTTCATCACACAAGCTAGGATCTGGAGAGGAATGTTCCCGAAGGGGAGGGATATATGGAATCAGGGAAGATTGGGATAGGATGTTGTTGCTGACTTTGCTGAAGTGCACAGCCTCTGCCCCACCTAGTCACCATGGTAATACCATGCTGGATCATGTACCAATGATATCATTTTACTGAGGGTGGAGAATGGCATGGGTAGGGTAAATGGTTTTCAGGCTTTTCTGCCCTCCCACCATTAGGATTGTACTGCCTGATGGGGTACCTGCAGTTGTTACTTTGTTGCAAACTGTCTTACTTACTTCTGTGGGCCATGGGAGGAGTATTGAGATATAATCACCAAGAGAAGCAGTAGCAGGAGAGAAGCAGGAGAGAGAAGGAGAGAGAGAAGCTAGAGAAGCCCACAGAGAAGACATGCTGGGAGCCTGAAGGCCTGCTGGCCTTCCCCACCCCTGGTTGTTGCTCTATATGTAACAGCTCAATAAAAGCCTGAGAAACCCACTGAGGGCTCCAGGACTCCTCCTTTACCCATCTGCCGGATCATAGATAACCTGCCCAGTGCCCATCCTGCCCCTAGAGCATGGAAAGTTTTATACCAACACTACAGTAAGACTCGTACAATGAGAACTACAGGTGATGGCTGGCAGTGAAAACCCGCCTTTTCTGTTAATCAGTAATGGAAAGAGCTAGAATTCCAGAAGCTATATCTATTTGTCACTCTTGCATTTGCTTTCTCTCTCTTTCTCCCTCCTTTACCTGATTTGGAGAAAGACACTATTCCCCCTGTTCCTCTGGAGGAAAGAGTTGGGCTCAGTTATAAGGACCCGTCTATATCTAACTACAGTCTCATATCTCTTTTTTTAATTTAAATTTTATTTTTATATTCCCCATACAATTACAACCCCCTTATTTTGACCCCAAGCCCTCCTTTCCCCACCCCCCACCCCCCATAGAGTGTCTCCGGTTCATAGTTGTTTGTTGATTTTGATATTTTCTTTCTTATGGTTATTCTTTTTCCTGGTCCCTTATTTAAGTTTTCTAGATTCCTGCTATGAGTGAGACCATCCGGTATTTTTCTTTTTCTTTCTGGCTTATTTCGCTGAGCATGATCCCTTCCAGGTCCATCCATGTTGCTGCAAATTGCATGTGTTTATCTTTTTTGAATGCTGAGTAATATTCCATGGTGCATATGTACCACAACTTCTTGATCCAGTCATCTATTTTTGGGCATTTGGGTTGCAAATCAAAACTACCATGAGATACCATCTTACACCAGTGAGAATGGCACATATTAAACAATCTAGCAACAACAAATGTTGGCGAGGATGTGGAGAAAAAGGAACTCTCCTGCACTGCTGGTGGGAATGCAAACTGGTCCAACCACTATGGAGAGCTGTGTGGAGATTTCTTGACCTACTAAACATAGTCTCATATCTCTTAAGAATCTATTAAAGGAGGTAGTATACTTATGTTAAAAGTTTAGTGTATGTAGAGCCTAAGATCTTTCCCTTTAGCGAGTCTTCTAAAATGAATACTTTTGATTCAATTTCACATTAAATATGAAACTTCTACATTTGTAAGCAAGTCATAATATTTATGCAATTCCTCATATAATATTATATATTGAAGCATTTTAACCTTACTTGCCTTTTGACATTTCGTCTTGATTTTAGTTGTTCACTCAGTACCCACCCACCCCCCAAAGTTAAAGTGCATATAAATAATCCAGGGAATCCTTTGGGAGAATGGTAATAAAAGAAGTTAATATTCCAGAAGGCCTTAGGGTCTTATCAAGGTTGATGCATCAGTTTTACTTTAAATCTCTTATCTATCTAATTATTTCACTACTTTGATTAAATGAAGCTAAAATTGGTATTGATGAAAAGAGAAAGCACAATCAAAGAAGCAGATAAGCAAATAATTGAAGGTAAATAACTTTTAATTACATTCACTTAATAAAGTTAAGGGATAGTGTCAGGTGCCAACATTACTTTGCCAAATCAAAGGACAGTGTCAGGATGAAAAAGAAAATAGCACAGAACGTTCTGAAAATTGTGGTGAATTACAAGATTGTTAAATGCTTTTACATGAATTTGCTTCCAAAACAAACCTGAGTCTTGGATCTCAAATATGTTCAGACCCTCTAATGGAAACTGAGTTCTTTTCTTCCTTTACATATGTCTTAATCATTTGTCCAAGCCTGCTAAAGTTCCCAGGCTTCCTAAACACAAAGAAATAGTTGCGTTTTCAAGTCTGGCAGTTATACTTGGAGAGTTTAAAATGTCCTATTTGGAATTATAATAGGAAAACTAGCAAATAGCTCTCACTTTAAGTTGATTAAATAGTTTCTTCTAAATTCAATACTTTGTTTTGAATGTGTCTACACTTTGCCCTCTACCTAACCCGAGGTTATCTGGATTCTTTTTTCTCTCTGCCCAGCGTCCTGCAGCTGTGACGCATGGTGTATAAAACAAACACCTGGTAGCGATCTACAACTGATAGATGCAGCAGAGATGTGAACAGCAGGCGCATGGCAGCAAAAGAGTTTAAGGGTGAGGGACGAGTCGGTGACATCACTAGAAATTGAAGGTGATCCTGATGTGTTATTCTCATACAGATTTTGCAAAATGTATTGCTGATGTCTGCAAAGTCATTTTGCTTTCAACTGATTAGTGACACCTATTTTCGAAAATGACTGGATTGTTTTTATGTCCCTTGTGGCTTTGAACAAAGAGGCTATAATTGTAAATTTTAACTGGCAAAAAGTGTAGTAGCCATGGGAGCAAAGCGGTTTTATGATCCATTTTTATTATGCTATTTTATTATACTGGAAAGCTATCACGACTCTTGGCATCATTTGTAGAGTCCTTTGTATTTTCAAAGCGCTTAACAATCATTAATTACTTTATCTCGTCTTCATCTCAAATGGGACAGGTTGGTTAGCACTGCAGGGATACAGAAGGAAAATATTGACAACATGAGATTAAAAACTTGAAAAATTGGGCAGGTGAAGGACTGAGGGAGAACAGAGTTCCAGGTTTTCCCATCATTTAGGGGAAAAAGGAAAAGAAAGAAGAGAACATATCAGAGGTCCTTACTGAGAAATGTTCTTTTTTTGTTCCTTCTTTTTGATTAGTTTAGAAAACAAGGGTGAAAAAAGCAGGGCACGTCAACACGTTTATTTTTCGGAAAGTAACTATAACAGGCCAACAACTGGGATGCGGTGGGGGTGCTCACCACATATAATGAGGATATTAACTAGTAAAAGCTAGCTTATTGAAGACTGAGCATTTCAATAAATTTATTGAACACTGCATTTATCGAACGCTGAGGCAGGGATTGTGACCACAATCTTCATCTTCACAGCAAAGCCATGAGACCTGCTGTTAGCATCACCAGTTAAAAAAGGAGGAAGCAGGCTAAGAGAGGCTGAGTCATTTATTCACAATAAATATCTCGCCAACTCCTACAGACTCCTAAATTCTTGGATTAATTCTCCTTTTACTGCTTCCCCGGTGACTTTTATATTCCCTTCCTTAATGGTAATATACTGGGTAAGAATGAAGCATGATCTGGGAATCCATGACCTCCTGGGTTTTCTCAAAGCAAAGATACTGAACTCCAGTTGAAGAATTCTGACAGACGTAATCAGCAATGGTGAGTGCCGAATTCTCATGACTTAGGATCCAAATAGTCAACAAAGCTCCAGGAAAAGTGTTTGCTTTCTCTTGCTTTAGAGACAAGATTCCTACTGTCTTATCTTCTGGAACCTGGCTAGGTTCCCCTCTTTAGAGGCTACAGAATTGTTACCAGAGCAGCAGCCTTATGAGAAGAAGATTGTGTTTAACTAGCAGCTTAAGATGAGGGCAGAACCCTTGCATAGCAGATGTAGCCTAACAAAACAATCATCGGACTTTCTAAGTAGTGTCTGGAGAAAGGCACTGATTGACTGCAGCAATGATTGTAGGTTTCACCAAAAACTAGAAATGGGCAGGAAAGGCATCATTCTCGAAGCACTGATTTTTGAGGACAAACAGGACATGTGTTTTGGGCTCAATTTGAAAATATTGCCATGGAACTTATTACTGGGACAGTGCTACCAGACCAAGCCCTGGGCAGAGGGAAGCGATATCAATAGCCTAATGGGGTCTCCCATATCACAGACACTAGAAGTGTCTGGCAGTTGTAGGGAGCATCAGGGATGATTGCTGAGACACTGATGAACTTTGAACCCATGTGATTTCCCTGTTTGGTTAATGCCTGATAGCCTTTGGTCTGCTAATAAATCTTCTTTATGCACAGCCTGACCTCTGTGCTTGCAAGGGGAGGAACTGGAGTCAGCCTATGGGGGAAGAGATGGCTCTAGCATTCTGGGTGGGAGCTCGAGCAAATAAAAGGGCACTCATGAAAGATAACCTCACCCTTTGCATCTCACGTGCCTCTGACACAATGTTGAATTATTAACCGTATTTATTTACCCTTTTTCTACCTCATATATTGTGTGTGCATTGTCTAAACTCATCTTCCAATGCTGAAATTCACTAGATCACAAAACCAAAAGCACACAAAGTGCAAAAGCTTGAGATTTTTGTCCTCATCTGAGCTCTGAAAAACTCCAGGTTCTGCTTAAAGTCAACAATCGCTAAGGTAAATAACAGGAGAATGACTTCAATGGAAATGCAATTTATATTATGAGAAAAGAGAGATTACACTTAAATTTAATGATGAGCAGTTTACACTCTGATTCCGAATTTCGGTCTTCATGTAGGGCCCTTTCTACCTTTTGACATGCTTCAGATGAAAAGGGGCAGAGAGGGGATCAGAGATAATCTTCACTGATTTCACAACCTCCCTTAGGGCCTGCCTATTTGAACAAATACTTAGTGGTGATGTAGCAAGAAAACACCCCTGAATCAATATTTTGACAAAGTCCCATTACCATCTGTTAATTAAAAAGTAATTTTCAAATTTTCTGTAAAACAGGAGCTCTGTGGGTGACAATATACATGTGGAGAAAAATAAAAGTAGCCAGCTGATAGGTGATTTGCTTTACTATCATAATTCTAATTTATTTCCCATGCAGATCCAAGGCACAAAGGAATGCATTCTTACAGCAGGACACTGATTTGCAGTTTGTGAAGCATTCCAGGGACATTAACACAAAAGGATATTTTTTCAATTCTTCAGCAAGTTGGATATGATCTGGGACATAAATGGCTTAAGAATACGGAAATTCTATATCCATATGCCAAAAAGAAAAACAAAAACCCACCACCAAACCCGCAAGCCAAACATCCTAGACAAAAGTTAACTCAAAATGGATCATAGACCTAACTGAAACTTGTAGAGGCTATAAAACTTGTGGGACAACACAGGAGAAAACCTTTGTGACCTTGGATTAGGCAAAGACTTCATAGATACAGGATTAATGGTGTGATTCATTAGAAAAAAAAGGAGAATCGAACTTGATCAAAAGTAAAAACTTTTGCTCTGAAAAAGACACTAATAAGAGAATGAAAATACAAGGTTACATTGGGAGAAAATATTCATGTTTTACATATTCAATAAATGTCTTGCATCCAGAAGATGTGGTATATGCACACAATGGAATACTACTCAACAATCAAAAAAGATAAACTCATGCCATTTGCAGCAACATGGAGGGAGCTGGAAGGGATTATGCTAAGCAAAGTAAGTTGGAAGAAAAAAGAAAAGTATCTTAGAAGGGGAATATAGGGAGACCAAACAAAGGATCAGAAAAAAGACAAAATTTGCAGGCAGACCATAGATCTGAGGCATACAGCAGGGGAGGTGGAGGTAGAGGTGTCAAAACAGGGGAGGGAAGAACACAAGAGAATGTAGTAATGGTTCATGAGTGCTGTGGTGGTGGGAGAATTATGAACACTTCATCTGTTGTTCAGTGTATACAAATAAGCAACAATGTAAGAAAATTAAAACAAAAATAAAACTCTTACATCCAGAATATATAAAGAACTCCCAAAACTAAACAATAAGAAAACAAACAAGTCAATTAAAACATAAAGTCAACAAATATTTTTTGCAGGGGCTTCATTAAAGAAGATATATGGATGGCAAATAAGCATATGGAAAGATGCTCAACAACAGTTGCTTTTAGGGAAATGCATATTAAAAACCATAATCAGAAACACCTACATACCTATCTGGATGCCAGTAATGATAAATTCTGACAATAACAAGTGTGGACAAGGATATAGAGCAACTGGAGCTCTCATGCATTACCAATGGGACTGCAAAATTTTACAGCCACTCCGAAAAATATCTTGGCAGTTTATTTAAAAGTTAAACAGACTCCTTACACTCCATCTATCTACACCTAAATATTTACCCTAGATGAATAAAACTTATGTTTACACAAATGTTTATGGTAGCTCTACTTCTCAGTTCCCCAAACAAAAAGCAAAGCAAATGTGCTCATGTGCTAGCGCTCGCGCGTGCTCTCTCTCTCTCTCTCTCTCTCCCTCTCTCTCTCTCTCTCTCTCCCCCCGAGAGGTTGGCTGATATCACAATTCAATGATGTCATAAATGACCAGGACTCCTTCCTTCTTCCACTCTGCCAAACCATAACTTCATTCTAAGGCTGCTTTTCCTCATAGTCACAAGATGGCTACTGGTCTCAGATGGGGGAATCTGTTTACTTATTTATTTGTATCCAGTGGAAGATATATCACCAGCAACAATCCCACAGAGCTTATACCTGAAGTGTGTACTGCTTGAAAATGCTGTGGTTTCTTAGGATCTTGAAGATTCAAGACAATTATAAAAATAGTATTTATGAAATAGTAACTCTCTGAAATGAAGCGAGCTTATTACTACAGTACCAGTCATTCTTATTTGTACAGAACTCAAATTTGTAATAGATCTTTGGCAATAGCTGTGTGGAGGCTCTTAAATACTGTGTCTTATGCTTGATTAGCATGTTAAAGCTTTCAAGCAGTATAAGTGCTCATTTTATAAAACCTTTCATTGGACCGATGAGGACTCTGAGGGTCTTAGAGGAGTCAAAGCACGTGGTCAAATTTCAAATTCACCATCAGTTAGTGACCCAGTAAGAGGTCACATCTTCAACATCCTTCCCATAATTCTTTTTTTAAAAATATTTATTTATTTATGCATACAAGAACTGGGGCATAGGCCAGAGATGCGGGGGCTGAGGACCCACCAGAGACAGAGTGGGGAACAGAACAGGCAGACTGACTGAAATACACTGCTGAGAGGAGGAGCGGGCAAGTCAGGAGAGGTCTGCTGCCCCATGTGGGTAGCTCCCTGGCTGGGGATCGAACTTGTGCTTCAGTGGCTGCAGCTAGCTTCATAGGTTGCGTCTTAACCCCTTTGCACCACCAGGGAGGCCTAGTCCCATAATTCTTTACATCACACTGATTCCCTCTTCAGTACTTAGATTTCACCAGGGAAGCACAGTAGTGATTTCAAAGAAATTTTGCAAGTTCATACTTGTAAGCTTAAAGTGTCAGGAAATTAACATTCTTTATATCCTCAAAGATAACATTTGGCTATTTGGAATTTTAGACTGAAATGTGATAAGATAAACTTGAGATCCTAGAGTCTCATTAACGTGTTCATCTTCCATCAACATCCAATCAATTGTTCTGATAGGTGGATTCTAATCCCAAGCTCCTCTTGCATCCATCCCTGGTGTTCTATTTCCACAGCCCAGATATATGCTCAGGCCCTTGCTATAACACATTCACCTGTCTTTTTGCCTCCATTTTCTTCCTACTGCACTTCCCACAAAATGGGACTGGATTAATATTTTTGAACAAATTGCAGGCAATGATACACATCCCTTTGTCTTCCCCAGCTCTATTCATTTTCCTTTGACTATAAAGTCTTAGCTCTATAATCTGACTTTCAGGGTCCTCAACAATCTGGCTCCAAATATTCCTTTCCAAATCTTGAGAGAATCCTTTCTGAGTGGGAGTTGCAAGCAACAGTGTACTGAGGCAGCTTGTAATGACTTACAAGATTCACTCTTACACCTCAGACTCCTCTCTTCCCAAATCTGTGTTTAATGATGTCATTTTGGTAGCTGGAAGTTGGTCATGGTGGAAATATTTACTCCACACAAATCAGCCAACGCCACAAATCTAGGCTTTATTCTTTTTTTTGTGTGTGTGAAAGAGCTGGTTATTAAATGTTTATGAGCACACCATCAGTTGCAGGGTAACCAGGATTTAATCTGAAAGTGACAGTTTGGTGTGGTATGAGGGACAAAGGTATTAACATCAAAAACTCAAGTACCTATCAGAGATAAGAGAGTCTGGGAGAGGAGAACAAAAGGCAGAGCGTTGAAAAATTCTTGAGGTGGTAGACAGGGGTAATGGTGAGTTCCCACAGAAGCAGACATTGAAAACGGGATTTGGGTTCAAGTGGCTTATGGGAGAGATGAGCTCAGATAGGATTGATAGGGGAGTGAGGGAAGAGAGACTGTGAAGAACAGGCAGCTAATACAAGATGCATCAGTGAGCAGGCTGCTGCTGTGGGCAGATGAATCTCAGTGCCACTGGGGGAGTGCGTACAGCTCGCCTCATGGTTGCCCACCCAGGAGAGAGGAGCACCGAGAGTCTATCCTCGGGCAGACAGCTGTGGGAGCTTGCATTGAGAACTGGCAGGCACGTAGGGAAAGACTGAATGCCCAGTGGATGCGGACAGGACGTGGACACTCATGGTTTTCTGTCTTTCACAGGGTGCTTGGTGATGGTGGAGCTTCATTTAAATGGTCAATGATTGGGTGGATCCACCTGGCCAACTGTGAATCATTGTTGTTCCCACGCCCTCTTTGTTCCTTCCTTTGGTTCTGCTCATAGCTTCCTTCCTTTGATGAAATATCCTTTTTTTTTTAGCTCCCCTCAGTTTTGACAATTCCCTAATTCATCTCAATTTATCATGGATCAGTACCACCTCTCTCAGGAACTCCATCTAGTTCCCTCCTGCTGTGTGGAAGTTGGATGACGGTAAGCCAAGTCCGAGGCACGATGGGACCTGAAGTAAGAGGTCAGGGAACAAGCCCCTCAGGTTAGAATGTGCTGAGTCACAGACAGAAGACGTGTTCTGGAGTCATTCCAAATGGTGAACTCCATGTGGGAAGGGATCATCATCCCTGTTGATGATCAATCTCTCCCTCAAAGACCACCTAGCACAAGGACCTGACAAATGGTGGCTACACAATTGTTGGTGGTGGCAGAGAAAAATGAGTGAATGGAGGGCTGGGTGAGCAAAAGGAACTACACAGGGAGCTAAACCAGGCAGTGAAGCAGAATTCGAGGCATCATGAAATCAGTCAATAAGGGAACCTGGATGAACTCCAAGGATGAGCATCAAAAGCCTATTGGGTCTTTCCACATGAGACACACGTGTCGGTGGTCATAGCTTGTCTTTTGAGGTTGAGTGAAATTGCCAGTAACTGCAATCCCACATAAAGTGTGGCTCTTTTCTTTCAATCTTTTCAGGGGCTATGAGTGGCTTCAGTTTTTCTTAGTCGCCTCTGGGAGACTGAAATACTATCTCCATAGAATTAAGAGGGCTTAGGAGTTGCTTTGGTATCTCAGAAATGCTGCCCATCTTCTCTACCACAAAACTGTAGACACGTCTTGATTTCTCCCCAAGCATTGCAGAATCCAGGTTTTCTGTGTAGGTAGCACACTGAAGGAATAGGGTGAAGACCTGGGCTTTACAGTAACATGCATTTGAACCACTTCTTCCTCAGTCTCCCTGCAAAAAGTTTCCTTCCTTTACCCTGTATTACATAAAGCAATTTGGCTCTCTGAAACCTATCCAATGACTAGCCCATTTTGCCTTTTCAAAGATGCCTTATGGTCTTTTCAATCAAAGCAACCATCTTTTCTCCTACTTGAAGCTCTCCCTCTATATCTTCTCATCACTGTGTCTTTGCAAACAATTGCCTCTGCCTGGAATATTCTTTCCAGAACAGAAGATTTGGCAGAAGTCTCAAAATTTGCCTTTCCTTCACTACCCCACATCATTCTCTGTAAGTAGAAGGAAATAGAGTCAGGATTAATTTCCCACTGGCAGTAATTATAACATCATAATTGCCATAGTTAACTTTAATTTTTTAACTTGTTATTTTAATTTTTATTGAAGTATCATTGTTTTACATGCCTGCTAGTGTTTTGACAGTATGGGAATTCCACCCCCCTCTATAGTTGACATTTTTTTTTTTTATTCCATGAACTTCTAGTAAGTGTTTAGCTGGGCTTGCTAAAGTCATGCAGCCCCATCCCTTTCCACTACCCCTCACCTCCCACCCTTCCCAATTTAGAGCACTCCCCTCCCCTGGGATAAGGTAGAACTTTATCTGCACCTGTCCTATAGGCTTGTGCAATGGATATTTACTTACAAATCTTCACACCCTTACTGAACTATACATCCTGCATCTTCCTTCTCTAACATTGCAGCCTAGCACAGCATCTCACACAGAACAGACTAAGAAAATCTTTGGTTTATAAAGATGGATGGATGGATGACTGGGAGGCTTTAGACAGCCGTGAGTGATCTGGAAAGGCTGCCCGGGAGGGAGCATTTGGACCCCCACCCTCTCCGGCCCCATCCCCGCTTCTGATTGGGGTTTCCTGCTTGAATTACTAGGCAACTCTAGATTTATTCAAGACCTACTATGTACAAGGACTGAGCTCTAGGACTGAAGCTTTTTACTATACTTCTGCCCTACTCCAGCTTCTTGTCACCAGAGTAGCTGCGAGGGTACCTCTTTCCATTCATTTTGTGGAAAGACTGAGACTTAGAGGTAAAAAAGTGATATTACTGGAAACAGGACTGTCACGTCTGCATCAGGGGTTTTGCACTGCCAATTCATATTTTCTGAGTGAGTTATTTCTATGTACCTTCCCAGCAGCCAGCACTGCAGTGCCTTGCATATATTATACGCTCAATGAATACTTGTCAATTGATTTTGCACAAGTATGTGACAGCATAAATATATTATGAAAAATGAGCAGTACGGACACCAAAAGTGTCAGAATTCCTTCTTTTAAAAAAAAATTGCATAGTGGTGGGGCTTGGCTTAAAGTTCAAATGCTCCTGTACCCTGCCCTGCGGTATCTCTATCCACAGGAATTTGATAAGGTAGGCAAAGGGTGATATTACCTTTGCTCCCTCACTGCAATCGAAAGCATTCTTAGCTTTACAGTGGACCCCACTGGCTACCTTGCCGAGGCATTTTCAAGAGTGTAGAATCACCTTTTCACTATCCAAAGAAGATGCTGTTTAATTTGAGGGTCCTGTTGAACAATGCAGCTCTTAGAAATGGTCAGCATTTCGTGGTTCGAAATTTTCGGTAAGTGACGGCCAGAGACTTGAGTCTGATTTAGGAACCGTAGTGATAAATGAAATTCGATTGTGCAGATGCAGGCAGCCTGCAAAGGCCTCTTTCTGCAGAGTGTAATGCCGGGCTCGACCCTTATTTGAGACAGCTGCCTCTAATTCCAGCTGAGCTTTCATTTCTCAGCCCTCTGTAATCAGGTTTTCTTGTGCTCTTGGGAAGGGAGGGGGCTGCTAACCTCGGCAGGTAGAACAGACTAAATGTTCTTGACATCTTCCCTTGGTGTGTATTCTAAATGAGCAACTGGCTGAAGGAAATTAGAGGAACTAATTTACACAGGACCTTCAGTTTGTGTTTGTGTTTGCTTGAAAACAATTTATCACTTTCTGGGGTGTGGGGATGAATCAGTACTTTAAAAGTAGCAACTGGATAAATATCTACAGAGTTGCTGCAAAGAAGCCTTCTATGTGATGAGGATAATGATTTTTTAAAAATAAAATCCAAATTTGAAATCTATCACTGAAATTCTTGGTAGCATGTGCAAAGGAGTCTGTTTCCAGTGAATTCATCATAAAGGCTGCATCCTGTTTAGTCATTGAGCATGTGTGGGTAGGTGGTGGGGCATGCATTTGTGGGGAAGGGGGTAGGGGAGGTAAGTTAGCAGGGTAAGCAAAGCCATCAAATGCAGCCATTGCAGTCAGAAAGTTTCCAGAAGAGCTAGAATATGTTAACAATCATAATTTTTTGAGAACCTCCTTACAAACTAAACCAACCTCCGATCATCTCTGACTTCCTAAAGCAAGAAACTTCTAGTCTGAAGTTTTTTCCCACTGTTAGCAAGTGGGTCTGCAATAGTGGTCTTGGGCACCCCCTTTTTTGGACCACCTCACTGCCCCAAGCTCTCTGAAGTCCATCATTTGTACCACTTCTTTGGCAAATATAAGACTGTCAGAAGTTAGCATGGCATTGTAAATGATTTTGAAGGTTAAGCCCATATTAGACCTACCTGGGATCTCAGAGTAGTGGCTTCTTTTTGTAGATTAGGTAAATGAGGTGCAGAGAGATTGTGGGGTTTACCAATGAGTGCCAGAGCTAGATCACACAACCCAAGACTTGGGAGGAAACCTCAGGTTTTGGAGTCTAAATAACTAGGTGCAAAACCTGGTATCACCCCTTGCTGGCTAGATGACCTTGAGCAAGTCACTATGCTTTTCTATGATGTTGCTTAGTCTATAAACTGGGAAAAAGAATACCCGCTCTGCCTACCTCACAGGGCGGTTCAATCATTTGTTTGATAAATATTTATCAAACACCTACTGTATGCCACACCTATGCAAGGTGTTGAAGATATAGATAATGGTAAATAAAGTAAATTAAGATATTTCATTCCAGACACATGAAGTCACAGTCTAGTGATAATCAGTGAGATAATGTGTGTGGAAACTGTAAAGTGACAGATGAATGTTCATTATTTTATTATTCCATCCCACTGAGTTACATTAATGTGTAATGAAATTTTATTCCATAGTTTTAAACAAAGAATTATCATTGAGCTGAAAATAATCAACTGAATGAATAACTTAAAGCTCGGAACTTATACTCTTGCTTGAAAATTACAGGGCTGATTGATTTTTTTTATATATAATTGCTACAGGTTAAATTTTGCAAGCAAAATTACTTATAAATATTTAGGCTTTTTGCTATTTACTGATATTCTATTGTCTATTTCCAGTAACTAGACTATAATTCTCAAAACCCTGGCTAGTTCTCTCTTACCGTGATTGGAAACTCAGACAAAGGCATGGCTAATGCAGACCAAATCCATACCCACTATTTAAAAAGGTGAAAGCCTCAAGTCACCCACATTATTAGAAACTTAATAGTGTATGTGAGTCTCTATGAAAAATAGGGTAGCATGGAAATGGTGAAATTCTCATGTGGCATGGGTACACTATCTTCCAGCTAGATGAATTCCAAATTGCTGGTCTCCAAGAAGACCTCCAGCCCTAAAAGACCCCTCAACAACAGAGAAAAGCTCCCTGTAAACTCTGCCTCTAGTGTAATTTTGACTTTGATTTCCAGTCTTCCACAGAGATTCAAGGTTTTACCCCCATCTCTCTTGGGAAAGGTTCAGGGCCCTTGTTACAAAACAAACCATGTGAGTTTACCACTAGAGAATAACAGGAAATAATGTGGCCAGAATTTGGCAATGCCACAAAACAGGGGTTGTGGTTTTGAAGGGAGCAGCCATATTGCATTGGGCATGATAAAATAACAGCTTAAGTGAGGCTGAAACCATTGGTGCAGGCCCCCGGATCAATCAATTCTAGTCAATTATATACATGTATGTGTGTATGTATGTGTGTATGTATACACATCCTCCCCCACCCACATAGTCAATAGGCTCAGACACCAAGGCTGCTGAAATCACCCAATCCCCAGACTTTTCATCTCTCAAACAAGGCTATAGAGTTTGACTGTGTTTGGATAACAGTGTCCTATGATTTGTTGCCTATTAGGGAAACCACTTATAGCTTTTAAAGAAACCACTGAAAAATCTCTGTCTTTATCAGAGAAGACCAATTTATAAGTGCAGTTCAATTTCATCTCACAAATAGGAATTTCTTCAGAGAATATTGAACGAAGCCACCCAATTCTGTGGAGGTTATGGATTGGAGCCGAGGTGACTGGAGTGTAGGTATTCATTCCAGACTTCTCTGAGGGCTTACATAACTCATTCAGTTCCTTTCATCCCCCACACATGCCCATCTAGCCACGTGTAGACACACAGAGGAAGGGAAGGCAGGCCTTCCACACTCTTGTGTAGAGGAGAACACACAACCTGTTCAGATTATTCATATTTTCTGTCACAATTTAACATGAGTGCCTTACTAAAGACATATTTCTTGACACCAGAAAAGTACACAGGACATGAGACCAGGAATGGAATGGGTCATAATATTTCCTTGGCCAATCATAGAATTGGGGGTTTATTTCTAGTTTGTTATTTTTAGTAATTTAGTAATTTAACTAAGATAAAACAAGGAGAGGCAGCCACAGGTGTTCAAACGTTTCAGGATTCCAGCCCTTTACTAGCAGGTCTGCACAAAGTTAACCCTCATCTCACTCTCCAATTTTCAGATGAGGGGAAGTTTCACAATTTTAGGATATTGACTAATTTAGATTTCTTAGACACTACCTAGTCACCCAGTTACCAATACTAATTTATACTACATATGAGTAAGTGATAAGAGTGAGAAAAATTGCAAGCAAATTTTTATTAAAATATTAGTATTCTAGGGCCTCCCCTGGTGGCGCAGCGGTTGAGCGCTGGGCTGTGAAGCTGCCCGCAGCCTCTGCAGCGCCAGTTCGATCCCCTGCCACTGGCGAGGGTCCCACATGGTGCGCAGACCTCTTCTGCCGCCCGCTGCTCCCCTCAGCAGTGTGTTTCGTCAGTCTGCCTGTTCTGTTCCCCACTCTGGCTCTGGTGAATCCTCTCACCCTCCCGCGCTTCTGACTGTACCCAGTGCTTGTATAAATAAATAAAATAAATCTTAAAAAATTAGTATTCTAGTTAATAATTTAAGAAATTAAAATGCACAAGCATTAAAATAAAAAAAATTAAAATAGCACAAGCTATTTTTCAAATAGGATCAGATTCAAGGTTTTTGTGAACATAAAGTCACTTTCCTGTGCGTCCACTGTAATATGCCTTCTTGAGATGGAAAGAAAAGGCTGGAATGAATGTCAGGTCCCTGGGAATTCAGAGGGCTCCAGAATACCCTGGGGGAAATATTCTGTTTATAAACTTCATGAGTGCTGTAGCAGACAGAGACATGAAGGATCACTGATTTTTAGTTTATTTTCTTACCTTTTCAGCTGAGGAATCTCAGAGGTCAAAGTTGGGAAAGGTCATCATTGAACTAAGACTGGAATTTGAATATTTAAAACCACTACTCTCATTTTCCCACTGCTTGGATTACTTTGATCCCATCGAACTCATTAATTTGGCCAAGCTAACCTTGTGCAATATTCTTTTTTTTAGGTACAGTCAAACTATCCCAGTGAAAAATAAAAACACCAAGAAAATATGCCTTAACTGTTGCTCCTATATGCAACATTAAAGACACACCAAAATCTCAGTCATAAGACCTATTGGCCCTCTATTCCTCCAGAAGCTAAAGTCTTTATCTCAAATTCTCCATGGGGATCAAAATATCATTTAACCCTGAATTTTTTCCTACTCTGGTGAAGTCTGTTTCTGTCTGACCACTTTTTACTCAAATCAAGCACTTTCTCTTCCAACAAAATACAATTATACAAGGGAACCCATCCAGGTCTTCCCCCATGCTCCAAACAATTTACCAGAATTGGAAAACACATACTCTAGCAATGAAAGGCTTCATTTTGCCAATAGAGAACACTCTTCCATTTTCTAGCTAGGAAGGTATTCGGGCAAAGCTAACACAAAGATATATTATTACCCTGGCTTAACTTCTTAGCGATCAGTGATTTGGGGTTGACAAATCTCTGTAATTATTTTTTTTCAAGGATAAAATTAAAGTAAAGAACTAGTCTGCCCTCTTTAAAAGCTCTGGCTTTAACCAGACACAACGACAGTTTTGATGGAAAATCTGTATGTGGTTGCCATTGTTTTCTCCAATATTGTATCCTCTCTAGTATGTATTGGCTGAAAAACGACTATGTGATTTAGGTCTAGTTTTCCAAGGAATTACACTTGAGTACAAGAAGACCAAATAATTTTGGGGAACACTAGAATAGTGATACTCGCTCAGTTTGGCTGCTCATGAACCTGAGTAGATTGCCTCCAAGTGAGGTTCGGGGTCCCATGACATTAGTCATTTATGCCAGTGGTTTTACTTGTCTATTTTAAGTGTGGGTTTATCACCAGAAAGCAAGGAAATGCTTGATGCAGGCCAGAAAACTGGGGCTGTGTGAAAGCATTACATGGTACAACAGTGGAGCTCTTCCACTTTTCTCTAATTTTTAAGTACCTTAGGAAAGAGGTGTGGCAGCTCCATTTTGGAGCCAAGGGGAGGTCTATGAGGACATGGTAAACAGGATAGGAATTCAAACTGGATCTATTGTGTTTGCTTTCCTTTCAGTGATAAATTTTCCTGGTTAGCATTTGATATCTATGAAAAACAACTCTTTTCCCAAGAGAACATTTCCTGCCCCACCTCCTGGATAAAATTGAGAAACGTGGTGACTACATTAATGATTTTTCTATGGTGTAAACAGCATGACCCCCCTTTACCATTCCCAGCTAATCTGCCCTTACTGCTGGTATGATGTACAAGCGCTACCTCTCTACCTTCTCTCCTCAAGAACCCTGGGGACTTGTTCTATGCAAAAGGGGTGTGTGGAGCTAGGGAGCCAAAGTATGAGTTGAATTCACTATTAATGTGTGTGTGTGTGTGTATAATGTGTATATATATATATATATATAAAATGTGCATATATATAGTGTATATATATATACATTAATAGAGAATTCAACTCATACTCTCTCTCTCTCTCTCTCTCTCTCTCTCTCTCTCTCTATATATATATATATATATATATATATATATATATATATATAAAACTTCAGAATCAGCCTTCATGTGGCTATGGGTGAGATCAGTTCCACCAGGTCCTCTCACCTGTTTTCCAGGTCTTTGCACTTGACTCAAACTGCTATGACTAGAATCCAAGTTTATAATGCCCTTGTCTCACAGGCATATGTCCAAACAGTGTTGCTATGAGTACAGATTTGGGTCTTAGGGAATTTCAGTTTTAGCAACACACTAGGCCGTGATCAATTGTCCTTTGTGACTCTTGGACCTTGTGTTCAGACTGGGTCACAGGCTGGTTTTGCTTTAACATTAATCCTCTTTCAGGTGCTTTTGGTATCTTTCTTTATCATCAGACCTTGGGCAGGACATTGGAAATCCATTATGAGCAACCTCGCTAAATTCATTCCCAGAAATCTGCTGAATTTGTTATACAAATTGATTTACTTTTGCCATACTATCAGTCATTCATTTACTTAAGAAATATTTACTGAATACCTACTGTAGCACCACAAGCATTGCAATCAGCACCGGGCATATAGTAATGAATAAAATAGGCAGGATCCCTGACATCATGGATTATAGAATCCAATGGAAAAATAAAAGTAAGCAACAAAGAGACACATGGATGTATATTAACATTTTTGCCGCATTATGAGCAAAATGAAGAAAAAGCAGAGGCTACTTACTATAGTCAGGGAAGGAATCTAACAAAAGGTGTTAAATTCCCAACCTAAATATGAGAAGAAACCAGCTTTGAGAGCTGAGGAGAGAATGTTCTGGAGAGAGGGAATGTGGTACAGGTAAGGGTTCTATAATGAGGAAGCATTTGGAGTGCAGGCAATCCTTCATTTGCATGACCCCAATATGCTAAAATTTCAGTTACCACCGTTAGTTAAATAACACCAGTCTCCAAGTACACCATTCAATTCATATAATAATAATTAACGTATCAATGGTGAGTTAGCATATTAATTGTGGATAGTTACCTGCCTGAAGTAAACACTTTCTTGTAGCTCTTGGCCCACAAATCACTATGTAAATAACAGATACTCCTGAGGATCAGTGTCCCAGGACATCACTCCTTTCAGTGTGTCAGGGTTGCTCCCTGTGCGAGTTACTCAGTTGTGCTGCTCTTTTTATTTTAAGCCCACGTGACAGTTTATAAAATGGATAACTGAAAGGGAATTGTCTGACAGAGACGAAAGTGCCCCAGAGAAAGAAGAAACAACACTGGAAGTTAAATTTGAATAGAAAGTAGGTGTGTTTATAGAAGAAATACCTGACTGTGGGCTTGTTGGCCCAGCGACTCCTCACAGGAGGCTCCAGAGATGTAGCTGGAGGAAATTAGTGAAGACAAACTTATCCACACCTATGAGGAAAGTGGTTGTGACTAAAAGTATGATGTTCCAAAGGAAGTGACACTGGGAAAACCCTTCACATTAAAGAAACTCTCAGAGATAGTTCACGACTTTGAAAGTGCTAAGGATAAAACAATGGAAGTTGATCCAAACTTTGAAAGGAGTATGACAATTCACCAGAACATAGGAAAGATGTGTGCTCTGTCATGTCATAGAAGGCGACATTGTTAAAACTGCTTGATCATTTTTACAAAGATGTAAAACGCTGTGATTCTCAATGTTTTCAATTTTTAAAATTACAGTGTACTATATTTATACCAGCGTTACTATTTTTCATTTCTCCACACATTCATAACTGACAATAAAAGTTTTTCATGTTTTGACAAAAGATTTTAAAAGTCATAGGACATTGACATTTTCCCCAAAGCAGAAACATGGCTTTGCAACTTCACATTTAATGGTTGTCTATAGCTCCATACTCCTGTGCCAAGGCAGAAGGGTCTGTATTAAAACAACAGACAACACTTATCTGCTAACATTTATTGGAGGTGAAACCCCAGGGCCACAGGAGTGAGGGCGACATTTTCAACAGCTTCCACGTGGAGATTAGAGTCACAAAGAGCTATTCTTCTGATCCCTTGTGTTGTTAAGAAGAACTTAAACTAAGGCTTCTGTTCCTATATAAATTTAAAAATGAAAGGTCTGTCTGGACAAAAGGGAAGATTCAAGTAGGATGTTTCTGTCTTCTTTCTACCTTTAAACTCAAATCTGTTGATGGAGAAATAAAAGAAGCAGCATTTCATAATGTGATTCCCAACTTAGAAACTTCTTGTGTGAGGACAAATTTGAGGACGCCTCAGACCTTTTATCTTTTGCAGTCTGTCTTCTGTGTGGGTAAAAAGAGCTGGAAGCTGCAGATATTTTTTCCAATAGCTAAAGCTGTTGGTCCTTTTTAATCATTACTTTATTTTCCCGTTCATTTCCTGGAAAGGGAGGAGGTTTTAGTGTCCTGCAAAATTTTCATTTCCTATTCATTCCCTTTGAGATTATCGCTGAGATTTCCTCAGTTGCTCTGAGATTCAGCACAACCACCATACTTCTGAACTCGATCATATTCTCTTAAATGAAACTTGTATTCCTGAGAGTATTTGGAAGAAAGTGGATACAACAAAACTCTGCAGGGGAGGGAATTGAATCCCTGAAGGGTAGTCCTTTAGAGACTCAGCTTGGGTGGGCTCCAGAATAATTAGGAGTCTGGGCTTGTGCTCTAGAGGAAAAAAAAGGCTTGAAATTAGCTGATGGGTTTTTTTTCCCCCTGTTGTTAATGGATACAACTTCAACAACATACTGAGGTTTCCGAAATTCCTTGAATCCTGGGGAGAGGGGTTTTCCAGCAAAGTATTTTTTCCTCTTTTCAAATAATATTGGAGGAAGTCTTAATCTATGGAATATTAACATGTTACTGTAAGTCAAGAGAGTTTATCTTCTGTGATTTTATGTTGCTAGGCCCTTATTAGAGAAGAAAAAATATTTTCGAAGCTGCCTTAAAAGTGAATTGGAAAAGATTAAGTTGCTGTGCCTCCATTCCAGGCAGACATGTTAAACCTGTTTACAGATCGTGGGAAGGATTCAGTTTACCCTGAAAAATGAATGAATGTCAGCCAAAAGGGGGTGCTTCTCATAATATCAGTACTCACATACATTCCAAGTATTGCTTAATAATATGAAAACCAAACATATAACCATAAAACATAAGTAAAAACAAATTTCCTCCTTAAATGCCATGTCTCCAAAGTCATCATGTTGCTGACTACTATCCAGATCTTGAACATAGTTTTGTAAATGTTTTACGAGGGTTCCAGAAGAAGAAAGAAAATGAAGATCTGTTCTAGAAACTTCTTTTGTCAGTAAAATATTTTTGTATATTTACACATTTATTTTTTAGATATTTGATTCTTCTTAAATGTTTACATTTAATTGATTTTGTTTATGTTTTGTTAGGTGCATAATCTATTAGTGTTAGGAGTTGGTGCCTTAACGCCGTCTGGGGTTCCCAAAGACCACACGGAGCCAGAGATGCAAAAGCAAAAGGCTTTATTGCTAGCTTAAGTGTGGGCCCAACTCTGCCTGGAGTACTGACACAGCAGTCTCACCAGGTTGAGAGAGGGACCCCCTCCCAGAGCAACCAGTTGTTTTTGTACTTTGTTGACTGGATGCAGGGACTTTTCACACCTGGGGCAGGGTCCACCCTGATTGGATAGCTCTCATGGTGCCAGCTAGGTTTTGTTTTCCCTTATGTTGTGGTTTCTGCCCAGAAACGAAACCTAGCTGTGCCCTTTTGAGATGGCAGTTATTTCTCAAAATGGCTGCAGTCTTGCTCATCTTACATTAGGAAAGTAAAGTTATATTCTAACTAGGTAACCACGTTGTAGTTCCATGTTCAAATTTTTTTTTAAAGATTTATTTATTTATTATTTATATAAGCACTGGGTACAGTGAGAAGCGCGGGAGGGTGAAAGAATTCACCAGAGCCTGAGCGGGGAGCAGAGCAGAGCAGGCAAACTGACGAAGTACACTGCTGAGGGGAGCAGCGGGCGGCAGGAGAGGTCTGCGCGCCATGTGGGACCCTCACCTGGTGGCTAGGCACGAACCGGCGCTGCAGAGGCTGCGGGAGGCTTCGCAACCCAGCGCTCAACCGCTGCGCCACCTGGGAGGCCCTCCATGTTCAAATTTTTTAATGTTAGGAATCTGTAACAAAACAATTGAGGACTGAGGCTTTAAAGACATATTCTTTTGGAGAATATATGACTCACACACTTTAAAAAGCGGAAGGCAATGGTATCTCTTTGAAATAGGAATGTTAACCAAAATTTTGATCCACGTATAAACTGAAAACACATATAAATTTAATGTGTCAGTAGTGTCTTACATTAAGTCAATAAGCTATTAGCCAACCAAGCCACAAATCCCCTATCTTTATGGAAGTTCCTTTCTTTGCTAACCAGAATCTTGGAAGGGCTTATTCTCACCAAAGATCTACTGGAAAATAATCTATTTACTTGCTTAATTCACAATGAACCAATTAATTCTGCCATAAAGTTGCATATTTGATGAAATATTCATTTGTCTAAGTTATTGCACATCACACAATAGAAACAACAGTGGGTGAATTTGTGATTGTTCTACCTATTATCCTGTTGTCTTTGCAAAGAAGACATACTTAAATCCCACCAGATAATTTCACTCTTCATCCCAGGTAGCACAAGCTTTTTTCCTAAGCAGAAATTCAAGCATCATCATTTTGTAACAGTTATAAACACTAGTAAAATTGGTGTTTAATATATTTGGTAAGCCACAATTTGGCCTGGGTTATTCATAATTTGGAATGGTATATAATACAAATTATTGTTAATGGAGCTAACACTATAGATAGTGAAATAATAGATGCTACCATTTTATGTACTGACTATCCCAAATAACAATTATTGTTTTTATAATGTAACAGAATGTTAGAATAAGACTCCTTCTATCTCAGTTTCTGCCCAGACCTAATAGGTCTTCCTTTATTCCAAACTGAGATGCCAAACCACTAAAACAGAACATGCAACAGGGTTGCACAAGAATGAGTTTGCCACCCATTGGTGACCATCCCTAGCCTCCAAAATGGACTGCAGAAACCAAGACACAGGTTGTAGGTTAGAAGGGTATTTCTGAGGGTTGTCATTGTGTATGAGGTGCCCCATATGGGGGCGAGAAGTTATTCTTCCCTTACCTCAGGTCTAGCGAAACTGGCACCAATTTTGTTAGTGGGAGAGCTTGGGGACACAGTACACTGAGGTCAGGCCTCTCCCTGGGAAACCTAAAGGAAGAGGAACTGACTGGCTAACTGTTCTGAGGGCAAAACAAGAGAGGACTATATACTGGGGACCAATCTCTTGTTTTTCCATGAACTAATATGGAATGAGGAAGAGACCTAACACGGCATTGTTCACCTCGTGAAGCAACCTCCTGAAGGCGTGGAGAGAGACCAGCAAAAAGAGTCTGGATGTGTTCCCTAGGATGCCAGAACAAATGTAATTGTCTGCCATCAGGGACTGCTGTGAGACATTCCCAGTGAGGAGAACATTCTCCAAAAGCACCCTATAAGAAAAAGAGTCAGGTTCAAGCACCTCCACCAATGCTAGATTACTACAACAGGACCAGGCTTTGCTGGCTCTTATCTCCCCACCTCCCCTGGGCTTGCCTCAGAGGAACTGAAGACAGGGAAACAGAAGAAATAGCTATGGTCCCTCTTCCCTTCTATAGGAGGCCAACTTGAATTGGGCATGAGCTGGAAGGAAAAAGGTGTTCATGTGCAGTAAACTTCTTAAATTGCTAAGTAGAGATAGCACTTAATTACTGGATTATTAATAGAGATAGCACTACAAATAGTGAAAAATTATTACTACACATTCTGAGAATCTCAGAGAGCAGAGTAAGCCGAGGACTTTTTTTTTTTTTAATTTTCTGAAAATTATAAGAAAAGCTACAGGGCCCATTGTATTCAACTAGGGAATAAGAATAAATCTCCAAGGATAGATTTGAAGGGCAGTAGGGGAACAAGCTGAAATTGTTTTCTGTTGTAGGTACATTATATAGTCTTTGTATCATCTAATGAATTCAATAATAATGGCTAACATTTATTCAAATAATTTTATATGCCAGACACGGTGTAATTTCCATGTAGTAAATCATTTCATCCTCACAAACATCCTTATAAGATTATTATACTCATTTGTTAGGTGAGAAATTTAGACATAGAGGAAGGTCAAGTAATGTGCCAAAAGTTGTACAGCCAGTTAATGGCAAAGTCACTCATATGGATATTTCTAGCAAATGAAAATTCAACATCTTGCCTCAAAATTCTGCTTTTCTCTCAACCTCTGAAATACCCGGTGCCTAAAATTGAAGCCACAGCAATGTCAGTTCCAATGCACTAGCACTTTGTAGAGACACGTGAGGCTACTTGTGGTTTGCTATGTTTTATTTCGGGAATAAAACAAGGAATCACCGTAGTACAGGAGTTGTTTTCCTGAAATATTTGTTTCTCTTATTTCGTAGATGTGGACAACCACTACAAAATAAAGTACAGCTGAAGGGTCGCAACCTCCTGACTCTAAAGGACTTTACAGGAGAAGAAATTAAGTATATGCTTTGGCTATCAGCTGATCTGAAACACAGGATAAAACAGAAAGGAGAGGTATGTAGTATTTTTATCTTATCTTCCATTATTACCAATCAGCCTTTTTAAAGGCAGGCTTTCTAAAGAAAGAGGGAAAGGAAATGACATTAAAATTCCTAACCAGTAGCTAAGTAATGAAACCACATAGTCGGGGTAATTGATTATCACTGAGAGTACAGGCATATAAAAAGCATAAAAATCAGTTATTCAATGACAAGTCATTGCACTTCTTTCATGTGGAATGTTGAAATTCATTATGAACTGGATCAGAACTTAAGGAATAATATGTCCGGAAAGATTTTATATTTATCCTTCCTTTCTTTTCTCTGTGTGTTTTTTAGCAAGTTAAAAAGCAGGATGATACATTTTTTTCGAGCCAACGAATTTGAATTGTGGATGCATATCAGATATATGATCATTAGAATAATGTCAAAAATTCACAGTGATGTGACAGTGTTGATTTTATTTTTACATTAGCATAGAAACAATTAAATGGTAACCAAGTAGGAGAAGAAATGGGATATGGTGCTTAGCTGTAAGCATTATTCTGCATTTTGAGCAATTTATGTTTGAGACACGCTTAATTAACACAGTAGTTTCATTTAAATTGCTTAATTGTGAAAACATTTTCGTATTCCGTGCTTGCTCAAAAGCTTTTTTAGAGTTGGTTTCAGTTTGAGAAAGTTTTACACAGGCTTGATTTTCTTATCTACTTCACCAGCTCTTCAAATTTATAAGAACCAATTGAAAACAGGAGTGACTCCAACTTCTATGGGTTGATACTTCTGTAGAAAACCTGAAATCAGGAGAAAATTTCCCCCAAGATCTCAGGCCTTTGTTCTTTACACTTTGTGTGTGAGGAAGGTTAGCTGGCAAGAATCTATTTGTTCCAGAGCTCACTCTTGCTATCAGGAAGTCCATCTACAGAAGAGGAAGGAGGAAGAGACCCGCCCTCTATGCAAACTCTCCCCACTATTTCCAAAAGACTTCCAGCCTTTGCACTTCCTTGAAGATATGAGATGCAAGTGTAGCTGAAACTGGGGCATCGTCACTAGCAGTCTTAGCAGCACACGTGACAGAGTAGCCTATTCCCAACTGAGAAAACAATTCCTAGCCAAGCATCTTCAAGCATCTTCAACACTGATGGGGATTTCCGTGGATTTTAGAAGATAATTCCATCCTGAAATATTAATATACTTTGCAACAAGTGTTTAGGTTGAACCCAGCGCAACTAATATTGCTTGCAAATTGCAAGCATTACAGGGAGTTCCTGTCCCCTCACCCCTTGTACAGAATATGAAAAGATACTTTATTTTTAACTTTGAATTTTTATTTTCCTTTATGTTGACTTTTTTTCCCAAATTACATTTATTGAGGTAAAGTAGGGTGACATCTTTGTATCAGTTTTGGGGGGTTATAAGTTCAAAGCTCTGCAAATGGTGAAAGAAAACTTGAACTTTTAAAAATAACATTAGGAATGCTTGTTTGGAAACAGTAATTCATTAGTCTACATTTTCTGATAATATAAAGAATACTTTTTGAAACATAAGGCCTGATATTGGGTATAAAATGTATTTGTCATTGTATTCTTGTCCTTGATTTCCAGTATTTGCCCTTATTGCAAGGGAAGGCCTTAGCCATGATTTTTGAGAAAAGAAGCACTCGAACAAGATTGTCCACAGAAACAGGTGAGTCTAGAGACAAACTGGCACTTGTGTTGAAAAGTGGGACTCAGGTGAGAACGTGGGACATGTAGCCCAGTCGGGGGATTTGTGTGTCTCTTTAGCAACCTCAAAGGGAAACACTGTCACTGGGCGTTGCAGTGCAAGTCTCTGAATGCTCGTCCCAGTTCTCATTGAAGCTACAAGCAGAGATGAGAGAAGTTCCATGAGGACTGCCCAGAAGACTCACATAGTTCTTCATATTCAGAAACAAAACATGAGTCGTGTGACTTCTCTGGCTTCAAACGCATGTGCGCAAGAAATGTATGGGTATTTTTCTAACATGTAAAGAACTTTTTCTTGTTTGTACCCACTTCGCTAGCTGGCGGAAACCTAATCTCTGCAAATTCAGCAATAATGAATCGCTTCCAGATTTACTGTGTCAATTAGGGTCTCCTGTTTGCCATAGTCATGGTTAAGTCCTGGAGGGTAGCCCAGTGTCAAAACGTCTAGGGCTGTGTAGATCTGGTCATCAGGACATCCTCATCAAATGTCCATGCTGGAATTGGCCGGGACTTCTGCACTCCCTTTAGACCTTGACTGTCTCCCTTTAGACCTTCACTGTGGGGTTTGCCTCACTCTGATCACAAGACCTGAGATAGCACTTGGTTCGATTCTCTCAACAACCTGGCAGCTCCCAATGCCACGCTGGACACAGAGATAAAACGAGGCTTCCTCAATTCCATTGCCCCCACCCCCACAACCAGTGCTGGGCTCCTGAGAACTCGAAAACATTTGCTGCATCCTAAAGTCCTGTCTAATAACAAGATTGGGGTGTTCTTGGTGCTGGGGTTCCCCAAACACATGTGAAAGGTTCATCATGCCCCCCACCCTTCAGTACTGGGCCTGGGGCACAGACATCTGTAAAAAAAAAAAAGTTCATCAATTTGTATTTCTTTTGCTGCTTCTCTCTCATTCTTCCTCTTCCAGTTCTCAGTGTTGGCAGCCAGGTGATAGAGCAGGAGGGGAAACTGGCTCTCACCATCCACTATATTCTTTTAAATCTTATTTGTGCCTGGCTGTTGAAACTCAAAAAAAAATTTTTCAAACTATAATCACTGTAATGGGCTTCAAAAGGTCTACTTTGAAACTCATAGGCCACATACTATCTTTTCTTTCTTTCTCTATGCAGTTCTTTTCTACTAGACCACCCTGAATCAATAATGTGACTGCCCAAAAGGACAATGGATAGGATGCAGGAGGAGTACCACAAATAAAAACTCATTAGCTAACACTTCAAACATTGTATCCTACTTAGAAGCATCAGAATTTTTCAGGGCTGAGAAACACACAGCTATTGCATGAGATTCTTGCTTTGTAATGATCGCTAATGAAGTTCATCAGAAACATAACGAAATGCAATTCAAAGGGGCTAAATGACTTGCTAAGTTCACTCAATTAATACAAATAGCACCAGGATTCAGATCTCACTCAACTTCACTTTTCTTACTACTGCCTCAAGACCCCTTGAGAGAAGGAGAAAAGGGGGAAATGTATGAGGTGTCCTCTAATCTTTAAGGTTTTTAAGTACAAAACAGATGAGAATATTTTACTCTTTAAGGCTGACTCCTTTAAGAGGTCGAGATGACATTTGACACATAGTAAGGGAAGAAGGGATAGTGCACAAATCAGTCAGTAATTCTTCAATTCTGCTTTCATGAGTCATATTGAATTTTATATAACTTTATCTTTTTTAAAATCACCAAAATAATCCATTAATAGAAATTTCACAATTAAAAAAATTTTTAAATCAAATTTTCATAGTAATTGGTGTTTTCTGCCACTCCTCTCTGTTCAAATGTTATGTTTAACATCAAATAGCCCTGCATAAGTGATTCATTTTGCCATTCACACAGAATGTGGTACTTTGGCTATTAATAAAACTGAGAGTGGAGGTTTAATAAGCCTTTGGGTGCAGCCGCTGTGCCAAGTGCTCTACATCAATCGCATGGATTATCTCACTTAATCCTCACAACAGCTCTGTGACGGTGAGAACATTGAGGATAACAGGCAGAAACAGGTTCAGCAAACCGCCCAGGGGCACATAGGCAATAAATGGCAGACCCAGGATTGGAAGCCATTATTAAATGCATTTTTTAAGTATCTAATTTAATTCAGACATGTAATAGTATGTTTCATCTTGGGAAAATTGTTTCTACAGGTGACATTAGGCATTTTGTTAAATGATGGTTTTCTAGAAAGAGGTGCTCAGAAACCTGCACAAAATTGCAAATGGTAACAACAAATACATGAGCCAAAGAACATATGATCCTAAAACCTTATGGTTTACAGAGTATTCATCATGATCCTCCGTAAGTACCCATGGGGCTAATTGTATTTGGCATCCTGCCAAACTCAACAGTAGGGAAATCAGTCAGTGCTGTTGGCTTTAAATGCTTACAGAAATGGTAAACCCCAGCCCAAAACATGGCAGAACATTCCTGTGCGTACACATGCATCTTAACATTTGGCTCTAGCTACAATGTCTCATCAAAGCCTGTTACCTTGATATTTAGAATGAAAATAAGGTGTAATTAAAATGGTCTATTACTGCTCCAGATTTGTACCAGCCCCTAGGATGGGTGTGATCCGTTTACATCCTAAGTATGAATTTCAGATATCCAGCAGTATTTCTAATTACTTCAGGGGACAGTATAAAATTCTGCACCCAAGTCCTATTAATTACCCATGTAATATTTTCATTAAGGTGTATCACACCAACAGAAAAGACAAACATCCAGACAAAGAATGGAGATGTTAACAGCACCCTCCCTCGTATCTCTGTCCAGTCTCTACCCCACCCACACCATTACCCTGACTCCTAACTTTATATAAATGGAATGGAAAACACCTACTGCTACGAAAATTTGATTTAAAAAAATTTTAAATTGTGAAATTTCTATTAATGGATTTTCATGATTTTAGAAAAGATAAAGTTAAATTTATATAAATGGAACTTTATATAAATGAAATCATTCCATGCATTCATGCGTGCTCTTTTGTGTCTGGTTTTCTTCGTTCAACATTATGTTTGTGAGATGTGTCAGCATCACTGTGTGAAGATGTAAATCATTCATTCCTCATCCACTCTGTACATGCCTGCCTGGCAGGCTGTGCAATTCTCCTGAGTGTGTACTGATGATTATATTCTTTTATTGCAAATTAATTGAGCAGATAGATGGATACATTTATTAATCTTGGTAAGGGCAGTAACTGATAGAAAATGCACAGGGCCTCCTAAGAGATGGTTCTTTTCATTATTTAACATTGCTGTTTGACTTTCAAGGTGAAATAAAAGCTGCTGCTTTCCAAGCTGTTTCACACTCATCTTTACAAAGATTCCAATATAAAAATTGCGATGCTGTTCTGCATGACTAGAAGTGCAGCACAGATAATCTAGTGACTGCCTTCGTTCTACCAGCAAGAGCCCTCTGAGCCCTCGTATTTCCAGGGTGTGATTTCTATTTCTACCTTCCTTCCAAAGCTTGTAGGGGTCATGAGGAAAAGAAAGAGCAAAATAAGTTGTGTGTTTATTTTCCCAAACAAAATTTAGGGTATCAACCAAAGAAACGCCTTGTTCAAAAATATCTGCTGTGAACACATAAACAAATAAAGCAGATAAAAGACTTCTCTGGACGAAGGGTGAAGAGGGAGAGGAGACCTACCCCCTGTCCTCCTTCCCTCAGCGAGGGCAGCTCCTGATTGTTTATCAGAGCCTCTGCTACACCATCTGGGTCTGAGAACCTGGCCTGTGCTTTTGGACTGGAGTCCGATTTTTAAAAAAAATATTTATTTATTTATTTTGTAGAAGAACTGGGGTGTAGGTCAGAGGTGCGGGAGAGGGAAGGGTGAGAGGATTCACCAGAGACAGAGTGGGGGAAAGAGCAGGCAGACTGACGAAATACACTGCTGAGGGGAGCAGCAGGCGGGACAGGAGAGGTCTGCTGCGCCATATTGTGGATCAGCTCCCAGCCCGGGGACCAAACTCAGGCTATGGGGGTGATAGTGCTGAGACTTAACCCCTAGGCTACAAGGAAGGCCCTGAGACTTCTTTTTGATCAGTGGCTACAGTTGCAATTTTTTCTGGGGGGGGGGGCAATGCTTCCCATTTTCTCTTTCAAGGACAGCTGAAGGCTTGGCGCCTCCCTCCCCCCCCCCACTTCTAAACATGTTCTGTGTTCCCTCTTCCTATCCCTACCTCAAGTCCAGGCTTGCTATGAGTCTACTTTAGAGCACAAAGAGGGGAATGAAAGAACAACACACATTATTGCAGCAAAATGGCCTCTGGTCAAAGTAAGAGCGTGACTTGGAGCTGACCTACCAGGCCTTAAAACCTTCCTTTGTAGTTACCAGCCTGCGATGGGAGTCATCCACCCCTGGTATAGACACAAAGGGGGATCCAGTAAAGACTCTGTTGCTGAATAGGCACTATTCATATTTGTTTAGGTGACTCCCTGTTTAGAAGCAGATTAAGTGCTCAGGAGTGATTATAATCGTGTCTAGACTCCATTAGCACACTTCATACATGATAGAAAATTCTGTTCTGTTAACAAAATGAGAGGTTTGCAAATGGAAAGAATGGGTCCTCTATCCAGAGTCAAAATTCCTCCTATATTCACTCAGCAAGTATACACTGAGTACTTAGTAGGTACGTGTATTTATCAGAGGTTTTTGGGAGCGCTCCATCAGTGGACAAGACAGGGAAATCCCTGCTTTCAGGTCATGTCCAAGTTCCTGCCTCCTTCCCACCTTCGTTCTGCAGCCTCACCTCCCACTACTCTCCTCCTCCCAAATCCTGCACCTTCCACACCAAATTTCTTGTTGTGCTTTGAACTCACAGTCATGTGAGTTCCTCCCACCCTCAGTGGTTTTCTTCACTGAGTTGCTTAGAAGTTACAACTCTTGTTCCTGACATTCCCTTCTCTGCGCTAGTTTTCTTACAGTACTTGTCAACATCTAAAAAGACATCTTATTTAATCTACTCATTCAGTTTATTTTCTGCCTCTCCCCTAGATTGTAAGTTCCTTGTTTACAATGCTGTTGGCAGTGCCTAGAACAGCACCATGCACGTCATTTTAGAATGAATGAGTAAAAACATTCCAGGGGCATGCTGTGGGGCCAGGACCTGTTACGGTCACTTCAGGTGACTACTTCAGACAAGATGTGCCTCCCCTTCCTACAAAATTTGCTTCAATTATTGATAGTGAGGACAATACCCATGCCCCCAAAGTAATGAAAAGGTTTGTTATCCACATAATGTAACTTTCTAGGGAGAGCAGAGCTGGCTCCCAAGCTGATCTGAAAGTGGCATTCCAAAGCAGGGAAGTGATAGTGCATTGGGGTTTTATTGTGAGTAGGTGGTGAGACTGGGGTGAGAATTCCGATGCACAGGTCGGGGTTTTTGTGGTTTCAACCTCTTGCTAGTGCCAAAGGAAGGAGCAGCTATACTTTCTAATCAGCTTGCCCAAATGTAGGGCAGAAAGAGCAGGGGGAGGGACAGGGTTGAAAGCCTGAAGCTGTCAAACACCCGAAATGAAGTCAGACTTTATAGGACTCAGAGTGAGTAGGACAGTTAAGGTGTTTCCTCATCTCTCATTCTACCTAGGATGTAACACATCAGCTCTGCAAAGGATCATAGGGCTACAGGCCAACTGCCTGATTTTCCAGATGAGGATGAGACCAGTTCCCCTTTGTTGCCCTGTCTCTGTAGATTCCGATGTAACTTGTCTCAGGGCCTGTCTCCCTTTGGGAAGACCTTGGGCTATAGGTTCTTAAAAATAATCTTGAACATTTTTTTTTTACACTCTTTGACTCTCAGAATCCCCATCTATAAATCTTTTATAATGCTGCCTAATGTGCTCTTTGTCCGAGTGAGCGGTTCATTGGGAGAGCTGGCAGCTGATAATGCTTGTGAATCATCATGGCTGCCACCAGAACATGGCCGCCTCCAGCTAAAGACTATGTTGTCAGAGCTTATTTAAGACAACTTTCCTAAGTACGAACTAGGTAGATTACAATTTCATTTTATGTAGTAACAGGCACAAGGGCTACTGTTTTGTTCTGGATTTTTTTTTAACTTTTTATTAAAATTTTCAAATAAACAAAAGTAGAGAGACTAGCAGAATGCTTGCAACAACACCCTTACATCCATCAGCAACGGTTAATACGTTGTCTTCAATTTATTTATTTTTGTTGCTGAAGTATTTTGAAGTTACTTAAAGTTATAATGATATCCTATCCCACTTAGTATGCATCTTTAGAGTCTCCTGTATGACTGTAATGTCATTATTACACCTAATAAAAACAATTAATACCATTTACTACCAGTCCATATTCAAATTGCATTATTCAAATTGTGTTAAAGCATCAGTGGGGTGTTTTATGAGACTTTGGGTCAAATTCCCCTTGATGGATCTAGCTGACCATATATGTGAGGCATCCAGGAGGGAAGGAGGAGAGTAAGGGAAATGCGGGGAACCGAGGGGAGCACAGTGGACAACGGGGGAGGACTATGGGTGCTTTGGTGGTGGGAAAGCTACGGTGACCACACCTGAGGGGAGAAATACTAGACTGTCAAAATATTAACAAGGATGTAAGACAATGGTATGTCATTAAAAAATAGATAACTCTCCATCCTGGGAATGATTTTTTCTGTCCTTGTTGAAAGACTAAAAATAAATAAATAAAAATCCTCGTCCCTTAATTCCCTACGCAATTAATGATTTCTTCCATTCTTATTGGAAATAGGTGGGATTAGCAAGTTGTGTCTGTTACATAAAGATAAATCATGCACAGTAAAGTAAGGAGGAAAAATTGTTTGCAGAAATCCTTGGACATTGTATTTGCAGTAATACTTATTTACTTTTACATTGTGCATGGAGGAAAGCCTTTCCACTGAACCTGTCTCAAATGATAAAGATCTGATTGAATGTTATCATTTCCCATAATTTTGCCCCGGATATATGAAAAATGGGCTCCGTTTGCCCACAGAATTTAGCTGTGGCTTGGAGCCGACCCCACTATATGTCATCCTCAGAGCAATGGAATATACGGGGAGGGCAGGCAGGAAGCACCCTCATCTGCCCAAACGTCTGCGGTCATCACACATTCCGTGGGGGGCTGAGGCAGGGAGGGCCACATGTGAGTGGTGCTCAGCTTTGTCTGGGTTGAAGGATAAATAAAGCATCAGAAAGACCCTTTGACTTTGCTGACTTTTAGCAACCAGGAACTGCCATTTCAATGCTTGCTTTATCTTCAAACTTTTTTCTAAAACTGAGGTACAATTTATGTGTAGTAAAGTGGACTGATCTTAAGTGTGCAGTTCAATTGGTGTTGAAAAATGCACATGCCCATCTAAACTACAAATTCTATCAAGATATAGGACATTTCACCTCCCTAGAAGTTCACTGATGCTACTTCCCAGATAATCATCCTCTCCAGAAGCAACTCCTGTTATAATTTCTGCCACTGTGTGTTACTTTTTCCTGTTTTAGAATTTCATGTAATTGTAATTATACAGTATCTATTCTTTTGTGTTAAGATTCTTTTATTTGGTGGGCCTCCCCTGGTGGCTCAGCAGTTGAGAGCTGGGCTGCGAGGCTGCCCGCAGCCTCTGCAGTGCCGGTTTGTTCCCCGGCCACCAGCGAGGGTCCCACACACACAGACACACACACACACACACACACACACACACACACACAAAGATTCTTTTATTTAGCATAATATTAGTGAGATTCATCCATTTTATACCTATTAGTAGTTCCCTTCACTTTTACTACTGCACAGCATTCCATTGTAATCCCTGATATCCCAAGCCACAGTTCATTTTTCCATTCTCCTGGGTGGACATTATATATTTCAAAGAATTCACCCGAGGTGTATTCCCCCCAAAAGGAAGGATGTCCCATTATCACCAGGTTCTGAACAAGAAGGTGGAGAAATGTGCACACATCTGAAAGAGAATTGAGTGCAGTACAGAAAATTCCATCTTGTTCCCTTGATTCCTCATTTTCCTTTGCCTAGAAATTCCCGATTAGAGAGGTTGGAGAAATTTAAAGATTTTAACTTTTTGATTAATAGTGCCAATTCCTAATCATTTTGTCTCCTATTTCAGTTCTATTTTTTTCCCAAAGTGTTTTTTATCTTTTTTTTTTTTTTTTTTTGTAGGTTTTGCACTTCTGGGAGGACACCCTTGTTTCCTTACCACACAAGATATCCATTTGGGTGTGAATGAAAGTCTCACGGATACAGCCCGGTTTGTAAACCTTCTCTTCAAAGCTTATTTCAGAACCTGATTGATAAATTTCAAAATGAAAATATGCTTCTCTTTAGATAATGGTTTTTCCTCCCAGTGCCCTTGTACTGTTCTCTGCTTTCCTTATTTCCCACTTTCCCTGAGCTTCTGAACATCTCTCCCTCAGACTGGTCACTTTCCATGGGTTAAGATATATATTTTTTCTAAGCAATTTGAACAGGCTTCTGATCATATAAAAATCAAACTTAGGGAGATTTAGAAATCATCACGCATGACTCCTACATTCTGCAGTTCAAGAAACAGAGGTCCAGGGAAATCCACACCTTCAATGACTTATAGCTAGTTAGTATTGAGGCAGGTGGTAATATTAATAGCTAATATTTATCAAGCATTTATTATGGATCAGTCTTTGTTCTAACTCGTTTAATTCTTGTAACAATCCAAACAGATTGGCATAAAGAGGTGGAACCACTTAATTAGAAACATACTAGCCACTACAATGCAAACTCTCAAAATATCGATGACTTAGTGTTGTGCAAGTGTTCCTGATTGGGAAGAGGGAAGGACTGATGATTTATGTGGCTGTTCAGGGAGTCTTGATGAGGATGACCCTGCCATCTTTAACATGGACTTTGAAGTCACCCTGGCTATCAACATCCAGCCAGCAGCAAGGGGCCAAGGACATGGAGAAGAGCTACTTGCTTCCAAGCCACATTAGCAAAAAAGTGACACAATCAAATCTACTCACATTCTATTGGCATCTACTGGTAGCTCCCGCCCACCTAGCTGAAAGTAGAGGTGGAAAAAGCTCATAACTCCCATGCAATATTAAAAGACTGCAACTTAGTCTCCCGGACTCCTCATGCAGTGCCCTCACCATTCTACCAGGTTGAGGAATGCAGAGTAATTATCTTTGTTTAAATATTTTGCCCTCGACATGGAAAACAAATGATTTTTTTCTGAAAAGTTGGTGCCATAAAGTAATTCCTTGCAGATACTGTCTGCTTTTAATGGCAGCTGCTCTAGTATATACTAAAGAAGCCATCTCATTTGAATTGCTGAATAGATTTCAAATAACTCATCCTTAAAGCTTTTAGTTACATTATTTCATATGGGACTATGTTCAGATTAAGAAGTGTTGTTGTGTTCATCTTCTGGATACAAAGGAAAAAAAGAATAAATAAACACAGATGAGTTATTTTTTCCAAATATGCTGCCACTGACTGGGATGATATTTACCTAATAATTCTGCTTCCATGAAAGTGAAATATACTTTATATTCAAGAGCAAACATTATAAGCTGTTTGAGGAATGATGCTAGGGACACAGCCAGGAGAAGTTTCAGAGGGGATCCTCCACATAGAATCGAATGAATTAATGGTGAATGAGTTATGTGTGAACTAATGATTGGAAAAGCATTGTAATGTATAGCATAGTAATGAGTAATGAGTTGTGAAATGTGAAATGTTGCAAATCACGGAAGCTCCTTAGAGACTCAGCGTCGAGGGTTTTTATTTGGGATGGCTTCATAACATCCTCTGCTCGACATATACCCAAATTGCAAACTCCTGGAAGGAAAGCAGGTCTTCATTTTAAACCACAGCCTGTGTAAGAGCTTTTCAGGCATAGTGAGGCACTCATAGATCCAGGAACAGTGGAAACCCTGCCCAAATCCACATTCCCAGAAGCCAAAGGCCAACACAGCAAGCAGACCTTTCAAAGGAAAGCAGTTAGGTCTGCTATGTTAACTCCGTTCTGTTTAGAGATCACAAGCCTTGAAATGTAACCTAAGATTTGCCCCTTACCTACTCTGTGACCTCCATGGGTGAAAGTTTCTGTGGATCTTAGTTTTCTTTTCATGAAAGAGGGAATTCTGATCCTTAAGGTCCACTTTGACACTGCACTCATGAATCCATGCAAATGTACTAGCCATAAAATGGTAGCCCTCAACCAGAGGTATGACCCAGTGGAAACTGTAGACAGACGCAAGTTATTTGTATGGGGTAAAGAGATTAAATTTTCAGGGCTCAAAAACTCTTTTGAGAGTTATGTTGGGGAGCTTGTTAAGATGCACACCAAGAAATTTGCCATGTGCAGTTTAGGGTTCAGATGGTGTCTGGGAATCTATATTTTCAAAAGAACCCCTAATGATTTTACTGCAAGGGTGGCTGGATCACACTTTGAGTGATCCTGTGTTGGGCGGTTGTATAGTAATCCTGGATTGCTGTGCTGTCAATCTAAGCTAGTGTAACAGTGAGAGCAATGGTCAGGAAGGGACAAATAAACATTTATATGCCTTTATGATAACTGATTGTGAAGGGTAATATTAGCAGATGCAGGGAAATGAAAGCCGTTTCTGCTTTGGGGAGAAAGTGATAGATTAGGTACTAGACATATTGCATTAAGATCGGACAAATATCCACAAACCATTGGAGATAAAGATTGTGGGTTAAGTTGAGAGCTGGAGAAATAGAAATATAAGCTCAGTGGTAGAAAATGAGCTCCAGAGTCTCATTGCGGGAGGATTACAGAAGGCTAAACCTTGAGGAGAGGTGTGGTTAGGGAGGATCAGGAGGAAATTGTCAGGGCAAAAGGAGACTAAAGATAGTGCAATATCAGAAGAGGCCGGAATGGGAGATGGGGAGGTCAGAAAGGGGAGTAACTGCTGTGGAAATCTGACTTTCTCTAGTATACCCTATGACTGCTTAATCTGCCAAAAATATCTGACAAACAAGATATGGCTGAGATGCAGAAATTCAATAAGTCTAAATTGAAGAAGACAAGAGAAATCCACTGCCTTTCACAGAAGCAATTGAACAGAAGCAAGGAAGTGAATCTTAATGACATCTACCCTGCTGATATGCACTGTATGATCCATAGCCATTGCCTCCTTGCTTTCTGCAGAAATTTAACTTTGTAGATGCAAAGAGAATGGATGCTGTTTAAATGACAGGTGCTGACCCTTTCCAATCAAGAGAATAGTGCCCACATGACACTGACCAACGGTGGTGGTTTTCCACATGCCTGTTTGGCTGCTTTGGGGGCCTGGTGGTGTAAAAAAAGGGACTGCACATGGGTATGAGAAGAACCTACGGGGGAATACAGTGAATGTGGCAATAGGGAAAAAGAAAGCAAAGCAAAACTGGGCCAGTCTCCTGAAAGCTGTTAAATGCAATTTTCAAAGTGTCACTTACTTAGTCAAATGATTTAATTATTCATTTATTCAAACATTTATCGAATGCCTGGCTTTTCTTCCAGGCATTGAGAAATGCTGATCAAGTCAAGCAAAATCCTTGTTCAAGTGGAAATTATATTCTAGAGGGAGGAGGTTTTCACTGAACAAATAAAGCATGAATAGAATAGCAATTGAAGTAAGTGCTTTAAGGCAGCTGACGCAGAGTGATCTGTGGGCAGAGAAGCCTACCTGAGAGCGAGTGGTCAGGGAAGGCCTCTCTGAGGGCGTGCTAGACAATCTGAAAGCTCACTGATGAGACAAAACTATGGAAAGAGCAGCACAGATCCAGAGAACTGCTGCTACAAAAGCTTAAGGCAAGAACAAGCTTTATGTGTTCAAAAACAGGGAAGTCAGCAATGTTTCTAAAATCTGCAATCAACATAGCTTAAATCCAAACTTAAAAAAAAGTACCCCTATGAGTTTATACTATCTCAGCCACCAAAGGAAGGAAAAAATCAATCAGACCAGGGAGGAAAAAAAATCAAATACATGGTAAAAGAAATGGTATGCCTCTTCTTTCTGGATTATAATAAAACCTGTTCACTCTTCAAAATAGCGTGGGCAAATTCTCCTTGGCTAACTAGGCCTGAGTTGGGTACTGTTCAATCCGAGGGTGCTAGTGGGGAGGGTCAGGGAGCAGTGAGCAGGAACTGCCGACCGTCACGTGGAGCTGGTGCCTCTACCGCCCGCGCCCCCCCCCCCCCCCCCCCCGCGCCCCCCATTGTCCCCAGGTCTGATGATTCATTAGGAAATGCTGTCTACAGGGGACGCTCGTAAGAGACTCAGTGTCCGGGGTTTTTACTGGGGATTGGTCACATAGGCACCCTCTACTCACAAGTACCCAAATTCCACACTCCCAGAAGGGACGCAGGCATTCAGCATAATCTATAGTGTTTATACAATTTAGGCTATGAGCCATCCATATTGTTTCTAGAAATGGTGGAAACCCTCCCCAAATTCTATATAGATCCCAGATGCCAGCCAAGGCCGGCTGACCTTGCAAGCAGGCTTTTTGAAGCTAGCCACCTTACGACCACTACGTTCATTATTTTCTGCACAACCAACTCTCATCATTTTTCTGGATTTTGCTAAATGTCCTTTACCCATATATATTCGAACTGGCAGGGGAATGGATCTTACATCTAAGATTCGAATTGTTTCCTCACTTTAGTGTAGAAGCCTATCAGGCCAAGGCTCCCATTGTTCAGAATCAACGATTGCTAACTTTTCTTCTTTGAGAAGTCTCTCTTAACTCTTCCCCACCCTCTAATATGCCAGAAAACACTACACATATGCATTTGTACTCAATTAAATTGGCTTCAAATTTGAGGGTACTTCAGATTTTGTCAGTACTCTGGTACTCTATTGGGTTAAATGTGGAATATTCTCTGTTTTCCTGGCTCTGGCCTTGTCCTTTTAGATGTAACACTGGAAGTGACACCTTAGCATGACTCAGAACACTGATTCTTTGGAAGTTTAAAATTGGAAGGAGCTTGGCAATAGCAGTGGGACATTATCATTCCAGTTTAAGGCTTTGTGTTTCTTCCATAATGACAGCTGTTCCTGCCTAATGCTCTGGGTCCACTATTGAAAGATGCATAATAGCTTCACAGTCATTTTCACTTCAATACAGTACTTAGTAATGCAGCTTCAGGAACCACGTGTATGAAAGGCTCCACATAAAACCAAATAATGTAACGTTCTACTCTAATTACTTTCCCTGTAGATGTCATTTACTTATGATAGTCATTGCTACAGTAACACTTTGTTGTGTTCTGCCAATGTAAAACTAGTAGAAAGGAAAATCAGCATAAAACACTGTATTAGTCTCCCAGGGTTACCAGACCACAAACTGGGTGGCTTGAAACCACAGAAATTAATTTTCTCACAGTTCCGGAGGCTAGACGGCCAAAATCAGCATGTCAGCAGGGCCGTGATCCCTCTGAAGGCTCTAGAAAGTATCCTTCCCTGCCTCTCCCTACCTGCTGGTGGCTCTCAGCAGTCCTCAGCATCCCTTGGCTTATTGCTGCATCACTTCCAATCTCTACCTCCATCTTTACCTGGGATTCTTCTCTGGATGTTTTTTTTTGTATCTTCCCCTCTTTTTATGAGGACAGCAGTATTTGACTTAGGGTCTACCTGATTCCACTATAACCACATTTCAGCTAATTACATCTGCAAAGATCCTGCTTCCAAACAAGGTCATATTCTGAGTTTCCAGGTGGATGTGAATTTGGGGGACACCATTCAACCCCACATAGTCACATACCCCTGTAGCACCGTGGAAAGGTCTTAAATCATTGCCATTCTGTAACTCAAATAATGGAAGTTCTAGAGGGATTTGTGGATGAGACAAAGTCCTCAGGAAAAGTAAACCATTGTCATATTGAAAAGAATATTTTACAAAACTGAGATACTGTTATTAAGATATTCATACCCATGATATTAAGACTCAAAAGTAATATTTTTTAGGTTTCTGGCGAAACATTTTAAAATATTACCACCTAATGGGAAATACGTACCTGACCAGGTACATATAAATTGGTATCTAGTTGGAAATGTGTTCTCTCCATGAATCTTTACAGAGGACCCCCAATAAGCCAGCAGGTATGACAGTTTTATGTTCTCAGGTAAGTGGTAACAAAAGCTAGCTCCTCTCAGTGTGAACTGTGATATTTCATACTTTAGAGGCAGTTCACCATAGTGTAAAGAGCAGGAGCTTTGAAGCAAGGTCAGGCAGGCTTCACTCCAAGTCACAGCTCACACCACATTGGCCCTGTAGTTTGGACCAATTGCTTCTCAGTACAGGCGTCCTCAGCTGTAAAAGAGTTACAAATACTTATCTTAATGAGTTATATGAGGATCAATGAGAAAATGCTTATAAAGGACAAGCACACAAAAGAAATCCAAATGATATGGGTTGAATAAAGTAGTGACTTAACTCAATGTCAGGAGAGGCTCTGACTCAATTGCAGCCATTTCTGTGGTTTCCTATCAACTTACGCTGACCCAACACTGAAATTCCCTTTTTTTAAAAGATTTATTTATTTATACAAGAACTGGGGTGCAGGTCAGAGGCGCAGGAAGGTGAGAGAATTCACCAGAGATAGTGCTGGGAGCAGAACAGGCAGACGGACCAAAGACGCTGCTGAGGGGAGCAGTGGGTGCGACAGGAGAGGCCTGCCACGCCATGTGGGTTTCTTCCTGGCCAGCTGGGAATCGAACCTGCACTGCAGAAGTTGCAGACAGCTTCACGGCTCAGCGCTCAACCCCCTGTGCCACCGGGGAGGCCCAACACTGAAATTCCTATAGCACATTTAGAGCTCATTCTCAATGCCATTTCTCCCTACCTGTTTATCTCTGAAGTCCTCTAATCTAGAAACTAACTTCTAAGGGAGAATGATCTGGCTATTATAGGAAGCTTTGTGAATAAGATGCATATGCAATTTCATTTACCATCCCAGGCTTCTTTCTGGTGTCTTTTAAATGACACCAGTCATTTAAGAGGAGCCCATCTAGTTTTGCTGATATAAGTAAAATGCTGGGTGCAGATATTCGAGGGCTGGACTATTCTCCCTCCCAGGGGGAGACTGAGTCAGAAAATTTATTTCTTGACCAAGTACAATGGGATTAAAGTCTATGCCTCTTAGTTCTCAGCCAGTTTCAATGAAAAGTAAGAATAGTAAACATCCAGGTTTTGAAAATGATTACAGGATTCTCAGTGATATCAATATGCACAACCAAAGATTGCTCCCTCTGTTTACGAGTCAGCTATTCAGTTGATAGATGTCATTGACAAATACTGGAATTCAGGGGGCACACAGTCTGATGCACGGCAGGGTGGGGACAGAGGGAGGAATGCATTGGCTGGACCCTTTAGGAATGCAACTTTGGCTTTTGCAACACATCTACCATGTTCCAATAATTTAGGAACAATTCAACTCCTCCTAAGAGTATGAAGCTGTGTGATTGTCCACCTTACCAAATCCATACTTGTTCTTGAGATCTGTCTCAGTACACTATAGCTGGTTTTTTTTGTATTTGTTTATATGTTCTCAGTATTGCACAGACTCTGTACTAGCCCCTTCTGGAGCCAAGGGGGCACATTGCTTATGGTTCTTTTTGGTTTTATTTTGGCCTTCTGGCTATTTTGGTTAATTGTCAAACAAGTTTTGATCTTATACTAAAGGAGAAAAAATAAAAATAGTAACAGAAACTTGAGGTAGGAAAAGTCTTTATGGGTTATTCAGATCAACCATTCTTCTCATATCTCCTTCACACCATTTCTTCAAAATTGTCCTTGAGTCTGCATGAAATTATCCAGTGTCAGGACACTCTACATTCTGAGCTATCTTGTTCCATTTTTATGCCCTTTGGCTGTTCGGACAAGTTTATTCAATCTGACTGAGAGTTTTCTTTTAAATTGAGTTGAAATTGGTCTTGCTATGACTTGCTCTTCTCAATGTTCTGGTTTTTAGTATCTTTATCAGCTTATGACTTTAATATATTTAAAAATTTCAACTCATTGCAGTCATTTTTCTGATTGCGGCTCATGTGATCCATCTTCCACTTGGCTACTGGGTCATTGTGACATTACTGTATTAGTCTTTAGTAAAACTCTTTTCTTTTTGACATGGTGAGATATCCCAAATGAATTTTTCACATTTCTTCACCAAGACCAAGAATTAGCCATTGCTCTAAGAAGTCATCATTCATTTTCAATTGCTATCAAAAATCATGTTTACAAGAAATTTCCTTTTTTTAGAATGAGACATTTTCTCTGGGTTTTAGAGTAATACTCCCTTTGGTAGACAAAGAGATTTAAAAATATAGGTAGACCCACAAATACTGCCACTATCCAGAAATAATTTAGGCTAGTGTTATCACCTGAACCATCTTTCCATTTAAAGTCCTAGGTCATACCTCTCTTTTTACTAAACTGCAGGAAAAAAGGCAGTGGTGGGTGGTGGGTGGGGAATAGACCAAGTTTTAACATTTATGCAAAAATCAAGCTGAACATACATTTTAACTTGTTGATTATTTTTAAAGCTTCTAATAGTGGCTATTAAGCATCTAAGCAAAAAACTTTAGATTGGGGTAATTCGGATTTTGCAAAAGGTATTTTGCTACCATTGTTGACAGATGCCTAAGACTGTCTGCAAAGCTGCAGGAATCCACTGAAAGGCAAATAGAACTATATATATATTCTGCAGAAATGAAAAGAGACAAAAATGAAAAGTCATTACAGAGCCAGAGAGTACTTTTAACTTGTCAACCTTTCATTTGTAGCACGTATAACACAGCTCTTACCATGTTTAAAGCGGAGCTTCTAAATTGATGGAGAGCTATATAAAGGCCAGATTACTGTTAATGTGCTGTTACTACAGCTCTAGTTACAGGTTTGTCATTGTTTCCAGAGAAAAGGTGATTTTTACTTCTTTTTAAAGCTTTTCAGTTGCTTGGAATAAGAAAAATAAGAATGGAGCTTTCTCTGTTTTGTAGCGTCTTTAAACTTAAAGTAGAAAGCAATGTCATGGACAATATGAATTGTCTATTAGGATGTTTAGTATCTTTGTTCTCCGAGTGATTCCAAGGTGAAAACAACCTGAGAGCTTCTCGTGTTTCCCATATCATTGATTCCACTTCACCTTCAGCTTCTATAGCTGACGGGGGATTGAAGTGGCATTTTCTAGCAAGCTTTATAGCACTCTCTTTGCCCATAGATGCTTTAATGTTCAAGGGGCTTTTTGTGCTTATATAGGAATATTCTTTACAGTCCAATCTATTAGCCTCATGAGTTGATCAAACATTTAGAATTCCTTTAAAGGTAAAGTAGCAAACACCGCTCAGTGGTTTCAAAGTGTTCCCAAACCATTAGCAGGAGTGATGCCTGGGAGCTTGCTGGAAATGCAGATTCCTTTGGCCCCAACCCTGACCTACTGAATGAGAGACACAAGTGTCTGTGTTTTTAATGCTCTTCTGGCGACCCTGCTGTATGTTCAAGTTTCAAGACCATTGTTTTAAATATTCACATATGTAGTGCCAGGAAGGGCACAGAGCAGGTTTTCTACGATTCGGCAGACAGGTACAGGAGAGTCATGGAGCCCTCCATGGCTTTCTCAGGCTTTTATTGAGCTTTTACATGTAGTGCAGCAACAAGATACAGGCAGCAGGGGAGCTGGGGGGCCAGGAGGCTGGAAGGCCTCCAGGCCCCCAGCAAGTCTCCACTCTGGGCTTCTCTGGCTTTCTGTCTCCCCTTCTCTCCTGCCTCCTCCCCTGCTTCTCTTGGCAGATATCTCAGTAACGCACCTTTGGCCCACAGAAGTAAAGAACACAACTTATAACAATGTAACAAATGCAGGCCCCACCATCAGGCAGAGCAATCCTAATGGTAGGAGGGCAGAAAAACCTGAAAACCTTGATGGTTTGGGTTCCATGAGCCGGGTCTTTGGGTTACCTGTAAGAAAAGATTTGGCTGAACACAAGTTTAACCAGGAGATGAAGATGTTTCCACAGACACAAGCAGGCGAAAGGTACCTTTTAAAAGAACTGGTTTATGAGGAAAAGGAGAAAGAAAACAAGAGGCACCTGAGTAGTGACAGAGGGTCAGGAGAGCTGCCCTTTGCCAGAGCAGAAATTGCACTGAGGAAGTGTTCTTCTTTGGGGAAGGGGTTCATTCTTTATGTAATTACTATCTATTGTTACCTTAATCACTTCTAGGGTGTGACCAGGTTGCTTTGTAAAGACCAGTGATTCTCTACACTGGCCTCCATCCCCACCCCACCCCCCACCTCTGGTCTAAGCCTCCTGGATACTTGCTATAGCAGTCTGAGCCTACAGATTTTCTTTCTATAGCTCCTTTAACACTGTGTTCATCATTTCTACCCCCACATCCAGTTTCTGGTCTTGTAAAGCTTCCATCCGAGAAATTTTCTACTCTTAGCCCCCATCACTACTATACAACCACTAAATCAAATATATACAAAAGGAACAGCACAAGTCTCCTCAGCCATTGAAACTTTGATTGCAAACAAAATCAAATGCTTTTAAACATTTAATTTCATCAGAAACCTACCATTACAGATTTCCTTGAGTGCACTAAACATTTTAAAAAGGAAAAGAACCACATAAAATACACCTTGATTCAGAACTGAATCTGTGGCCATATATCCCTGAAAGTGCTGATCTGGCCTGATTATGTTAGCAGGCAGCATGAGCAGCATCCAGGAACCCCAAACCTGCTTGCTCTAAATGGGTTTTGCCATCTGCCGCATAAAGACAAACATACTCTTAGTGCATAAGATCTTCAATAGAAGGAACATTAATACAAATAGTGTGCAATAGAGAGAAAGGAAAAACTATAGTTAAAAGAGTTTTTCCACGAAACAACATAAGTTATTCCTCCCCTTTTTATTACATATCCAGACAAACTGGATTGGCCCAAAGGGGGGTGGCACAGAGGCCCAAAATCTTGTCCCATGTCTAAGGCAGTTTCTGGCGGGGAACCATAGGAGAGGGGCAGAAGGAATTAGACAAATCTTTAAAGAAAGGCGCAACATCAAAATATAAGTCAACATAAAGGCTGCCATTGTTAAACTCCTCAGGGATCTCTCACCCATGGCTGTTTCAAGTGTCCCCTTCCATGTACCCCAAGTCCCTGGTACAAGTCCAAGGCTGCAAAGCAAGCACAGCTTCTTCTTTATCTGTCTCTCTTCTCCGTGTACCTCCTCCACGTCTTCTAGTCTTCTCTTTTCTGTCTCTTCTGTCTTTTAAGCTTCTGCTGGCTGCTCAGCTCCACCCTCCCTTGGGTGGGGCAGGGCATCAGAACATCCCCTATCTGGGATTACACTGTTAAAATTACAGAACTGATTAATATTTTAAAGCAAAACTGGGCACCCTGCCATTCATATAGATTCATTTTGTTTTACATTCTTATCCTGCCTTTTATCTTTGCCTTACATGGTCCTGGAAACGCGCACTTCTACACATTGCTGGGTGGTCAGGAACGCTACAAGGAACTATGTTTTTTCAGGGTTCATGTAATTTACCATCTCAATTACCCCATCTCAAGATCCTTAATTTAATTACATCTGAAAAATTCCCTTTGCCATGTAAGTAAGGTAGATTCACAGGTTCTTGTGGCGGTATATCAGGCTGAAACTGGAGGCATGGGGATCAAAGAATTCACCAGAGACAGAGTGGAGAATAGAAAAGGTGGATTTATTGAAATACCCTGCGAGGGAGCAGGGGGTGAGATGGGAGAGATTTGTGCACCAATAAGGATTTTAGGCTCTCTTTTATACTCTGCTTTGGTGGTGTTGTATAAATAAATTCTAGCCTTCTACCCAGGCAGAGGAAGAACAAGCAGTACTTCAGGAATGGTGAGGTCAGGAGAAGCTTTATTACTCATGCATGAGGTCCCACACCTGGGTAGCCCGTAAGGTCTGAGCACCCATTTAAAGACCAAGGGTTTCTTTTATGCACAACTGTCTCCATATCTGTTACACTGATAGCATCGTTTTTCTGCAGGTACAACCATTTGTGGCAAAGTCCCCAGACACCGGGGTGGGGGTGGGGTGCAAGGCAAGGAGGGAAAGATGCAGGCATTCGGGGATGGCCTTGGAGAGATAGACCAGCTAGTTGGCTGCCCGACCTTGTAGATAAGAGTGCTGAGGCCCTGGCCATGAATCTTGAAAGGGAAGGAGCTGTAAGTAAGCAAACTTGTTAATCATGCCTGCATTGGAGTGTCCATTGTGTTACAGGGCAGGGAGAGAGGCAGTCCAAACCCTGCAAACCTGCCTATTCTAAATGGGTTCTGCCATCCGCAGCATCAACACAAAAACATGTAAGACTTTAATGGGGAGGAACTTTAATAAAACTAGGAAACAATACAGGAAAGGCAAAGAATCTAGTTTCTAAATGAAGCACCCAAAGTTACCCGTCCCCTTGTGGGTAAAACTCCATCCAAATGGGATTGGCCCAGAGCAAGGCCCCAAAGCCTGTCACAAGTCTAAAGCATCTTCCAGTGGGGACCCACAGAAAAGGGCCAGAAACAACCAGACAAGCCCGGAAGGAAAGGAGCAAAATCAACATCAAGATAAAAGCTGCCACTGTCCCCTCCCCATGGGTCTCACCCACATCTGTGTCACCCAGTCCATGACCAAAAGACAAGCGCAGTTTCTTCACGTGTCTCTCAGCTCCATGCGCCTCCTCCAGGTCTCCTTCTGGATCTCCATCCTGCTTCCTTCCTTCCTCAGTCTCCTCTGCAGCCGCTTCTCTTCCTGCTCAGCTCCACCCTCCATTTGGGTGGGGCAGGGAACCTGGAACCTCCCCTTTTCTGGGGACCACCCTGTTACAATTGCATCTGGGCTGGAAGTTCTGCTGGAATCTTTATTAGATTCATTTGCTCAAAAATATATTTTCTCATCAGTGAGCTTTCTAACTTGGGGTGGCATTTTGCCTCAGTTATTTGCTGGGATGTCTGATCTTGGGTGCTGGCCTTTGCCACAGGATGTGTCCTGGCCCTGCTTCTGCATTCCCAGACCAGGGCTGGTTTTGCTGGCCTGGTTTCCATGGCAACCGTATCATTTACTTATCTATTCAAGCCTCCTAAACCTGCCTGCTGGACCCAGAGTGGGGGCTTAGTTTTTAACCTTATTAAATGGTAAGGACAGTCCTGGGTATTAGGATTTGGACATCTTTGGGGGAGCTGAGTAGACAGACATTATTCTATCTATTACAGAATCCTTATTACTGATTTTCATAAAAATTCTGATTATTTTAGAAATTAAAAGATGAAGGATTCTTTCAGTTTTGTTTGTTTTCAGTTTTTGGCAGGTCATGGACCACTTAATATTTTCATGATAGATTAACCTGCCTTGCTTTCAATATTTTAGAATGTATGGCTAATTTATTGGCATTACATTTTTTGTAAGTTGGCTCATCAAAGGTTTCCCTCCCAAAGAGACAGGAAAGTGAGTCTGAAAACTTAGATTTCTTCTTCAGGATAGTTAACTGAATTATTAATGGGAAGGAATGGTTGTGTCATCTTTCTTATTGGAATTGTATGTGGTAATTGGTATAGTAAATGCGGGATTTCTCTTCATCCTCACTTTATGTAAAACCACAAATGCTGTCCGTTGAGAAAATAGTCTCAAATATTTCTAGGACTGTTTGACTTATTTGTTATGTTAATTATTTGTGGTTCACACAGATTAAAATAGCACATATCTATACTTTATGAACAGAAATATACCTAACAAAATCCCACAAAGCATGTTATCTATAGTTATATATACACACTTCCCTACCTCAGTAAATAAATTTACATGTGTGTGGGGATAACTATCCTTCTTTGTAGTGTAACTATAGTGATTTTCTCCTGCCTAAGGACATAGTGAATCTCCACTCTTTCTGGGCTCTCTGCTTCTTTGCTGCTACGGTTCTACTACTCTCTACTTTTTCTACTGCTCTGGTTCTGCTGGCAACCCTGTGAGGCCACCCTTTTATGCCCAGCCTCTCAGCCCAGGTGTACCCACTTACGCATGCCTGCACCCTACTTCTGATGGCACACATATAAGAACACAGTTGTCTATCATTAATACTAATGGCAGGAGGGCGGAAAATCCTGACAATTTTCACTTACCCTACACTAGGGTTTTAGGGAAAGAATGAATGGTACTTTCAAAAGTATGGTGGCCTCAAGTCCCTCTATTAGGATCTCAATCGAGTTTTAATATGCAAATGACTTACCTGGAGACCTTGATACAACACAGATACTGCTCAGCAAAGGGGATGGGGCCCGTGAGTCTGCAAGTCTAACAAGTTTCCAGATGATGCTCTTGCTGTTGATCTGAGAATCAGGCTTTGGCTGCACATTAGAATCTCCTGGAAAGTTTAAAAAAATATTGATCACTAGGTCTCACCCCTAGATATTCCATTTTTCTGACATAATCAATAGATATTATGACCTCAACATCAAGAATTTTAAAAACTCTGCAGGTGATTTTCCTGTGCAGCAAAATTTGAAAACCCCTGTTGTAGTCAAAAGTTAACCAACATTACTTGTTTTGCAAGAAAAATTCTACAGTGGCTCTCTTATTCGACTATTTCATGGCACAATATACAATGTGCTTAGATAGTTCAAAACATTGGCTTCCAAATCTTGAACTTGCCACTATGCCCCAACATGAGGCATTTTTTATCAGAAGTGGTAAAATAAGCAAAGTATAATACAGAAAATTTCATAAAGCTAAATTCATTCAATTTCTAGGATAATATTTTTTTAAAAGATTTATTTATTTATTTATACAAGAACCGGGGTACAGGCCAGATTCACAGAAGGGTGAGAGAATTCACCAGAGACAGAGTGGGGAACAGAACAGGCAGACTGACGAAATACACTGCTGAGGGGAGCAGCGGGTGCAACAGGAGAGGTCTGCTGCACCGTGTGGGACTCTTGCCGGCAGGCCGGGATCAAACCAGTGCTGCAGAGACTGTGGACGGCTTCACAGCGCTGCGCTCAACTGCCTGCGCCACCAGGGGAGGCCCTCTAGGATAATTTTTTGACATTACATAATTTTTACCTTCTTTTGGGGTCAAAATGTATTTGTTTAATTAAGTGGAGATATTATATGTGTTTATTTGCTTGTTTTTATGCCATTAATTTGCTAAACAAGAAGTTGGGAATCTTATATTGATATTCATAGGTTTTTGGAAATTTTGCTGACTTATAAAATCTGAAAATTTGGGAACTATGGTATGAGAATCAGTGAAGGTTTTAAATTGTTGATCCTATAATCCCTGAGGGCAGGGATTTTTTTTTTGAGTACTTTTATCTTTTTTTTAAGCAACAATATTTCCCTACCAAATGAGTAAATGACATATCGCATACATATACATGGACTAATTTTCCATATAATGATTAAAATATAAATTTACAAAGGCCTTACTGAACACGTACTAGCTTTTAGTTTTTAGGCATTCTATTTTTTAAAATTGATTTTACATTGGTTTACAACATTATATAGGTTTCAAGGGTGTAGTGTCATACCTCCATAAATGTACATACCATATCATGCCTGCCACCAAGATCTAGTACCATCCACCATTTTCAAATTGACTCCTTCTACTCCTTCCTTCCACCACCCTTCCTCTTTCCCTCTGGTAACCACCATTTGGTAATGAGTCTGAATTATGTTTGGTGAGTTTCGTCTATTCCTTTTCCCCACTTTTTGACTTTTTTCCACTTAGCATCATCACCTCAAGTTCTATCCATGTTACAGAAGTCCAGCATGTCATCATTTTAAATAGCTGAATAGTATTCCATTGAAAATATATGCCACAATTTCTTTATCCAGTCACCTCTCTATGGGCATTTAGGTGATTTCCATATCTTGGCTACTGTGAAAAGTGGTGCAATGGACATAGGGGTGCAAATATCTTTTTGAATAACTGTTCTCATATTTTTTGGATAACTATCAAGAAGTAGAATTGCTGGATCATATGGTAATTCAATGCTTATTTTTTTGAGGTTGTCTATTGAGGCTGTGACAATTTATATTCCCCCCAATAGTGTATGTAAGAGGGTTCCTTTTTCTCCATACCCTCACCAACACCTATTGTTTCTAGTCTTTTTGCTACAGACAATTCTCACAGGTGAGGTGGTTGACTCATTGTAGTCTTGATGTTATGAACTTTCTTTTGGAAATAGATGTAGATTTCCAAATATATGGAAATTAATATTCATTACTTTTTAATCTCTTACTATAAATAAAGCATCACACTATGCCATTTTCATAGATTAACTCATGTGATCCTCATAATATCTATTCAATGAAGTAGATATTGTTATCTCCATTTACAGATGAAGAAATTAAATCATAGAGAAATAAAATATGTCACACAGGTAGTAAGTTACAGGACCAGAATTAGAACTCAAGACTAACTGAATACCTCTAATCATGATTGTATACTCAATATAACTGTATCATGAGAGACTTTCCAAAACAATTTTTTTGCCAATAAAAAAGTTCCTTAAAAATGGAAATTGTTAGAAGCCCTTGTTGTGTGTGTGTGTGTGTGTGTGGGACCCTGTAAGTCATAGGAAGAAGCCCAGATTTTTAAACAAAAGCCTGAGACTTTACCTGAGGGACCACCATCGCTCTGACACATGGAGAGAACACAAAATCTGAATTCCAGGTTCTCCTTCCAAATTTTTATCATCTGCAAATTTGAGGTGATGTGTAGTAATGGTAAGAGCATGAGCCTTTGAGTTAAACTGACTTTGACTGAATTTAAGTATAATTCATGTATGACGTGGGGCAGTTACTTAACCTTTCTGAGTCTTGGGACCTTGAAAAATAAAATGATATCCGTCTTTCTGTGTGTTTTTTGAATTCATGGCAACAATTTTTCTTGCTTTCTTGGTGGTGTGTGTGTGTGTGTGTGTGTGTGTGTGTGTGTGTGTTTTGCAGGGTGTTGAGCATTTGTAGTTTGTTTGTTTATTTCAGAGATGCTGATAGTTATGCAGAGTGCAAGGGCAGCGGTCAGTGTCAGCCCCTGTCAGAGTTCACTGCTGGCAGTGTCAATTCAAATTCACTGAGAAGCAGACTCCAAGATGGACTTAGGGTGCAAGATATTTATTGAGGGAAACACCTGTCAAGGGTTAAGCAAAGGAAGCAGGGGGAGGCAGGTGGAGATCCTGCAAATCTGACCTCATAAAAGGAGAGAAGGAAGGAAGGAAGGAGTAGGGTTGGAAGGCCTCAGGTGGCAGCACAGCTTGGTCTTAATGGGAAGACCCAGCACAAGGATTGCTCATCAGAGAAATCCCATGTCAGGCAGAAGGCCCAGCTCCTGTACTCCCAGCATGCTCAGTCTTTGGCTCAAATAGGCTGGGGAGAGTGTGACCTCGCTGGCAGCGTTGCAGCAGATCCCAAAGGTGTAGCAGTCGGAGACTGTCAGCTAATAATGCTCCTTCCAGAAGGTTCCCTCTTATCGGGCAATCTGAGTAGGCACATCCATGGCTGCCACGTTGGAACTTTCAGTTTTATACTGAAAATATGTAGTTTTCTCTGGGGTGATGCAAAAGAAAATGATCCACATGCAAAGAAAGTACCCATAAGGTCATTAATGTTTCTTTATATATCTTCCTCTTGGTCTTGTCACTTTTAACTTTACTAACTGCTGCTTAAAAATTATAATTCATCGTCACAACTGCTGGACCAAAATTGATTTCTCATCTCTGTATATAATAGCAAAATCATGAGTGGAGCAACATCTGGCTTTTTAAATGACTACATGTTTAATATTAACCTTTAAATAGCTCATGTTGACAGATAGTTATAACATTAAAAATTCTAATTTTATTAGCATTTCTTATTACTGTTTAAGATCCTTATTAAAGAAGGAACTATTAAGCATAATTAACATAGATTATCTTTTCTTGGTTTGCCGCAGTGTGCTGTCTGGCATGACAGATGCAGTGTTGGCTCGAGTGTATAAACAATCAGATCTGGTCACCCTGGCTAAGGAAGCATCCATCCCAATTGTCAATGGGCTGTCAGATTTGTACCATCCTATCCAGATCCTGGCTGACTACCTCACGCTCCAGGTTGGTTTATTTCTTTGCCTCACACAAGGGTCAGAGCAACAAATGGTTCCTGACTAGCGCTAAATGGAACCATTTAAATCATAGTACTTGTGTTCTGTTTTCAAATATCATCTTGACAAAGAGTTACAGCATGTGTGCATGCTAGATTTCCGAGGAAAACAAAGCATTGTTAAAAACAGATTACAAGATCCCTTCTGTTCTCAGTCCTATTTCCAACCTCTTTTAGCCTGTTCTCATCCCATGTTCTTTCAATCACTTTGCTTTTGGGTGCCATATTTGACATAATGGATGAATAGGGAATGCCGGAGCAAAGAGAATGGAAAAGCTTTATGTGATCCCACATACATCAGACTACGTGGCAGGGAAGGAAGACTGAGGGACTGTGCTTTGAATATTCAAAATGGTCAATTATTGCATCGCTTTCTGAGAAGAGGGAACTTTCTATCATTTTAATAAACTGATTATTTAAGACAAGAGTTAAGAACATACAGAAATTATAGAATTGGGGCTCAAACTTAAACCTGTACCCCCAAATTAGGATCTTACAATGACTTTGAAAGATTAATTTCACTTGGTTTGCAATAGCCCACCTACATTTTCTTCCCTCTTAGAATCCTGAAAACCTGGGTTTCTGTGTCTGGGGGCAATTCTGGGAGACAGGGCAAACTGGACAGTTTTGGTTTTCTCCTCACTGGAATAAGCTGCACACATATAGATATGAAGTTAAACTCAAATTCAGACTCTTTGGAGATGAGAATAAAATTCATAGATGCAGCGAGGATGGTATCTAAGATACCAAGTGGCTGTTTGCGGGTGTTGCTTTACATATACACCAGATAATTTAATGCTTCCCCCTGGGGCTTTATCATTACTAGATTATAAATTCATTTAGAGAGAGAGAGATATGCTTTATTCATTATATTGTCCCCTGCAGGATCTGGTGCAATGCCTTCAAATAGGCAATATTCAAAGAGGAGTGGGTTGAATAAATAGCTGGTTATCAAGAACATGAAATCTAAACCAGGTGGACCTAAATTTAAATCCTAGCTTAGCCACCTGGTAGTTCTATGACCTTTAAATTGCTTAGCCTTTCTCTTTTTAAATATCTTAATCTTTATAAATATATAAAACTAATAGACACTCAAGAAAAAATAATGCCTCGGTGTCCATTATAGTTTTGTCAAATCTTACTTTAGAATTTTTATTGTTTTTAAAGAAAAGATTACAGATACAGTTGAAGCCCACTGTGTAACTCTCCCTGAATCCACTTCCCCCCACCCACTAGGAAATTATTCTGATATTTGTGTTCAATTTTTCCTCTTTCATTACTAGTCACAGTTTTGTTTATAACCACCCTGACTCACATCTTTCTTTACTTGTATTGTTTTTAATTGAACTAACATTGGTTTACAACACTATATATAATTTACATACAAAACCAAAGCAAAATAAATCCTAGAAATCTGACTGCAGAATTGAGGCTATGGAGTGGGGGTGGGGGTAGGAAAAGGGAGCAAAAGTGGGACGAAGTCCGAAAGAGGGACTCTGGTGGAGGATTATGGGTATTTTGGTGGTGGGCATAATATGGTAATATGTTTCTATTTATAATTCCCAGGCATGTTTTTTAAATTAATTTGTTTTAAAAAACATCCTTGTTTACTTATTTCACAATATAGGATTTTTACCCTTAGGTGAGGCAAGCCTAGTTTTCCCACCATCAAAGTGTCCCAGGCATGTTTTTAAACATCAACAGCCAAGGGTATTATTGGACATATTTTAAACTTTATTTGAATGAGGACATTCTCGACTATCATGCTACGTTGTCCTGGTACACTGTATTTCCCCTTTCTTATCCAGAGAATGTAAGCTCCATAAAGGCAGAGATTTGTGTTTCCTTTGTCCACTGTTATATCTTTAAGCCCAAGCACAGTATCTGGACCTAAATGGCGCTCAATTTGTTGACTAAATGAAAGAAGACAACAAAGATTTAGATTTGAAAATATAGGAACAGATGAATATCCTTATATGCTCATAGAATGTCTTGGTTTAAGATAGTAGCAAATGTTGCTATTTTTTAGAATTGCACATTCATGTCATGAATTGGTCTGTGTAATGCAAATAAAATGCAGGTTATTGCACAAAAAACATGAAAATAGACAGGGATGCTGTTTCCTTCATTTTAACCCTAATAATTGTTTCACATACGTGGGGTCCCTTCCAGATGTAATCGCCTTCTTCCCTCGCCTTTTAGGAACACTACGGCTCTCTGAAAGGCCTTACCCTCAGCTGGATCGGAGATGGCAACAACATCCTGCACTCCATCATGATGAGTGCTGCGAAATTCGGGATGCACCTTCAGGCGGCTACTCCAAAGGTAGGGGAACTGCCTTGAGACTAACCTGCTCTTAAACTATCCCCAGATTCAATTACCTGCAAAACCACCTCTCTTCCAGTCAAGGAGAGCATAGGTGAGCCCACACAATTTAGGTTGTTACCAGCCCTACAATTGCAGCTCTCTGGCTTCTTGAGTACCCAATTTCTCACCTCTACAATAGGAGATAGTCTCGGCTGATGCCTTTCATGCTGTAAATCTGTGTGAAAAGCATGTCTGAATTGTCCCTCTGAGTGCCCCATAAGCAGCCGTTGTGATGACTGGCAACCCCAGGCCTTTCTACCACAAAGGCTGAAGAAGGAAAGAAATCTAGGCAGTGTATGATTCCCCGGGCGGGGGAGGATGCTGTCATGTTTGTAATACTGCAATTTGGTAGAAAAATATCAATCTAATGTGAAGATCATAGTGATAGCATCTTCACCAGCTTGGTGTTTCAAAATTCCCCTGTAGGGTCCCGTCAGCTTTTTTTTTTTTTTAATTTATTTATACAAGCACTGGGTACAGTCAGAAGCGTTGGGGGGTGGGTGGGGGGTGAGAGAATTCACCAGAGCCAGAGCAGGGAACAGAACAGGCAGAATGATGAAGTACACTGCTGAGGGGAGCAGCGGGCAGCAGGAGAGGTCTGCTGCGCCATGTGGGACCCTCACCGGCGCCCGGGATCGAACCAGCACTGCAGAGGCTGCGGGCAGCCAGCGCTCAACTGCTGTGCCACCAGGGGAGGCCCAGGGACCCATCAGCTTTTTAAAACCTGAGTCCCAAATGGCTGGGAAAATGACCCTGCATACTCCCTACCCTGAACCCCAGAATCCCCAAAACTGCCTGCTCTAAATAGGTTCTGCCATCCACCGCCTCAAGACAAGACATACTCTAGTGCATAAGACCTTTAATGGAAAAGAATTTAATACAATTAGTGTGCAATAAAGAATAGAGAAAGAATATAGTTCAAATCAAGCACTCTAAGTTCCCCATCCCCTGTCGGTAAATGTCCAGACACAAAGGCTTGGCCCAAAGCAGGGCCACTGAGGCCCAAAAGCCTGCCACAAGTCTAAGGCACCTTCAGGTGGGGACCCATAGGAAAGGGGCAGAAGGGGCCAGGCAAGTCTGGAAGGAAGGGAGCAAAATCAAAATTAAGATAAAGGCTGCCATTGTTAACCTCCCCACGGGTCTCTCACCCATGTCCGTTTCAATGTCTCCTTCCATGTCCCCCAAACCCCTGGTGCAAGTCCAAGGCCAAGAAGCAAGTGCCGCTTCTTCACATGTCTCTGCTCCAGGTCTCTTTCTTGGTCTCCTTCCTTCCTTCTTTCAGTCTTCTCTCTCTTCTCCTCCCTGCTCAGCTCCACCCTTCCTTAAGGTGGGGCAGGGAACCAAGAACCTCTCCCTCTATTGGAGTACCCTGTTACAGTTTCTCAAAGCTATACAGGAAGCAGGACTTCTTTCCTAAGTCCAAAGTCACTCTTTTAACACCCAAGAAATTGGTAATAGTTGTCTTTGAGAAGGTTAATGGGGCTCTTCAAGGGTAGAAGTAGGCGGGAAACTATTTTCACAGCGTAAGCTTTCATACGACTTGATTTTTTTTTAAGATTGATTGATTGATTGATTGATTGATTTATACAAGCACTGGGGTGCAGGCCAGAGGCATGGGAGGATGAGAGAATTCACCAGAAACAGAGCCGGGAGTAGAACAGGCAGAACGACGGAAAACACTGCTGAGGGGAGCAGCAGGCGAGACAGGAGAGGTCTGCTGCGCCATGTGGGAATCTCCCTGGCTGGCGGGGAATCTAACCGGTGCTGCAAAGGCTGTAGACAGCTTCACAACGCTGCACTCAATGGGGAGGCCCACGATTTGAATTGCTTAACACGCAAATGCTTTACCTACGGAAAAACATCAATTCATAAATAAAAACACACTCAAATTAAGAAGTACAAATCCCCTAAGAAGACCTCCATTAGCATGCCCTCATCCTCACAAAATAAACAGACCTTGTAAAGGATAAACATTAACCCTGTAAGAGACACATCCAAACTAATCTTGAAAGATTCCACACAGAATCTTTTCAATACTCCATCTCTGCTGAATTCTTTTCCTCATTAGGTTTCTCATTGGCTACTCATGTTTTATCTGGTGTCTTTTGATGAGCCAACTCCCCTAAATAGAAAGTGTTTCAGAAACAAAGTAAAAGATGAAACTGACCTTCTGGTGAGGAGGAGAGGACTACTGCCCACCAGAGTGTTTCTGGTTTGTTTTTTTTTTTTAAAGATTTATTTATTTATTTATACAAGAACCAGGGTACAGGCCAGATGCGCAGGAGGGTGAAAGGATTCACCAGAGACAGAGCGGGGAACAGAACAGGCAGACTGACGAAATAGACTGCAGAGGGGAGAAGCAGGCAAGACAGGAGAGGTCTGCTGCGCCATGTGGGGCCCTCGCCGACAGACGGCCGGGAATGAACCGGCGCTACAGAGGCTGTGGACAGCTTCACAGCGGTGTGCTCAACTGCCTGTGCCACCAGGGGAGGCCCCAGAGTGGTTCTGTTACAGGGCAGGGAGAGGGGCACCCCAGACCCCGCAAACCTGCCTGCTCTAAAGAGGTTCTGCCATCTGCCGCATCAACACAAAACATATGAGACTTTAATGAAAAGGAACTTTAATACAATTAGGAAACAATACGGGAAAGGCAAAGAACCTAGTTTCTAAATCAAGCACCCAGAGTTACCCGTCCCCTCGTGGGTAAAAGTCCATCCAAATGGGATTGGCCCAGAGCAAGGCCCCAAATCCTGCCACAAGTCTAAAGCATCTTCCAGTGGGGACCCACAGAAAAGGATCAGAAACAACCACACAAGTCAGGAAGGACAAGAGCAAAATCAAAATCAAGACAAAAACCACCATTGTCACCTCCCCACGGGTCTCTTATCCACATCTGTGTCACCCAGGCCACGACCAAAAGGCAAGCAATTTCTTCACGTATCTCTTGGCTCCATGTGCCTCCTCTAGGTCTCCTTCTGGCTCTCCATCCTGTTTCCTTCCTTTCTCAGTCTCCTCTGCAGCTACTGCTTCTCCCAGCTCAGCTCCACCCTCCTTTGGGTGGGGCAGGAAACCTGGAACTTACCCCCCTCCCGGGCACCACCCTGTCACATTTCCAGACACGTGTGTGTTTGCTTTCAGGAGCCACTCCTGGGGTGTGTTCCTTCTGAAAAGGGGAACACATCTTGAAATGAGTATTGAGGCCTAAAGGCTGCTCCCTATAGGCTTCTTGAGTCTGAGATGTTTATTTGCCAGTCACTGGGAACATGACTTGCATGGTGCAGAGAAATAGCTTATTTTCTCCAACAGGAAATACCCACATCCTTGAGGCTCTCATGTCCTCCAGTGTCTTAGGCTGGCTTCCCCACACATCCACACCCCGTGAGGATTTATGCACAGATGAGTTTTTAAGGAAACACTCCTAATGAGACTAGGGAAAGCAGGACAGAAAAAAGGAAAATCTAAGCGTGGGTGTTATTTTCAGTGACCAACTACCCAGTTTGCCCAGGACTGGGGGCTGGGGAGGACACAGGACTCAGCCCTAAACTTAGGAGAGTCCCAGTTCACCTTAAGGCCATACCAGCTTCAGCCTGATCTCACACGTGAGCTCTGGAGTGTAAATTTTCCTCCAGAGTTTTGCCAGCCCCAGGCAAAGAAGGCAGGCTTCCATCCTTTGAACCACTCATTAGTCAAGGGCAGCAAGGAGAGATGGGGTGGTAAAGCCCCTTTGGCAGGAAAAGCGGCCAGCCCGGTAGCCTGAGGACCACCTTCTGAGAAGAACTGAGAGGGCTGGGTGTGGAGATCCACACTAAAAAGTGATCCTCTGAAAGCACCTGAGGAGAGGATCAGCATTATTTGTTGCATCCTGCTAAACAAGCATGTGTGTGCGCGCACATGCACGCACGTACACACATACACACACACACACAGGCTTTTCCCTAATGTTCTTGCTAAACCACTTTGAGTCAATGCCCCCTCCTGCCTTGGTTTCTTAGGGCTACCATAACGACCACACACTAGGAGGCTTAAGATCAGGGAAATGCATTGTCTCCCAGTTCCAGAGACTGCAAGTCCAAGATCAAAGTGTCTGCAGGGCAGACTCCCTGAGAAATCTCTGCAGAAGGATCCTTCCTAGTCTCTGTGGCTTCCTATAGCCCCAGGCATTGCTTGGCTTATGCTTGTTTCACTCAGCCTCCATCTTCTTTGTGTCTTTGTGTCTCTGTACAAATGTTCTTCTTCTTAAGAAGACACCAGTCATTAAATTTAGGCCCACCCTAATCCCCATTAATTAATTATATCTGCAAAGACCCTATTTCCAAGTAGGGTCATATTCCGAGGTTCTGGTTGGGCATAAAGTTATTCAAACTAGTATTCTTGCCATGGAAGAAGTGGTAGACATAGGCAACAGCATGTATCAGAAGCTGCCCTATTCTAGTAAGCTGCGGGTACCCAGAGAGATGACTCTTGCAACAGATAATTCTTTTTCATTCAGTGTGAACTAAAATAAAGGGTCAGATCTGACATGGGTTTTTTTTTGTAATTTTTTAAAATTGAGGTGACATTAGTTTACAACACTGTACATGATTCAGCGGAATAGGATCCTATCTATAATTCTCCACCATGGTCCAGCGGGGGTGCCTTCCTCCTTTTGCTCCTATCCTCAACTTTCCCCTGTAGTAGCCTCAATTCTACAGTCAGATTTCTGGGGTTTGTTTTGATTTAGTTTTGTGTGTTCCTTTGTTTGGCTTCTTTATAGTCTACATACACTTAAAATCATGGATATTGGTCTTTTTCATTCTGACTGATTTTAGCATAATGCCCCCCTAGTTCCATCCATGTTGTTGCAAATGACAAGTGTTCAGATCTGACATGTTGCTAAAGGTGGTTCTTCTTCACTTCATGGGAAGGGAGAGTCAACACACTCTCACTGCACATTTAGTTTGAAGAAAGACTTTATATTAATGCAAGCTATTATAGCATTTAGTTTTTTACAGATAAAACATTTTATATTACATTTAATTTACATTAGCAATCATTGTTCCCTTCTATAAGGTGTTTTTAGAAAACCTTTATTCTGTAGGAGAAAAACATAGTTTCAACATTTTATTACATGTCAAAGATGTTTTATTAACATTAAAGGAAAAATCCCAATATTACAGAGTAATTTTAGTATTGTTCTCATGCAGAAACTCATTTAAATGACAAAGAGTAATAAAACCTGGTTAAATCTTGGTGGGAGTAAGAGTTTAAAAAATTCTTCTGGAAAATCTGATAGCACAGAAGTTGTTCCATCAATTTATAAGTAGATCTATTTCCTTTAAAGCCCAAACTAGGAGATTTATTATAAATTTAAGAAGCACTGAAAAGTTTCCAAGGCCATAATTAATCTATTTCCCCATCCTTCAACCAAGAATAACCTACAAGTTCAAGAAAACATAATTTTGTCCATGGTTGTAAAATCCTTCCATAAACTATTGAAGGTAATGATTTTAACATTGTTCTAAGTGAATATTTAGACTGAACTGGGTTTGTTAATCACCTTCTTCATCTGGTTTTAAGATTTATGTAAAAGCCAATGAGTGATTTAGTATTGAAAGCTGAGCTGTGAGTAAAGAATTCCTCTTTGTATTCTCCGTCATGGCCCAGTGCATGCAAGGTTGGGTGATTTTCTAATTTCCAAGCCTCTCTGTTGGTTCTCTAAGTACTTATTGATTCCTTCTCTAAGAATGATTATGCCTAGGGAGTGTAGGACCTGCTATTCAACGTGCTGGCTAAATTTTCAAGGCTAGAGGCACATGGAGTAACAGCCCAGACTCTCCATTTATGTTTAGCAGTAAGACTGGTCACATCCTTAGTTATTAAATTAGCGAGCCTTTATTAATTACCTTTCCCAAATGCTCATCAACAAACTCCAGGAGTTATGGCTGAGTGTGACAAAGTTGCTAAAACATCTGCAGCCATCATCATCATCATCATCATCATCATCATCATCATCATCATCATCATCTGAGTAGTTTCCTCAAGAATTTTGTGACTAGAGAAGGAACTATGATAGACAATTATGTGCAAATAAACAGTTTCATATTAGTAAACCTGAACATGCTTGTCTCGGGTTGAGTTCTCCGGGAAGTAGACTTGGAGACAGAGTTCAGTTGTAGGATGTGTAGGATGTTTTTTTAGGGTGTGTCCTTGACATCAACAACCTCAACAAGGTAGAGGAAGGAAGCAAGAGTGGATAGCGGGTGGACTGTGGGCTGGCACGCAGGCCCAGGGTCAGCCTTAGTTGACCCTTTAGACAATTCCAGATCTGTGATGGCCATTTCAGCTGCCCCAACTTGGGAGGAGGGAATCAGATTTTCATATCCTCCTGTCAATCAGTCATTTAACGTAGGTGGCCCTGGGAGAGGGTGTGACCTTGGGTGAGTGAATTCTCTGCAGCTGGGGCAGTGCCCAGAAAGGGCTGAGAGCCCTTTGAGGGACAACTTCTGGGAGCACATCTAGTGCAGGGGGAATAAGTCCTTTATGCATAAGGGGGAATCTGGGCGGCACATCACAGCACTCACCCCAATGCCCTACTGAGAATTTATAAAAATCAACTCATAATACATGCAAAGACTTCAGGAACATAAGGAGGCTGGAGGTCGGTGAGGATAATTATGGTATTTGGACTGACAAGGCTCCATATGGAGGCTCTGGAGGTGAGTCTGGGCTAGACGTTTCACAAAGGAGGAGCTGACATGTTCCGATGAAGATGTTCAGGAGGGAACAGAGTGGGGAGGTGTTCAAGGGTGAAAGACTGTACTGGCAGAAAAGGGCAAGACATATACAGGGACAACAGTACGGTCGGCTGTCTGCAGCAGTGTTGAGAATAATTAAAGGACACAGAAGCCGGGAATGTCTTTGGGGAGCCTTGATACTCTTATTAATCAGCTTCGACTTAAGAAACAAGTAGTAAACATTGAAAGCTTCAGAGAAAACAAATCTTTCTATTGTGTACAGAACAGGTGGGAGACTGAAGAGGGAAGTACAGGAGCAAAGTCTGAGGTCTGAAACAGCTTGGGGGGTGTAAAGGGCAGGAATGGACCACAGTGCAGGTTTTCTGATCCCATGCAGACCGGGTAAAGGAGTCAGAGTCCTCAGTAGTTTTGCAGGTCTTTTATTGGGGTTCACCAGGCATATGGCAGGCAGGGGTGCTGGCTGGGGGGCTGGGAGGCTGGCAAGCCTCCCAGCCCCCAGCAAGTCTTTACTCTATCTGGGTTCTCTGGCGTTCGTTCTGCTGCTTCTCGGCTTCTCTTCGGGTTCTGCTGCTGCTGCTGGCTGGGGCTGCTGGGGCTGCTGCTGCTGCTGGAGTCCCCCCGTGACGCCGCCCTTAAAAGCACAGTCTTAGCTCAGCTGAATCCCATCTACCTATGCCCACACCCTACTCCAGGTGCCGCCATCAGGCATGCATTCAGGACAAGGATCCATCATCTATCCTGATGGCGGAAGGGCAGAAAAGCCTGATATTTTCTTTACCCTACAGGGGGCTTCAGCTGCTCCCAGAATGCTCCCTCACTTAGAGTTGGCACTAGGTGAGCCAGCAAAGCCCACGTGGTGCAAAATTTATCCTTGCAGGGCTCTGATGGCACCTTCTTAGATTTTGTGCCCTAAGTGCCTCACCTGAGTTCTATCCCTTTATTCACCAAACCACCCCAAACAAATAGATGTTAGCAAAAGGAGTATACTTGCTGGGTAAATGCAATCTCAAAGCAAGTACCTGCTGTAGAAGTTTGTTGGTGAGTACAAAATAATAAGATGTATATTTAGCTGGAGTGGTCAGGGGAGATTTTTCTGAGCAGGAAATATTTGTGCTGAGCCCTGAATGCCTTATCCACGTGGAGTGAGTTGAGGAAAGCATTTCAGCCCAAAAAGGCATTTAAAAAAGAGCTTGTGGTAAGATGCTGAGAGAAAACACATGAGGTTGCAGAATTATGTTTATAATCTTCTTAAGCTATTAGAGGATCAAGAAGAGGCGCTAAGAGGAACTGGAAAACACTGCACCTGTTTGTCTTTATCACTATGGAGGTCAAAGATAAAAGTGGGGCAATTGGTTACCTTTTTAAATTACAAAAAGCACTAATCAGGTTTGAAATTCTAGATGTAAAAATTATATTCTATAGACCCTGATTAGGTTACAACTTTAAGCAGTAAAGGCAAGGACAATGCCGATGATTGTTGAAATGAAATAGAAGCATGTGTAAGAAACGATGTAAAAGAAAATAACTTAAATAACAGTTCAATTCTTCCCCCTACAGGGGTATGAGCCGGATCCTACTGTAACCAAGTTGGCAGAGCAGTATGCCAAGGAGGTATGTTCCTTATATATCAGTTGTAATTGCCTTTCTCTGGCCCATGAAGTTGTATAACCCAGTGCTTGTGTATGCTAGAACGGTACCAAGCTGTCACTGACGAATGATCCATTGGAAGCGGCTCGTGGAGGCAATGTGTTAATTACAGACACTTGGATAAGCATGGGGCAAGAAGAGGAGAAGAAAAAGCGGCTCCAGGCTTTCCGTGGTTATCAGATCACAATGAAGGTACAAATTCATGCCTGTCTGACACTTCATTAATTCAAACTGTAAAGGCCAGAAACCATCCAATTGCTCATTCACTTGAGGGAGAACAGGCCATCCTTGCATTCCCTAAGGACTCAGAAGGTTAATGACCATATCCCCCAGGAATTTCTGTTTGGAAGATTCACTGTGTCCTTTAAAAAGACCCATTTGACCTGGATGAAACCATTTGAAACCCAGGGAGAAGAGAGAAGCAGTTTTTCCCCTCTCACAGCCATGGAGACATTGGAATCCTTTATTCTTTTGGGTTTAGACACATCAGGTTGTTTCTGCTGCATGTGGTCTCTGCTGATTTCTCCTCTATGAAACACTCGATAATTATCTTCTTCAGGTTAGTCCTTGCCTCCAATTTTTTAGACTCTTAAGTCCAGTTTAGTTATGCTACCTACCTTTAGGGCATCCTAGGGGAATTCCATCTGATCTAATGCCTTTTATGGACATCTGAAGCAATATTTCTCAGTCTTAAGTATGCCTTAGGTTTCTATACAGAGCTGGCAATAGATTCCCCCCTGCTCCCCCCTCCACCTCAACTCTACCAGTGTTTCTGATTCATTAGGTCATGGGTAAGACCGAAGAATTTGCATTTCTACCAAGTTCCTGGGTGATGCTGCTGTTTCAGGGCCACACCCTAAGTCAAGTGTACCTTAGGATTTTTTCAGCAGAGTAATTTGTTTTGGTGCAGAAAGTCATTACAAAGATATTTTGTTCATAAAGTAACATAAATATAGACTTCTCATTTATACATGCCAAATAGAAATGTATAAATTTTTCAGGATTATATCTGAAAAATAAAAAGTGAAATGTCTTTCTCCCAAAGCCCTTAGCAGTGACTATTCCCACAGGTATTACAGACTGATGTGCCTCTCTGCAGACCTCTTCTATGTATTTCCATATGCCAACACAACACAACTATTGATTTTCATAAATGGCACATTAAAAACATTATTCTGACTTACTTTTTCCACTTAACAACACATCTTAGATATTTTGGGATTTTCCATTGTTTCTAATGGCTGCATAGAATTCCAAACTATGAACGGACCATAATATTTTAAAATGTTTTCTGTTGATAAATTAGGCTGTTTCTAATAATATCAATTACAAACAATGCTGCAATGAATGTCCTTATACATGTTTTTCTGCAAGTATTACTGGGGGATAGATCCCTAGAAGAAGAATTTATGGATGTAGTGGTATATATTATGTGAAATACTGGAAATATTGAAAAATTGTCTATCCAAATAGAATTGACGATTTATAATCCTTCTGAACTCTCTCCATTCCTGTAATTTATGTTTTTAAATCTATATCTCATGCTTTTCAAAATCTGCATTTCCCTGATTACTAATGAAGTGAAGCATCTTTTTGTTTATTGTCCATTTCCATGTTTTTCTATAAGTTGCTATCCTTTGCCGAATTTTGATTACTTTTGCCTTCTTATATTTATATGAGTTCATTATATGTTGTGACTAATCTTTTGTCATATAGTTGGCAAATGTTTTTATGGAAAAATTTTAAATTCTCTGTAGTTTGCCTCATACTTACTTTGACCAAGCTTGCACATTTTTCTGGTGGTGGGGCTGTAGGTTTGAACAACAGTCATCTCACTGACAAGTGAGTGATTCAAATGTTACTCCGTTGCCAGTATTTTAGAAACTCAGAAGGTTCTGAATCTAGAAGTAGGATGGGAGGTAAAACAAAATCTTAGTACAAAGGTGGTAATTTGTAAGTAGAAAAGTATAAGGGAATGTAGTCTTGAATCTCTAAGTGAGCAATGGAAATGCATGGAAAAATGTAACTTTGAAAAATGAACTGTTAGAGAAAACTAAAACTGTTAGTACATTGGCATTAAGAATGAAACTTCTAGTGCATGATGGCTCAAATAAAAATCAAACATCTAGCATGTATAGTGATAATCCTGTTTAATGCACTCCTACCTCAGTGGTCTTTTTTAAAAATTGTTTTAACTAGTGACAGAGTATGCTTTAAATATTAAAACCCATAATTTGAACATAAGCTCAAAAGACAATAAATCACATAAAAGCAACTTTTAAAATATATTGGGCTATTATTGGTGCCTCTTGCTATCAGTCACATATTACACTAGTAGGACACTTTACTGAAATGTTCATTATCCCACTAGACAGAACCAGAAAACAATATTTTAATTTGGAGCCATAATCTCCCAAATAAAAAAAATGACTGTATTTATTAGCCCTGGAGCTTCAGTTGTGGGCAAGTGAAGCATGTACACATATTGAGGTGTAAAGTTGTACTCCAAGCACATATTTTTGTAAAAAAAAATGGCAAATCAATAAAATTTTGATGAAAAAAAATGACTATAATGTTCCAGCCATTGAAAGTACCATATAAATTTCTCCTGGGTGCTTTGAGCTTAAATCCTCACTTTTCCCCTTTGTCTCTCCCTTGGAATTGATCTCTGGCCTCTGGCCAGATATATTTTTAAATACTGAAGAAGACAAATAAGACAGCTACACATAGTTGTCAAAATGCATCTTATCCCATTTCTCTCTCTTTTTTTGGGTCCCATCTCTTCTTTAGACTGCTAAAGTTGCTGCTTCTGACTGGACATTTTTACACTGCTTGCCCAGAAAACCAGAAGAAGTGGATGATGAAGTGTTCTATTGTCCACGATCACTCGTGTTTCCAGAGGCTGAAAATAGAAAGTGGACAATTATGGTAAGTAATCAATGGGGAGGATAAGCAGGAGTCTTTCCGTGAGGACCCAACTTGGTCATTCATGCCTTTTGGTAGATAATAAGCAACTGAGATTATCCACCTACTCATATGGCATTGATTTTCCCTCCCTCTATCCCAGAAAATTCATAATACTTTATTATTGCTAATTAGCATTTAAAATGCCATAGCAAAAATTTTTCCTTGCATTCTATTCTTTATCAGAAGATGATTGACATTGCAAAGATAAATCAACCAATATCTGTTAAAATCAGTCCTTGCTAGAAATTCAGGGAGGAGGAAACTAAGTTTTCTAAACTATCACTTATAAAGATGTTCTGCAGTTTTGAATTTTAAAAGATCTTATTAAACAATAATGTTAAATTCAATTTACTGGAAAAATTAAATTCATGATATATACAAGCTATTTATATATGTGCGTATATATGTACGCATATGCACAGTGATAGCTTATGTCCACCCATTTAAGTCCTACCTTGGCTCTACAGGGAAAATATATTTTAAAGAAGACGAGATATAACCATGTTAAAATGAAGGCAGAAGTTCTAAAGTAGAAAGAATACGCAACAGGGGATAAGGAAACTTGACTTTTATAACTGTCTTTAATACTCATCATCCGTGTCCTCTTGGATAAGGCAGTTCCGGTTTCCTCCCATATAAAACAAGCAGATCAAGCTATAGAAATGGTGAATGATTGTTAATCTAAGGTCCCCAGTCTCATTGACAGGCTGCTTGGATTCCTGTGCTCAGAAGGTTCTAAGCCTTCCTGTGGCCTCAGGAAGATACAATGACTAGTGTTATCTGACATGGATCCTGCAAGGGAGGTGGACACAGATATGCGCTCTCTTTATGTCTCTAAGCTAGATTATTTAGAGACCCCCGTTGGGTTAAGTTCATTTCAGCAACCATAAACACTGCATCTACAGTCTGCCAGTTCTCTGCAAGGAACTGGAAATCAAAAAATGAGTGTGCAGTTCTCACACAGTACAACTCACAGAGACACATAGCATTTTCAAGTGGGATGTGACCTTAGAGAGTGTCTAGTCTAAATTCCCATTTTATAGGCAAAGCAATTATTCTTACACAGCTTATTTAGAATGGTATTTAGGCTTAACACTGTTGTGTTAGATTTTTCTGGGATGTTCTAAAAGTACAGTACTTTTTTCCTTGAGAATTTCCCTATCCAGGGCCTCCCCGGTGGCGCAGCGGTTGAGCGCTGGGTTGCGAAGCTGCCCGCGGCCTCTGCGGCGCCGGTTCGATCCCCGGCTGCTCCCCGGACACTGGAGGAGGGTCTCACATGGCGCACAGACCTCTCCTGCCACCTGCTGCTCCCCTCAGCAGTGTACTTCGGTCCTTCTGCCTGCTCTGCTCCCCGCTCTGGCTCTGGTGAATTCTCTCACCCTCCCGCGCTTCTGACTGTACCCAGTGCTTGTATAAATAAATAAATAAATAAATCTTTAAAAAAAAAAAAAAAAAAGAATTTCCCTATCCAATACAGAAACCATTAGGCGCATGTGCCTATTTAAATTTAAATTTCAATTGATTAAAATATAATAACATTTAAGATTCCTTTCCTCTGGCGTACTAACCACATTTTAAGTGCTCAATCGCCACATGTGGCGACAGCATAGAACATTTCCATCACTGCAGAAAGTTCTGTTGGACAGCACTACTCTCTAGAGAATAATTTCCAAACACACATCTGAATTTCAAACAGGATAGACAGATGGAAAGATACAATCTGGTTCCACGTTCTGAGATGCCCATAATGACTGATGTGAGGTATATAATTAAATAGGGTGAAGGGCTTGTTCACAATGAATACAGCATTTTAAAAGTAAAAATGGTCTCAGAGCACTCAGAGTAGCTTTTTCAGGCCCCCGTGCTGGGTGACTTCCCCAGTGCTGTTCAGAGCCCTCCCGTCACCATATCGTTCTCTCCATAGTGTACAGGCCTTTGTATCCCTTTGTTTAAAAAAATAGAAAAGGACACCCTTTCTTCCCCACAAAGCTGACTTTTGCATTTTTTAGTAACTAGTGAGCCTGTAGGACTCACAGATTTTACTGTGGAGCAAAAGTAACCTAAAGTAAGCCTGCAAAAAAGCTGATACTTCAAAGGACTGCTCTCTGGATGACCCTTAGCTATATATACCATTGCAAATGTGAGTCACAGTATTTTATAATCTCTTACTTCTTTCCAAGTGAGGGGTGCCAGACAAAATACAGGACTTCCTATTAAATTGGAATTTCAGATGAACAACTAATAATTCCCTAGATAAGTCCCATGCAACATTTGGATATGCTGGTAGCTTTCAAATAGTTGTATATATGCCTGTATGTTTTTTAGCATGTCTGCATTTATTTATTTATTTATTTTACTTCGCTAAATCTGGAAGCTTTGCTGCAACTTGACTTTCTAAGATTTTACATTTGGAAATAATTTGACACATGCAATGGCCATTAAAAGCAAAATGAAACCGGAGATGTGGTGCTGGGAACCCATTAATAAAGCTTAAAATATTTTACCTGGAGTATATTCTTATTCCAGAGTTGGCCTTCCTAATTCCTCCTTGTCATTTGGATCTCAACTTTAATGCCATTTCTTTAAGACTGCTCATCCAGTCTTAGCTTGTGCCCCAGCCTCCTTTATCCCATTTTTAGTTTCATTTTCTAATGACATTTATCACTCCTTGATAGTTCATCCATGTCTATTTGTGGCCTGTCCTCTACTATAATGAGTGCAGTGAGCTTGTCTCTACAGCAGAACCTCAAATAACAATTTGTTAAATGCTGTTTTGTTGTAATGTTGATGACAATACAAAGCCCACTAATGTTCGAAAAGCTGATTTCTTTTTTACATTTCAGTTTCCAAGAGCCTATCAACTACATTAAGTGAGGATTTACTATAATGATCTTCACTGTACATAAAATGATGCCACATAAATACCCTAAATAAGTGCTCAATACGTTTCTGTATCATGAAGGCAATTACAGGATATGGGTACCAGAACATAGGTTTATTTGGGCTCCCTGTGTGATCCTGAGCAAGTGATTAACTTCTCCAAGCCCCATTTATTCATTTGAAAAGGAAATTCAAGTAGAAACAACTTTATCAGGTTGTGAAACTTAAATGAGGTGAGAGTCATCTGAACATGATGGTCAAGTTCTAGGGACAAGCAGGTACAGCTCTACCCCTTACCAACATGTAGGAAAATCCTGTGTCTGTTTCCTCATCTGTCTTTTATATCTCTTCCCTCCTCACAGAGCTGATAAGAGCATTAAATGGTATGGTGCCCAGAAAGCATTTATCACAAGGTCCAATATTTGGTAACTGTTCAATGAATACATTCAATGAACACCTTTGAAATATAAGAACCACACCTCCTTGCCACATTTTAACCCATTTTTTTCTCCAGATTTTTCAAGATAATGAAAATTTGCATTGCTAGATTAAAATGCTTAAGTAAAGTTAGATGTCTCTCATGGGTGACCAACATTTGCATTATTGAGTTATTATGACATAATTTGTATTTTCCCTTTTATTTTACTTTTATAATCAACAATGTTTATTGCAGCACTTTTAAAAATAATTTATATATATTTTAGTTAGGATGTTGGAAAAGGAAATACACGTACCTGCAAGGCAATAAAACTACCTCTTGAGCGGTGTCAGAGAAATCAGTACTATCTGTTGCTTTGAGGATTGATTTCCTTTTCTATAAATGATAAGCTCCCTTAAAAGCGTGTTACATTAAATGAGGCAGTGCAAGATCATTTTTCTGTAGCTCAAAGCAGCACCTAGCACAGCACCTGGCAAATGTTTCTTAACTGAGTAACACAAAAGACACTAGCACCTAACACACTGTCTGATACATAGTAAACCCTCAATAAACGTTGTTCATTGTTGTTTCCCATATTATTACTATTGTCATTATTGTGAAAATAGTAGGAGTAAAAGTGAAAATTACCATTTGTGGCTGATGGCCTAGGGGAGGTTGTCCTCTTGGCTATAAAGTTAATGCTCTTTCACAAGACCGAGATTCAGATAGCAGACATTATTCATTAGCCTAAACTATTTACTTTTATTATTCTGTGTCTGATGAAACTTAAACTTCTCAAGGTTGTGAGTGACCAAACCACAGTGGGAGGGATTATATTTCTCTAAAACCAGCCAATACCTGGGTTCTACTTAGGACTGGAAAATCCAATCATAGCTCCACTGTGGTATCTCATTTCAGTCTTCTCACCCATGCGTCCTGGAGGGAGGCCTGAGTAACCAAGGTGGTTTTGCATATACTTGGGTCAGCCTGGTCCCTCCTGACCTTCCTTTCTCCAGATTAAAATAATATTAGTTTGAAACTGTCCTCTTATCATTTCCTTAGGAAAACACATTTTAACTGCCAGGCCTTCTGAACTTTCTAGAACCCAGCTCCCCTTCTCTTGGTCCCTAAGCAGACTTGCTAATGTTTATCCATTTCTTTCTTTCTCTTTCTCTGTTGTGTCATCCCAGGCTGTCATGGTGTCCCTGCTGACAGATTACTCACCTAAGCTCCAGAAGCCAAAGTTTTGATGCTGTGACGCCTGTCAAGAGAGGAACCATGTTCTTCAGTAACAGAAGTTGAAGACAATCTAAGAAATAAACAAATCTTGATGAAGTATATAATGTCTTGACATTGTGAAACCTTCCTTAATTTAAGTGTTGATGCATTATAATACATGGCTTGACTTGGTTTCAACTCTCTAATTCACAATTTCTGAGTTACGTTTGGGTATCATATTAATAATCATATACATTTGCGTCAACTAAACATAAAATATTGTGTTCATAACACATAATGTCTAAGCCGTTCAATGTAATCTATGCTTATTACCTTAATAAATTATCACCCATGCTAATTTATAAGTAAACATTTACCAGGCAGTCAGCTGCTGGTAGATCTATGGGTTGTGTTTATATCCCTCGGGACCAACAAGGAAGCCAAATGATCCATCTTTCTGATGTAGTACAATTTGCAGTCCAATGAGGTAGACAGATACTCACTTATAGAGGTGAGTGATGGAATTCTTGGAAAGTAGCTATAATTGTACCCAAACTCTGGAGTTTTGTCAGTTATATGTGGGAAGAAGGGCCCTCCAAGCACACATCTCTTCTCTGTAATGAATACTTAATATTAATGGTCTAAGTAGCTTATGTGAACAAGTGGTAAACTACGGCTACCTAGCTAGCAACATCAGATCCATGAGAGAATGAAAGTTTCGTAGGTTCAAAGTCTCTAGCAGGAGCAATTTAATTTTTTTATGTTTTTGTACTTATTTTTCATCTACTCACACCATACACTGCTATTTGCATAAATCTCCTTGCCACATTTTTAAAAAGATTTATTTATTTATGCATATAAGAACTGGGGTACAGGCCAGAGGTATGGGGGGTGAGAGGATTTACCAGAGACAGAGTGGGGAACAGAACAGGCAAACCTCAGAGACTGAGGGGAGCAGTGGGTGAGACAGGAGAGGTCTGCTGCGCCATGTGGGTATCTCCCTGGCTGGCCAGGGATCAAAGTCATGCTGCAGAGGCTGTGGATAGCCCCACAGTGCTGTGCTTAACCCCTGCGCCACCAGGGAGGCTCTCCTTGCCACATTTTAACCCATTTTTTCCTTCAGTTTTTTCAAGAGAATGAAAATTTGCATTGCTAGATTAAAATACTTAAATAAAGTTAGATGTCTCTCATGGGTGACCAACATTTATATTATTGGGTTATTATGACATAATCTGTATTTTCCCTTTTATTTTATTTTTATAATCAACAATGTTTATTGCAGCACTTTTAAAAATAATTTATATTTTCTTAGTTAGGATATTGAAGAACATGAGTGGAACTTAAAAAAAAAATGGATGGGTCATTTATACGTGGACTATAAAGAAACCAAACAAAGGGTCAGACAAACATTAAAACCAACCCCTGAAAACTGACCGTAGATTTGAGGCATCCAGGAGGAAAAGGGAGGGGTGGTGGGGTGAGAACAAGTTTGGGGGAGAGAGCCCATAGAGGTGGTGGAGGACTATGGAGGTGGGAGAGCTGCAGTGACCATCCCTGCGGTGAGAAATCCTATACTGTCAAAACACTAACAAGATCCATAAAAATAAAAATTAAAAGAAAAAGAAAAAGAAAAAATAATGTATTTTACAGAGTACAATGAAAGTCATTGCCTTTACATTCCACCTCTACTATTAGAAGAATATTTCCAGGCTGGTTGGCTGACATTCTGCAGCAGAGAGCTGTAACTTAACTAAGTCAGTCAGAGACAAATTACAAATTAGATTTGCAATGAAGATGTAATAAAACATTTTGTGGGGGAGAAAAAGCTCATCATAATGTTACAGGAAAAATCAATTTTTCTAGTAAACATCAAAGGTGACTTTCAGGTCTGTGGTAATTCACTGGAAGCTCTTATGAAATAAAGAGTGGAGATTAGTGAACTATCTTCTTTTAGCAGAGAGTATAGGAATGATTTAACCAGAAGGCGCCTTATTGATTGTGGAAACTTTCCCTCAAACTTGTCTACACATAAAGGACTTCATCTGAGTATCCTTCCACTTCCTAAATGGTCCCCCATGGTAATGAGCTCACATCTCTTTACTGGTTATTCTTTGCATCAAGTAGAAGGTATAATCATCTTCCCTTAGTCAAAAAGAACTTGTAATCATTTTCTTGCCAAAATGTAGCTATTTTTACCTCAAAGAACCCCCAAATTTTCTTTTTTTATGTACACAAAATTTAACACCCTTCTCAACCTAAACCCAATGTATTTTGCCCTTTAAACTTTTCACCTTAGGAGGATATTATTAATTGAGAATAAAGAAAACAGGGAAGGAAAATTTAGTATTAAATTTTTTAAAGCTGTTTTCATCTTCTGTTCCTTTTTGCCCCCTTCATCATCATTCCCTTTCCTGTGCAACAAAAACTTCAGCAATAAGCCTAAAGTATCTAGTGAACATAATAGATTCTATCTGCTTCACTATATAATTAGCTAAAGACTTCTTTTCTTCCAGGCTTTCTCCACTGCAATGTTGGGAGTAAAAATATCAAGTGATTACAACACAGTGATTTCAATATTGAGGAAGAATCATCAGCGTTTTGGTGGTTGGTTTTTTTGTGTGTTTGTGTGTGTGCGCTAAGTTTCCAGGAACTTTAGAGAAATAATCCAAAGTCAGATAAGTCAAATAGTTGTTCTGCTACTGATTTGACTGTTGCAAAAGTTCCCAAGCAACAGGATCTGCACAGATTAGCATGGCAATGCCAGGCCAAACCCCCTATACAAGTGACCTTAGAGCTTCAATTAAAGTGGTAGGGACCCCTTGGTCCAGGGCAAGTGATAAAAGTGAATAAAGGTGACATACAGAGAGGGTATGTAGGACAAAGTTTTGTGGTCCTTTTTGTCTTGGAAGTTTTCAATGATGTTTGGATTAGGGGGATGGCCGAAGCTTGTTTTTACAGGCTTGACGTCTTTTGAAAATGATGAAAGGTTGGGCCTCCCGGGTGGCACAGTGGATTGACCACAGCTCTGTGAAGCTGTCTGCCAGCCTCTGCAGTGCGGGTTCGATCCCCGCCAGCCAGGGAGATACCCACATGGTGTGGCAGACCTCTCCTGTCTTGCCCGCTGCTCCCCTCAGCAGAGTTTTCGGTCTATCTGCTTGTTCTGCTCCCTTCTCTGTCTCTGGTGGATTCTCTCATCCTCCCACGCCTCTGGCCTGTACCCCAGCTCGTGTATAAACAAACAAACAAATAAATAAATCTTACCCAAAAAATGATGAATGGTCATAAAAAAGAATAGATAGCAGTCCAAGTCCTAATAACGAGACCCCTACAACCAGGAACATATCAGCTGTAGACTGAAAAGCAAGTGCTGTTGTGCGCAGGTCTCTGAGTGGAAATCGGTGAGAAAGGGTTGAACTTGGTCTGCACTTCATTTACCAAATCTTGTGCTTCCTTGCAGACATTACAGCCAGGAAGCAGAATTTCTTTCTGGTAAGTTGTCCACCCAGAGGGGATACTTTTCTGCATTTCATAAGCATGAAGAGATGCTTCAAGTCACACAAAGGGCCAGTATCTGGTACAGGTGACCTTATCAACAGCTATCAATATCAAGATTTTTTTTCCAATATCACCTGTACTTGATTACAGTGACACCCACAGGGACACTTCAGTGATGGCTTTGGTGTCTGGACTCAGTTGCTGCCACAATTTCATCCTGACTCCACAATGCAAATGATAGTATTTGTTGGTCTTTGCATGGCAAAAACATGACAAAGATCACTGAGTAAGGAATTTGAGAATCAACTCTATAGTTCCTTAATAAGTAAATTTGTCCCTAATAATTGTCCAGAAAATGTAATATTAATTGTCGATAAAAGAATCTTGGTAAGGTCAAATGGAAGTAAATTCCTTGATACAGACAAGCCTTTTCACAAGTTTTGTCCTTAATGGTGCCTGACTTTGTATCAGTGACACCAGACTGAGTTTCTAATCAATGTTTTTGTGAAATTCATTCCTGGAAGAAATAGAAACACAACAATTGCCTTCTGGAACAAAATCACTTGGCAAGTAAATTTTTAAACTGGAATGAGGTTTAGAAGTAATTGGGACCATCCTTTCATTTTACAGAAAAAGAAAATGGGAAATAACAACAAAATGCTTTTAGCAAAGAAGAATATTCTATAGGAAGGGGTAATATCTGTGTTCAATACCCCCCGACAAACTACTGGGATCTTATGTATTTAGTTATTTTCCTTATTCGGGGGTAATATTAGTTCACAACACTGTATCAGCTCCAGGAGTACAATTTGTCACCTCAGTAACCATACATGTCTTACCACACCCACCACCAGATGTCCATCACGGGCCACCACCAACCAATCAGGCCCCTCCTGTCCCATTCCCCCCCACCCCACTGCTTCCCCTCTGGTACCCACCATTCTGTTGTCAAGAGTCTAGGTTTGTTTTGCCTTTGTTTGCTTGATTGCTCCTTTTTCCTTTGTATTCCACACATGAGTGAAATCATGCAGTGTTTGTCTTTCACTTTTGACTTATTTCACTTAGCATAATCCCCTCAAGGTCCATCCGTGTTGTTGTCACAAAAGGCACAGATGCAGCTGCTTGATTTGATTTACCTCACAGATTGAGCAGAGAGAGGGTGGGAAGCTGGCAGGTCTCCGACTATGGTTCTGTGAGGCTGAGGGATAGAGAGGAGAGTTCACATGTGAGGAGGGGATGGATACAGATAGCCAGAGGTATGAACAGAGACCCAGAGATCATCTGTGTGGTAGATGCTGTTTTTGTTCCAATCAGATCCCTGTTACCTGCGTGTGCCCATCCCCCAGCTTTTGTCAGTTCACAGCTCCCCCTTTTTATGAAGTGCTACCCTCAGCCACCTGGAACCACTTAGCTCAGGCAGCTAAGATTGTCACCCTCATCCCGCTCCAACAGGGGCAGTCCACAGTCAATGACCGATAGAAAAGTATACAAAATCTTGGCTATGTTCCTTCTAAGTAGGGCCAATTCTGTGTTCAAATTCATGCTCCAGATCTTCCTGTGGAACAGGCTGATGCTAGTGTCTGAGGCCACATCCTTGGTGAGCTTCCCCACTGCTTAGCCTGCTGCCCTTGCTTCCCTTCTCCCGAGGGTGCTTCCTCAGTAAATCATTCACACAAGAATTCTCACCTCAGGCTGTGCTTCTAGAGACTCTGATCTATGAGGACCCACGAATTCAATTTTTCATAGGTCTCTGCTGTACCACTCATCCTTCAGGTATCAAGGGAGGCTGTTAGGAAGGTAAGAGGCCTTTAGACAAATGGTGAAGATCTCGTGCTTAGAAAGCAAAACCTTTTCTGGTTACCAGGACAGACCATTCTTAGCAGGATGCACAACATGACACATAACAAATATTTTCTCCTGTCACAGGTTCAAGTTCATAACAAGGAATTTATTAACTCCATGGAATAGGAAACCAATTTGCTTTCCCCAGAGAAGAGTAGATCCGCAGTGACTGACAATAATTCGGTGATATTTTAGCACTTTTGTAGGTTGGCAATGATAGCAGCTATTCAGCTGTTCTGCCCTTTGCGTTGGCTTCCTTGAAAGCAGGTCTGGATGGGAGCCTGAAAATCTTCATTTTTAACAAGCACCCAGGGATTCTGATATGGTTGGTCCAGGGGTCACGCTTTGGAGAATGAATGGTCCGAAGCAATTCTAAAGACTTACTTGAGATGGGTTCTTTTTTTTTAAAAAAAAAAAAAGATTTATTTATTTATACATACAAGAGGTGAGGTACAGGCCAGAGGTGTGGGGGGTGAGAGGACTCACCAGAGACAGAGTGGGGAACAGACCAGGCAGATTGACTGAAATACACTGTTGAGGGGAGCAGCGGACAAGACAGGAGAGGTCTGCTGCGCCATGTGTGTTGCTCCCTGGCTGCCCGGGGATCGAACTCGTGCTGCAGAGGCTGCGATTGCTTCATAGTGCTGTGCTTAACCCTTTGCGCTACCAGGGAGGCCCCTTGAGACGCTTTCATCTCCACATTCATAAAGCACCACTTAAAAGTTTTTGACATAACCCAGATCCTCTGACTATTAATCTGTCTTTGGAGCTTCTGAGACATGGATTTCATCCATGTTCTACTATTTAACAGCTACCTATCCCTGCTCCCTATATCTGGAAAATAGGAATAATAACGTCCATCTCAGTTGTTGGGATCATTTAATGAAGTAAGACATGCAAGAGTATTTGGCTTTGAGTGAATGCTAAATGAATATTAAGCCCTTTTTATTTGATCAGATTTGCTTCTCACACTTTATATTTTTGCTTTTACCCTTAATTACAAAATTATATCTTGTCCTCAGAAAGACATGGAGATGAATAATTGCTGTAAAAGAAGTACAAGGAATGAGTTTGTCTACTTAAATAGGCAGAACCCAGCCAGGCCTATTTCAGTTGAACTGTCTCTCTAGCAGTTGGTTTGCGAATATGGTGCCCAGGGGAGCAGCCTGGCTCTGGGCCAAACTGAATCTGGGAAGCCAACAAGTCAGAAAATCTAATAAAGGTCACCAAACTCTTTGCTTAGGAAAGTATGTCAGGAATGTACATGCATGTGAAATAAATCAGAGCTTTTTGGCACTCATCAAGGGTCTAGCTGATAAAAAGGTAAAAGACTTATGGAAATCTCAAAGCAGGACATACCACATTAGAAACTAAAACAGACACTTTAAAAATATTTATTGATGGATTAATTTTAAAGATAAAATTGGAAACCCATGACAGGTCAACCTAATGCCTTTTTATAAAAAGAAAACTATTTTCCTATACAAAGTTAATGAATAGCGTGACTGACATTCTTTCATATTCTTGCCCTTCTTTAATGCCTGCCTTAATGGAAGACAGCTGAATCCTTCTTTATTTCTTCTGCGGCACCATGTTAGTTGAAGTATAGGAGGGATATCTAGTCATATACAGATAAGTAGCTGATAAAGGAGGACTATTTTAGCGGTCTTTTCAAATAATCATGGCTATTCATTGATGTTACATTGAAACTCCACAAGTCATAGTTCCTCAAAGATTAGTTACCATGTGGAATCTGAAATCACAACAATTAACTTTTCTACACTGTTATGTTAAACCTCGTGTCTATCTTGCATTTTGAATGGCTCTTTCACCCATGCATGATTCCACATTGGTCATTTGGAAAATATTCACTGAGTTCTGCAGAGCTTCCTAATGTTGGCACATTGCATTTTATAAAATAAGGAAAAAACTCACAAATTGTAAATGTCACTCCCTCAAAATGGCCCGAATATTGCTGTCCTTCCAAAATTCAAATGTTGCCTTTTTAACCCCTAAGGATTATGGTATTAGGATGTGCGGCCTGTGGGTGGTGCTTCAATCATGGGGGTGGAGCCCTTATGAATGGGATTGGTGTCTTATAAAAGAGACCCCACAGAGCTCCCTATATTCAACAAAGGCACGACAAGAAGGCACGGGCTGTAAACCAGGAGTGAGTCCTCCACAGAAAATCACCATGCAGGCACCTCTGTCTTGAACGTCTCAACCTCCAAGTCTGTGAGGCATACATGTCTGCTCCTCATTAACTACCCACTCTGTGGTATTTTGTGGTAGCAGACCAAATGTGGTAAGACAACCATCTTTGTCATTCAAAATTTTTTTAAATATGGTGAAGCGGGTACAGATTTTATACAATTTTTGTTTTCTTTTAAGAGCTCAAATTTTATTGTTGGCAACAAATACTGTCAGTCCCTTTCCTTGAATTGACAGGCTAACTTTGCTTATTTTTAAGAAGGTGTTTACTAACATTCAAGTTCAAGTGGCCATAGTTGGTCAAGGTTATTATTTTTTTTTAAGTAAAACCATTGTTCTGTGCAAAGGGTGACTAATTCAATGTACAGCACAAAGAGTTGCACAAATGCTATTTTTCAAGGCAGTCACCATACTTTGTATGCAACAGAAAGGCTTGACCTTACTTCTCATGTCATCGCACAGAATATTAAGAAGACATGTACTCAAGAATTGAAATGTAACATTAATAATTTTTACTCCTGTATCAAGGACATTCATAAGTGACTCTGACTTTTTATAAAACTGCCTGTTTGTGATAGTGAAGAAGAAAATGACTTTTGGTTCTATTACCTTGATTGGTGCTAAGGTGTCAGCAGCCACCATTTCTTCTGCATCACCCATTAATGTTGCTGGTCCAGGGAACACATATTGTGAAGCAAAGTCCTATACTGTCTGTAGGGGTCCCAGGGAGGTCAAGTGGAAGAACTCTGGAATACCCATTCATGATTAATTCAGAAAGCTGTCTCCACTCTGATTTCATCTATTTAGTAGCTTTCTCTAAAAAGACTCAGGTGGAAGATAAAAAGCTAAGGGACCAGGAAAAAGACTAGTTATAATAAAGAAAAAATCAAAACCAACAAGCAACTATAAACCAGAGACACACTACGGGGCGGGGCGGGGGGGTGGGGAGGAGGGATTAGGGTCAAAATAAGGGGGTGGGAATTGTATGGGGAATATAACCCAAACGAAAATGCATACATTGTGCAAAAATGAAAAATGATGTAAGAATTATATAAAAGAAAATATATTAAAAAAGAAAATAAAAAGCTGATAATTCACTTCTGTAAAGCATGACTTGTTTGCACTTACAGATAATATCCATACTGAAATGTCTATTTATTCATCTTGTACATAACAAGTCAGTTACTACTTACATATCAAGTCAGCTACTACTTGAGCCTCAGCTTTCTGCCAGGCACTGTATTAGGATTAGGCACTGGGGATATAGTAATTGATGAGAAAAACATGACCCCTGGCCTCATGGTGCATGTAGTTTAGTATGAGTGACAGACAACCACTTGTAAATAGATGTTGTGTTTGGAGCAGTGAAACAAACAAAATGCTCTAAGAGAGAATAAAGGAACGAAAGGAAGGGTATACATTTGGATCAGTAGTCTCAAACTTTGGTGGATATCACAATCAGGAAAACTAATAAAGAATACATAGGCCCTGGCTTATCAAAGTAGCTAGGGTTTAGGCTTCTGTATTTTTATCAAGTGATTCCCAAAATTTGAGTAGTGCTGCTTTAAAATACAGTGCCCAGAAAAAGCCTCTCAGAGAAGGTGACATTAAAATTAGATCCTGACCAGTGAGAATAATTGGGGTTTCCAGATTTTTATTGGATTTGAATCAGATCTGTCTGAGGCAATGCTAGTTCTTCTACAGTTGTAGGTTGAGTTCTAGGACTGTTAAGTTTGTGGACAGCATAAGTGAGCCCATTTGTTTCTTACAACAAAATATTTCATCACTTAAGTAAACAACTTCAAGTTTCTATAGCAAACATGTTTTGTGATTACACTAGACATTTTGTATTTACAGCCTTGTCCTAGAACATCTCTAGGAAGATCTTAACTCATTAAGGAGGAACAGAATACTCAGCTTTATCTTTAAAAACTTGTACCTCTACTATTATTTTCCTGATGGCTTTATACATGGTCACTAGAATGTAAATGTCTTCTAACTTCTCTCAGTTATCTGCCTGAGCTTTTTACAACCATCATGACACTTTGAAATTAATTCTCTAAGTATTAAGCTAATAAAATTATCTCCCCTCAAGGCTTTTCATTAAATATAACTGTAAAAATTACATTTCTTTAACTAAGGTCAGTAAAAGAAATCAAGGTATTTAATTTTTGATCCCCATATAATTAAATGAAGAGTGGAAGAGAATAGTATTCTAGTTGGAGGGAATAATATATAGGTTAGCCCTGAGGTGAAAGAGGGGTTGGCATTTTCAAGGAACTGGAAGCAGGTAAGTATAACGACAGCATAGTCAGCAAGAGTGACAGGAGCACAGATAAGTCTGAAAAATTCAGCAGGGGTTAACTCATGCATGTCTTTGAGGCCAAGGTAAGAATTTTGGTTTTCATTCTTAATGCAACGGGGAGTCATTGTTAGGGCCTATTTACCCGCGTGTTTCATGAAGACAGCAATGAGTTGGATGTATTACAGAGTGGTATACAAATACACTGTTATCTGGTTTATCCATCAATCTCTTAGATAGTTGGTTGGTATGAGTTAGCTCTTGAAATCTACTCAACTGTTGACAAATCAGTAAAGTGACTTTTCCATAGTCACTGATTTTTAGACATTTAATAATTTGCAACAGATCTGTTTGTAAAAGGAAGACCCTGGAAGACAATTAGTATTGACAGATCTAACTCCAGAATCTTCAACTCCATTTTGTTGGATCATGTGTCACTCCATTTTTTAATCTTCCATTGTTTATTCTTGCCCTCCTCTGCTTCTATGTATTTACCTTCTTACTAGTCTTTCAATGTGTCACATACTCCAAATCTCCTTGTCTTCCTCCAGGAACAACGTAAACTTGAGATCACATTGTAAATGTAGTATAGCCTAGAGGATAGGAATATGGGCTATTCAAATTCCAGCTCCCTTATTAGCTGCATGACCTTGGATAAGTCCTATAACATCTTTAAGCCTTAGATTCCTCATCTACAGAGAAAAAGTATTATGCCTACTTATATAAGTAAGAAATACTCAGTGCATGGCCTGCTACAGAGTACATGCTTGAAAATGTTAGTATTATATATTTATTATATATTTAATTTTTGAATTAAATTTTCCATTTATATTGTAATCTCATATTTTGAGCTCTTACAGATCAAGTGGTATATATCATTTATTTTCAAATCTACCATGCCACCTCTCATTCTTTTGTCACTCTGTAAATAATTTATTGTCTGCTTAATACAATTGTGAAATGTCAAGACTTCAGTGACAGGATAAAATACCTTTCACAGGCCTGATAAGGAAATCCTTCAGGTTGGTGGGTGGACGTGACTCCATCATTGAAGGACATATGGCTAGGCAAAGAAAAAGAAGGGCATTCAAGTTGGCAGGACTGTGAGCAAATCATGAGATGGGAATTCATGTTTCATGGCCAGTGACTAGTACATATTGTTTCAAGTGGAGGATTTGTGTATGGGGGGATTTGGAAAGTTGTGTTGGTATGAAATATGAGCACCTTTGTCAATAAGCTGCTAAGTTTGGGATTTTTCCTGCAGGCATTGGAAAGTCATTGAACATTTTGGCATGAGAGAGGGACATAATAAGAGCTGTATTTCATCAAGATTGATCTGTGATCCACAGCACTGTGTAGATTTATTTGGAAAACCAGTCTTGTGGCTGTTTTATTCCCTGAAGTAGGGCAGCAGTTGTGGAAATGGAAAACTTGATCCAAGACAAAACTGACAGGACTTGGCAGTTGACTCTAACAGTGAAAAAAGAGTTTGAACTTGAAATTATCATGAAACATGTAACAGCAGGTCACCTCACCTCTTTGCCTCAATAGTTCTATCATTAAAGTGGTGTTTAATAAAATAAAATCTCTTAGCGTCACAGGGATGAAAGGAACTTAAGTGGGCTACTTGGTGTGAAGCATAAATATGATAATAAATGCAAGGACCCCTTGCCCCTAACTGAGCACAAGGAAAGTGATTAATAAATGTTTGTTCATTTTAATTACTTTGATACCTTTAGAAACAGGGTTCCATAAGCAAATTAAGGCATTTTTATAGGGTGAGACTAGTTAAGGGAAAGTATTAAAGGAGATACTGGACTTCTATTTCTTATCTTCAAATCTCGATTTTCAGATTAATAGATCAAACAAGCATATTTCCTGCTTGTGGGTCTGAGAGTAGGGAAAAGAAGGGGAAACTGCGAAGTTATAATTATTAATGGCTTCCCACTCCTTCCTCTTTCATCAGTAAAAGTTCAATAACAGCATAACCTTATGAACGTAAACACCTTTTTTTCTCTGACCTAACAAAGCTGAAGTTCTTTGATAATTAAATTATTAATCCTTTCAATGCCATTGGGAGGAAGCTATAACATATTTAAGTAAGAGTGGGCAGTTATTTTCAGTAATAAAATACATGATCCGTTCCTGGATCTGCTATCTTCTGGAGCTGCTATCTGGAGCTGCTATCTTCTCTGGCCCCTGAAGTGGCCACTTCCCTCCCTGTACAATATTTAGGCCAAGACAAGAGTTACAGTTTCCAGAAATCATTTTCAGTAATTTTTTTAAGGGCCTTTGTAACCATTACACTCTTTTGCTTGCTATTTCTATAGACCTGCTTTCAAACAATCAAGAATGCTGTAAGATATAGTCAATAAAATGTATCCATATCACAACCCTGTCTATCTAGCAGGATAGAATTTTTTCAAACTCTCTGAGAGGTTCTCAGCACTATCCTGCTTTTGTCCTGACTGATAATAGCTCAATAGTACTTAAAAATGAGGACTCCCCACCAGAATAGCTAACATTTTCAGGAATTACAATACCTTCTATCCGAGACAACAGGACACTGAACCACTAAAACACTTACACTATGCTGATAGGAGTACATACTGGTGCAACTGATGGAGGACAGGAATAGAAAAACTGAAAAGGAGGTGCGCACAAGACCAGAAACCTGGCTCACACAAGGAGGTGGGAGTAGAAGAGATTAGCATAGCCATTGACAGCTATGGAAACCAAGATTGTTAGGGCCAACGCCTAGATTACAAAGCATGACATCCAAGCAGGTATCCAAGTGTGAGTGAGCATCCAAAGGTAAAGATATGGATATGGAGCCCATTGTGGAATTTCTGGTCCCTTTCAGATTCTGCATAGTCATCCCAAATCAGCAACTAACCAGAGGCCCACAAGGAGTGAGCCCCTCCCAAGCAGAAGAAGACTGTATCAGTGCAGTCTCTGCACAGCCTGGGGCAGCAATCCATCTGCTCACTTGTGACTTTGCAGGTGCCTCTTTTCACCAACTCTCTCCCTCTGCAGGGCAGCAGCTTCCTGCCTGCCCGTGACCTGTCCCATGCCGGGACTACTCTTCACTGACCTCCTTCAGCAGAGGCAGCTCTCCTCAAGGCCGCCGGCCTGCAACCACGCTTGCCTCTCTCAGCAAACCTGTCCCTTTTGGGGCAGCTCTTCCTACCCACTGGTGTCTATGCAAGTGTCCTTTACTTTTTTGTCCCTCTCCTAATAAACCTGTTCTTTAAATATAACGACCATCTCTGTCTCATGGAGAAACTTGCGGGGAAACTCGCTGCGTGCCACTGAAAGGGAAGCTCTGGAGAAACCTTTTCCAGAGTGAACCCAAGGGCCCTGCACTAACTCCAAAACCACATCAAAACCACACTATAAAACAATTTGGCAGCATCTACAAAGTTGAACATACTTGTGCCCCATGTCCCAGCAATTTCACTGATGGGGTTATGTGCTCAGGAAAAATGAGAGCTTATGTCCATCAAAAGACATGTTCAAGAATCCATAGCAGCTGTTTCTGTAATAGCCCCAAACTGTCAACTACCCTAATGTCCATTAACAGTAGAAAGGGTCAGTAAATGATAGTATAGTCACACAATGGAATTAAAATCACCCAGCAATTAAAATAGATGAAGTACAGTCACCCATAAAAATATAGATAAATCATACAGACACAATGCAGAGTGGAATAAGTCAGACACAAAGTTAACTCATGACCGTCAAGGAAGGGCAAAATTAATCTGTGATTATGGAAGTCAAAATAGCGATGACTTGCTTCTGGATGGGCACTCACCAGGAAGCAGCAAGAGGGAGACTTCTAGGGGTCCTGGAAATGTTCTGTATCTTGATCTGGTGGTTGGTGGTTACATGAGTGTCTGTAAAAATTTACTGAGCAATTCTCTAAATATTTGTACATTGTGAAGGATGTAAATTTTTTCTCAATTAAATTTATAAATAAATGTATTTTTCGTTTGAGACACTAAAAAAGGTAGGAGAATCCAAAGCATATGCATTAAATGATTTGCCCAAGGCCATCCTTTGTCTGGATTTGGAATGTATTTCAACACATTGCTTGAACTGCACTGCTTACCAAAGAGGAGTAGATCATCCCATGTCCACCAAATGTCCACCCACCATTCACCACCAGCCAATCAAACCCTCTACCTGTTCTACCCCCTTCCCTTCTGCCAACTGTCATTGTGCTGCCAGAGTAGAAGGGTTTGCATTTTTGTTTGTTTGCTTGCTTTTTTCTTCATAAAAGAAGAATTACATTTGAATACATTTTATTTAATTAAATAAATTTGGCATCTTCTTTATTAGAATGAAGGTCCGAACCTTCTGCAATGGGTGGATTCACCAAATTTTTGCTCTGCCAAAATATGAGTCAAGAGACGGTTTCAAAATTGAAAAGCCTTTGCTGCTTCCCTAATGTGAGACTATTTTTGGCTAGGATCAGGATTTGATACCCATTCGACATAGTCCGGTTATCTACAAGGTATATAATACTCTACATTACAGTAAGAGGGTGTAGGCTCCCCCTTTTAAAATGAGGAGGCTATAATATATCCTGAAGGAATTTATAGTATATGTATATTTTAAGATGTGTTATTCTTCTTTGAGATAAAAGCCCACAGCAGTCTATTCTCGCTAATTGAGATCAGCAATACATTCTGAAAGCAGATGGTCTTAACCACCCATGGGGGACAATGAATGGTCTCGAGATGATCTGTGAACACCCCCAAATGACATGCATTTTTACACGTGTATATTAATATTCTTTCTGTGAAGGGAAACGAGCTTTTGTGGCAGCCTCACCATGCTGAATCAGCCCCAGCTCCCACGCGCTGCTTCCAGCAGTGAATGAGTGAGGCGAGGATACACGGCAGGTGCTCCCAGGAGGTGTGGGACTCCTCTGTCAGATGACCCTGGCTCAAGGCCTCCTGGCAACTCTTAAAACTGTACTGTCAACTCTTAAAATTGTCAACTCTTAAAACTGTACTGAAGTCGAAGACATTTCCACCAATGGTCATCCTTCCTTCCCTTTCACCTCTGCAGGGGATCAGCCTCACGGCTCTCCGAGCCTACTCATATTTTCCCTCTCCTCGCTTTCCATCACAAGTCTTTCTCTTGCTAAATCTCTTGTAGGCCTGATCCTCTCGTAAAGGGCCTGGATCAACACAGCTATGATCACATATTCAAAAAGTTTGTGATCTAAAAAAGGTTATGACTCGTTTTTTTTTTTTAATTAAATCTCGGGAGAATTGAGATTTATTTATTTATTTATTTATTTATTTACACATGCACTGGGTACAGTCAGAAGCGCGGGAGGGTGAGAGAATTCACCAGAGCCAGAGCGGGGAGCAGAGCAGGCAGAAGGACCGAGGTACACTGCTGAGGGGAGCAGCGGGCGGCAGGAGAGGTCTGCGCGCCATGTGGGACCCTCCTCCGGTGGCCGGGGAGCAGCCGGGGATCGAACCGGCGTTGAAGAGGCTGCGGGCAGCTTCGCAACCCAGCGCTCAACTGCTGCGCCACCGGGGAGGCCCGGTTATGACTCATTTGCCAAAGGCTGAATTTGGATTCCTACCTAGGAATAACCAGGAACAAAATTTGGAAGAATTCTTGCGTCAGACCAATGGTCTCATTCAAGGCAAGTAAGACTACGCCGAAGCATCTGGGATTAAGACAACACGCCAAGTAAGCTCAGGGTGGTGACTTCTCTATCCTTTGGCCAAGCAGGTCATCTTTCCAACAGAGTCAGCCTTATTATATGAACTACAGGGACTCAAAGGACTGACACAAAAGCAATTAAGTTGGAGAAATAGTCTGCTTTAAATTTACTTATTAAAATAATACATTAAAGAGAATAAAAAATCCTTTGGGAATCATCGCAGTTGCAATGCTATCAGTCACTCCCAGAGCTCAGAGTGTACCATAAACACAAAGACTCACTCCATCCTGAAAAATGCAGTGATGAGGGAAGATGATTGCAAACCATTTCTGGAGAAAATTAAATACATACATTTCGGGTTTTAGACAGTTAGTTTTTTGGTTTTTTTTTTTTTTTAAATAAAATGTGCGCTCCCCAACCACCCTTGAGCTTTCTCCATGGCATTAATTGTGTTGTGCTGGCTGGGAGAGAGGCAATATCTATCTAATAGATCTCTTACCCACTGGGGAGTGTTTCAAGAGACTGGCGACACCTTCCTCTCTTATTAGTGACAGGACTGATTCAGAGTACTCCTCCCTGACCCATTTATTCATGGGTATGCTATCAAGAATAATCTCGAGCTTTCTATTTCATGGCATAATAAAAAATAATTAAGCTCAGGCAAAATTCATACTCTGTCCTCTTTCTGTCTTACTCTTGTTTTGGTAATAGAAATCTTATTTCATAAAATTTCAGAGTCTGAGATTCTTTCAGATATCAGTCCAACTTAAAGAGGCTGAGGGCCTGACTCTTCAAAGGTAAGAGTGGAGAGGTTGGGCGTGGGGTCTGGTATATAGGTGGTACATAAGCCTTTTTCCAAGTGCCCAAGACCCAAAAGGGCCCTCCTCCAGGGTACTGGTGTTCGTGGCAGAATGTTGGAATGCAGAGACTACTAAAACATCAGTAGGCTGATTTGATCTTCCTCTTTTCTTAAAAAAAAAAGATTTATTTTATTTATTTATGCATACAAGAGCTGGGGGGTAGGCCAGAGATGTGGGGGTGGGGTGGGGTGAGATGATGCACCAGAGACAGAGTAGGGAACAGGATGGGTGGATTGACTGAAATACACTGCTGAGGGGAGCAGCAGGTGAGACAGGAGAGGCTTGCCATGCCATGTGGGTCAGCTCCCTGGCCGGGGATCGAACTCATGCTGCAGTGGCTGCCAGTAGCTTCATAGTGCTGAGACTTAACCCCTTGCGCCAGCAGGGAGCCCCCCAGGTCTTCCTCTTATTTAGTATCCTTAGCTGATCCACTTGCCAAAATCATCTAGGTATTCTCTTTGAGCCAAAAAATACTGGAAGCCCATGCAAAACTCTGTAATTTAATTAATCAGGACACCCAGTTTACCAAGTGACCTTAAATCAAGTATCTAATCTCCTGCACCTAAATTCAGCCATTTGTAAAACTGAGATGTTACTTCTCTCTTCCTCTTTCCATAGGTTCATATGAAAGATGCCCCAATTTTAAGCGAGTCAGGTTATGATGGCTAAAATGAAGTGTCAAATTTTATTCAAGGGACTCTTGAAACATTATTATTCATGTTGTTTTTGCATTCACTGGAAGCAAACTTAGTAGCTCTGAAAGACTCTGAATATCTAGAGTATAGTGAGAGAAAAAGAACAAGATAAAATATTACTGGTTAATATTACTAGTTTAGACACTAGTATTGATATTATAAAACCATTCCACACATGGTGTTTCCAGAAGAGCATATTTAATAAAACTAAGAGAAAATTTTAAATAAGTTAGTTTTTAAGTTATATTTCAGCTACTCCATGAAGGGAAATACATCCTCCTTGACAATAAGGCTTAAAATTCTGTCTTATGTTCCTCTTCCATATACACACATCACACACCCCAGGTGCGTTCCAGCCATCACCTCAACATTAGTGACCCACGCTAACTTGGATGTCTTGTCCACATCTAGCAACTCATGGGTCCATGAAATTCTTGTCCACACAATTGGCTTCACCATCTACTTCTAATTCTCCAGCATAGAAGAGCTCAATCCAGTCTGTCATTAGAACTCCCTCCTTTGATGGCAGAAGAAGGAAAGGACAGGAAAACAATTCATTTTAAAGGGAAATGGAGAAAGTATTTCTAGAAACTCCCAAGTGTCAAGAACTTTTACTCCATTATACTGTAATATGGACCTCATCTACAATTGGATGTATTTATAAATCTTAAAATACTTCCTAAATTATTTTTGTTACTAGCACATGAAGAATAATGGCTCTCGTGGGAGAGAGAAGAAAGCCATTTGACATGAATATAACAATAGCCAGTCTCTACTTGATCAGCCACAGCGTCAGCAGTAATTGAGTTGGGTGTTTTCCAGATCTTCAGTCACAAAGAATTGTTCAGAAAGATGTATATGAGAAGACTTTTTCCATTCCCAGTGCACCTTTCAAAACAAACCAAAAAAAGGTAGAAAAATTCATGTGTCTACATATACACCCACACAGATTCCTATCATATAAAAATGTTTTAATAATGGTTGGTATGCATTAAAAACTTTCTTGGGACCCTTGTGCATGGCAATAAATATATAAATATATACAGCAAACAAACTGACCATTTCAGATAGGAGGCCAGAGTTGGGAAAAATATGTTCATGTGTTATGAACTAGTTTTTGTATTAGAGCACATAATACATTCTACCTCGTGTTATTATTGTTTATTAGCAGGCCTGTCTACATTAGCTCATAAACCTCTTGAATACAAAGGAGACTTCTATTTCTTTATATTCTCTGAAGTAGTGCTACTCAAAATGTGGTTACTGGAACTGGTCTTTGGTCAATGAAATGTTTATTACTATTCTGCAATAAGATAAGTATAGAATCTGAGAGTATGTATTTAAAATCTTCTATAAAATTTCACATTGCCATACTAAATATATGATCATTGGACTCATCTTGAGCAAAGGATAGGCCAGATTGGTGGGTTTTTTTTAAGATTTACTTATTTATGCACACAGGAACTGGGGTACAAGCCAGAGGTGCGAGGGTGGGGGTGAGAGGATTCACCAGAGACAGATCGGGGAACAGAACAGGCAGACTGACCGAAATACACTGCTGAGGGGAGCAGCGGGTAGACAGGAGAGGTCTGCTGCGCCATGTGGGTAGCTCCCTGGCCAGCCGGAGATTTAACTCATGCTGCAGAGGCTGTGGACAGCTTCACAGTGCTGTGCTTAACCCCTTGCACCACCAGGGAGGCCCTAGGTTGGGTGATGTTGAACTCACTTGCATGAGATATAAGTGGTATAAGCTGTATACTTTTTCTGAGCAGCAAGAACATACATTTATCTCGTCTACAACTAATTAATAATAAACAAAACTAAAAGCTAGTGCTTTATTACAGCTTTTTGAGAAGTACTGCTTTAACCAGGAATTGTCAGATTATGGCCTGTGAGTCAAATTCTACCAACCATGTACCTATTTGTGTATGTGGAGTTTTAATGGAATTACTTATGCCCCTTTGTTTTCTTATTATCTATGCTGCTTTCACCCTTGCACAGGCACCACAGAGTAGCTGCAGAAGAAACCACATGGACTTTGAAGCTTAAAATGTATTTTGCTGACCTTTTTCTAAAGTTAGGTTCTTTAGACTCCACTTGACTATAATCAATAGTAAGGAATGTCGTTTAACTTTGAAAACAAGAAGAAATATATCTATCTATCTGTGACAAAAACAGTATTTTATTCTCTCTATATGTGATCAAGAAATATTTCTATTCTTTTCTGCTTTGCTCAATTTTGTTAAAAAATGGCATTTTATGCCCAAAAATAGATGACTGGATCGAGAAGATGTGGCATATATATACAACGGAATATTATTCAGCAATCAAAAAGGATAAAGTCATGCCATTCACAGCAATGTGGATGGAGCTAGAAGGAATTATGCTCAGCAAAATAAGCCAGAAGGAAAAAGAAAAATATCGGATGGTATCACTTATAGCAGGAATATAGGGGAACCAAATAAGACATCAGTGTAAAAAAAACGAAAACAGTACAAAACACAACAAAGCAAAAACAGACAATGATAAATCAGAGACATACTACAGGGGAGGAGGAGGGAGAGGGATCAGAGGGAGGGAGGGAGGAGCACAGGGGACTGAGGTGATGGTGCACGGGTGCATTGGTGAAGGAAACTCTGTGGGGACTATACCTGAGGGGGTGGGGGGAAGCAAATACTGTTTAAAAATGAACAATGATGTAAAAAATAAAAAACTTAATTAATTAAAAAAAAATGGCATTTTAGGGGCGTCCCTGGTGGCACAAGTGGTTGGGACACAGCACTATGAAGCTATCCACAGTCACTGAATCACCAGTTTGATCCCCGGCCACGGAGTTGACCCACATGGCACAGAAAACCTTTCCTGTTTCACCTGCTGCTCCCCTCAGCAGTGTATTTCAGCACATCTGCCTGTTCTGTTCCCCACTCTGTCTCTGGTGAATCCTTTCACTCCCCCAGACCTCTGGCCTGTACCTCAGTTCTTGTATACATAAATAAATAAATAAATCTTTTAAAAAATGGCATTTTACACAATATAACGAATTAATATTACCATCTTTTCGTAGATTTTTACCCATTGTTTGAAAACTGCTGCTCAAAATCCCCCAACGCAGTGCCTAACACATAGCTGGCACACAGGAAATATTTATTCAAGATTTTATTGATATATCTCACATCAGTTATTTCCCTTCCATATCACAAAGTGTTTACTGATATTCAATATCATCTCTACCTCCTAAGTTCTCCCTTATACCACAAGGACTAGTGCTTGTAAACTGTTTTCCAGATTCCTTTGTCATCAAGTCTCCAGTTGCATTTTGCTAAGAGTGAGCTTAACGGGGGGATGAAGGAGATTTATTCTCCAATGACAGGCATTTGGGGATCAGCAGATGATGGTAGAAGGTACAAGGTTTTGCCACACACTTCCAGGCATCCACCTGAGAAATAGTCCCTCCAGTGCTACAGGTAACTAAGAATAATTGGTGGCAGCTTCCCCATGGTTCCTGGACTTCAACAAAAGGAATTTTAGAAGGAAATATAAAAAGAAAGAGTTGTAATCAGTGGTGTGATGACAAATGTTTAACTGACTCTGATTTGTAGGGTTTGCCAATTTCCATGGTGTACATGGCCAATTCAATCACAGTATCCAATTTCAAGCTATCAATGTGGTATCAATGAATGTGGAGTTGGGGAGATTCACACCATCAGCTCTGTACATTGTGGGAGCTGGGCTGCAACAAAAGTATTCACCGTGTTATTAGTGGCGTGTACACGGTGATCTCCGTTTGTACCTATTGTCTAGGCATACCGTCTTTAACTTCCTTAAGCATTTTATTTAATATAACCTATGCTTGTTATTCACAGTAATTATGTTCTGTAAGGTTCTATAAGGTCACTTCGAACACTGATTTGCTTTTAGGGCAAATACAGAGTTAGGTTCCTGCAAGCCTCTGGTCACAGCATTTTTGTCAAAATAATAAATTTGTTTTCTGTGAGTTTCTGCCTAAAAACACCTCTTTTGTGGGTCTCTGCTGGTGCCACAGAGAGTTGAGCACAGCTCTGTAAAGCTATCAGCAGCCTCTGCAGTGCCAGTTCGATCCCAGCCGGCCAGCGAGGGTCCCACATGGCGCAGCAGACCTCTCCTGTTGTGCCCGCTGCTCCCCTCAGCAGTGTATTTCGTCAGTCTGCCTGTTCTGTTCCCCACTCTGTCTCTGGTGAATCCTCTCACCTCCCATGAATCTGGCCTGTACCCTGGTTTTTGTATAAATAAATAAATATATCTTTAAACAAAACGAAACAAAACACCTCTTTTGTGTGTGTGTGGCTGTTTCATCAACATTGAACTAACACTATATAACCATATGTACCTATCTATTTATCTACCTACCTACCTCCCTACCTCCCTACCAATCACACCAGAGTGCCAACCGCTCCATAACACATGCCTGAATGAAGTTAACACCATGTATTTTCTTCCTCAGGAGCAGCCCAGCTCTCTTATGCTTAGGAATTCTAGAGAGCAACTCAGCACACCGTGCTTGGGAGTAAATTTAAACAGCAAAATCACAAAAAAAAAAATCACAAAACTTGATTTTGATTTTTCTTTATTATAATTAGTCTTTTTAGACACACTACGGTGGTGGGGAGTAGAGGAGGGATTAGAGTCAAAATAAGGGGGGTGGGAACTGTATGGGGAATAGAACCAAAATGAAAATGCATACATTGTGCAAAAATGAAAAATGATGTAAGAATTATATAAAATAAAATAAAATGTACACAAGGATAAAAAACAAAAGCAAAGAAAAAGGACAAAACTCAAAAAAGGACACTTGTTTACAGTATGAGAGCTGAAAGAAGCAGGCAGAACATCGATCGCTTTTTTCAACCTCAGCTAGGAACATGCACACGGAATGAGTGACTCAAATATTTTGCCATTCTGTGCATGTCTGTGAATGACAGAAAAGCATCCCGAGTATTGACTTTGGTGTTACAAATAAATTTTGGCAAGTAGGCACATTTACAAGAATAGTGTTTGTGAATCATGAGGATCAACTGTATGTACTAGTCACCCTAGTTATGAAGTAGCAAAAATCATTAGGTCTTTTCATGGCTAGAAAGAGTAGGAGTTCTGGAAGGATTAGTTGGAGAGGTAGGAAGACTGGAGTTTTGGCAAGATTTTGTAAAAAGGATTAATGTTTAAAATCACCTTAAAGGAATTGCGAGGGGCCAGGCAGATTGGATTTGTTACAGGTTTTATCTTTCACTTGAGTCCCTGGAGCTCAGAATTCTAACCGAATCTTGAATCTCACTGTAGGTGTTTCAGTCTGCCAGCTGGCAAATGGGATCAACAAATAGAGTCACTGCAGCCTTCATCCTGAGGACTCTGTTGGAATTGATTGCAATACCAGCCTGTTTCTTATTGGTTTTCAATATGAGGGAGAAATTGAGAAATCTCTAATGCTGGGAACATGTTTATGAAGTCTGTTTTTTGGTTCAGGTCTATTAAAGAATCAGACTGGTGCCAATAGAATTTATTCCTTGCATGTCACGTATTCTGTTTACCCCTCCAGTTCTGTTTTCCACTCTTCTCCACCCTGATCTTTGCCACAGGAGCCACATCAGTAAACTTCCTTGTCCTCTGGCTCCTGGTTATCCAATGATGGACAGCTATAGATCACAGGATGGGAAGAGTGAAGTCCATGTACTTATTCTCCTGGTTGCTTCCCTGCTGGGTTGCCACACATTGGCAGTGGTTACATTCTCTATTCTAGGCCACGACTCCTACTGAGTGAACTTCTTTAGTTCAATCTTTAGCTTTCAGTAACTGCTCCCTCTCTCTTTGCCCCTTCAGGCCTAGGGTTAATGGCACCCTGCTCCTGAGCCCCCAAGTGTACTTCATCATTCCTTTTGGTTTTCCTTAACCATGCCCCCTGCCTTGGCATTATTTCATTAAATTATTCTCTCAATTGTTTTATTTGGCTTAAATGGCCATAAAGTCATATTATTTCTTTTTTGTGACTTGACTGATTGACTATTTGGGGGGTGCTGTCAGCTTGATCCTTCTATAATAGAACTTCCCATTGACATCCACCTAATGATTTTGACAATGTTTGATGATTGCTGCTAGAAATCTTGTGCATCAGCTGTGTAGTTATCTTAAAATAAAGCTTGTACAAGAAGCAGAATACATAATTCTTTTTCTTTACTAACCAAATTTTAGAAAAATAAATGATGTTTTAGTAACTTCCAAAGATGCTCACCTTTTGTTCCAACTGTTGTGAACTCCTGGATATTTATATATTTGGTACGCTCGTTATTCCTTTTGATACTCAAATTGTCCCATCTTTCACCAGGAGGACTTTTTTTTTGTCATGACCCCAATAGACTTTACTTTCTAGAACATGATGTCTCAGATTCCATTTAAACATTTCCTGCTCCAAAGTTGGAGCAAAACATTACTCTAAGGAGCTCCAATTCCTTTTTGTGGCAAATGCTATTTAAAAACCGTAATTGCAACATAGAGTTCCTCGTACCTACTGGGTTTTCATTGCTTTTATGCTTTTTCAGCAAACAGCATTAGGAAATATGCACATTTTTAGCAAGTAAAAAACAAATCATGAGCTTACAATGATATTTCCCAGGCAAATTGAAGCTTACAGGGGTTTTAACTTATTTGATTTTACATTAAAAATATTTATTCCTGGGGTCCCCCGGTGGCACAAGGGGTTAAACACCACAGTATGAAGCAACCCGCAGCCTCTGCACCACAAGTTCAATCCCCAGCTGGTCAGGGAGCAACCCACATTGCGAGGCAGACCTCTCCTGTCTTACATGAGCAGTGTATTTCAGTTGGTCTGCCTGTTCTGTTCCCCGCTCTGTCTCTGGTGAATCCTCTCATCCCCCCACATCTCTGGCCTGTACCCCAGCTCTTGTATGCATAAATAAATAAATCTTTAAAAAATCCTATAAAAATATTTATTCCTAATTAGATTAACAAGATGAATAATTTAATTTATCCCATTTTACATGCCAAAGTCTCAACAATAATATTATTATTATTAAAAATAAGACTGTTGAATACGCGATAAGATTTCTTTGTGGTTATTTGATCTGTAGGATATATTCCTCAGAGAATGTAAAGGGATGTATAAGGGATGCCTCTTAGAGTCACATGAAATAATTCTTCTGTGGTTATGCCATCAAATTTATCTTAGAATCCATCAATAATTATATTTTAGAGGTTGCTTTGTTTTTTATTCTAGTTTCATTTGGGCCTTAATTTGTGTAAAAAAATTATGATTCCAAAGTCAAAATTATAGAATAAGCCAGAGAATTCTAGCTTCCATCGTTATTTGTGCTCACATGTTCCCTTTCTCCTGTAGAAATACCCTCCAATTTCCTTTCATTGTTCCTTCTTAAAAAGAGAACTGTCTGTGTGTGTTCAAGGCCTTACTTATAATAAAGATAACAAGCTGTATATATTAACTATATATATTTTACTTCACCTCAATTTATTTTATTTATTTTATTTTACTTTTAACAATATATCTTAGAGACAATTCTATATTTGTAGGCAGAGATTTTGCTCTTCCTTTTAATGCTAACTAGTCCTGCCTTGTTTAGATAAACCATAGTTTATTCAACCAGTCTCCTATTGAGGGGCATATGGGTTATTCCTAATCTTTTGCTATTACATATAGTTGTGAAATAACTAGCTTTAAAATATATGTCATCTTGTATTTTTGCTAGATTTTTAGAAGTGGGATTGGCTGTTTAAAGGGTAAATGAATATACAATTTTTCAAAGATGTTATAAATTCTCCACCAAATGAATTGAAGTTTCAACAGTTCTGAAATGAGAGTGCCTGTTTCCCTACAGCTCCACCAATTATGTTGTCAAACCTTGAAATTTTTTACCTCTCTTACAGGTAAGACTAGTATCTCAGTGTGGTTTTCATTTGCATTTCACATATTATGATCAAGGGAGAGCATTAGGCTTGGGGGCCATTTGCTTGTCCATTTGTAGAAACCTCTGTCAGGAGATATCTGGGTGCTCTCCAAATTATATAACATGAGTATCTTAATCTAAGTTACCCAAAGCAGACCTTGAGACATTGACTCACGTGAAAGGGAATCATTAGGAGCTATCGCCATGAAAAGGCAGTAGGCAAATGGAAATTTTGGACAGGAAAGGGGGTTCATGTAGGGTGTGATAGCAAGCAAAGTTCCAGGGAATATTACTCTTGTTCCAACTCACAGGGGAGTTATGGAGACAGTATGAAACATATCTAAGAATTGTCCCCATCAGGAGGCAAAAGAGCTGGAATATTCTCTTTACTGTCATTCCCTGGTTAAGGGTTTCTCTCTGGGGGATATAGATTCCCAGGCATTTCCAGCACTCCAAGTCTTCAGGCAAGTCAGGCTTCTGTTATCTCAGGGTTATCACTCAATTAAGAGATGTAGGTGCCAGCTGTTGGGAATGAAAGCCTGCATACACTGGCAGGCAGGCAACTCGCAAAAGATCAAGGAACTGGGGGAGTTAAGGGCAGAGCCCTGGCAGCATCTGGGGGAGGGGGGGGCATCAGCTTTACATAAAAGGGACATTTATCAGGCATGATTTCAAAATCAACACCAGTATTTATGGTAAATGAGAGAGTATCATAGGCATTTTATTTACTTGAGTTGACTTCACAACTATTTGTTAATCACGTGCTAAAAGAAAATTACGGTGTATTTTGTACACCCAGTTTTCCCTAGTCACACAGTGTTGAGTCAGATGACTCCTGTGAGGCTGCCTCAGAACTTCCACAGCCGCCTTAGCTAATCCCTTTGTGTGAAATCAACACCCAGACCTGTGTTGGAATGAAACCAGGGTCCCCTTGACACTAGTGCAAGGAATAAACAGAGCCTTGTTTTCTCAGCTAATGAGAACAAACAGCTCTATCCCGGGTGGCCTTCTTTAGAGGTTTTGCAATTCTAAGATAATCACATACAGCCCAAAGGTACAGTTCAAAATCCTGAATGAGAAACCAGGAAAGGAATAGAACAACACGCTTTGCTGAGATTACCCAGTGCATTAACCCCGTACAAGTTTACTGACAAAGAGATTTTAAAAATATATGCCATTTTCTATTTTTGCTAGATTTCTAGAAGGGGACTTGCTTATAAAGCCTTTGACCCTGGACTCTGTCTTGATTTGCAGGAAAACATAAAGAGCTGTAAGATCTCAGCATCGCTAAGAGCAGACAGCTGTTCCTCATTTCCTTAGACTCTCCCCTCCCCTCCCCTCCCCTCCCCTCCCCTCCCCTCCCCTCCCCTCCCTCCCCTCCCCTCCCCTCCCCTCCCCCTCCTCTCTCCCCCTCTCTCCCTCCCCCTCCCTCCCCTCCCCTCCCCCTTCCCTCCCTTCCCCTCCCTCCCCCTCCCCTCCCCCTTCCCTCCCTTCCCCCCCCTCCCCCTCCCCTCCCCTTCCCTCCTCTCCCCCCTCCCTCCCCCTCTCCTCCCCCCTCTCTTCCCTCCCTCCCCTCCCCTGCCCTCCTTTCCTCTCCTCTCCCTCTCATTAGTAAGGCCATTAGTACTATCTAACATAACATGAAGTTAGGTGCCAGGAAAGTTCCTAGATTATTAATGCCTACAATTAGTGAACGCAAACACACCGCGAGAGAAGAGCTAACATGAATAAAAATCAACCCAGAGTGTAATTTTCCCACATCTCTTTTTTTTTTTTTTGCTCCTTAATTCTCAACTTAAATTTTGGTCAGTTTTAGAGGTAGCCAACTCATCTCAGTTTTCCCAGGGCTTTCTTGTTTTTAGCACCCAAAGTTCTAAATCCACAATAATTCCTCAGCCCACGAGGCATCCAAACTCTTGAGTAAGTTTGGTTATATTGATAGTTTAGGACAGGGCTGCTCAAATTAAAGTGCATCCAAAATTCTCCTGATGTGGAGTTAATACTTTGATTCTGATGGGGTCTGTGAATTTGCATTTCTAGTTCCCAGCAGTTGCAGATGCAAGAGTCAAGAGCAGGCATAACATTGATGCCACAGTTTTGCTGCAACTCTCCACTTTTTGAAACTCAATTTTATTTAGTTCATTTCTGTTTTTAACTTAAGAAAAATGTTTATATGAAAATATTACTCTTTTATGAATATTCATAGTGAAGACCAAGAAATTAACTTACCAATAATGCATTTGTGTTTACGACAGTTTAAAGGAAGGGTATTCAATTTACAACAAAGCAAATGTTCATTGATACAAAAATTATAGGTGATGGTTGCTGCACTACTTTTTATATCATACTATTCAACTTTTATTTAGTCTTTTGAATTTTGAACAAATTTGTACTTAACATATTCCTAGAAAGTTTTAATTTCACCAACATACCGCACTGACCGTTTCCATCACAATCATATAGGGGCACTAGCTGTGCTTTCCAATGGAGTTGTATGTGTTTTAACCTGATTTCCTTATTCTTTCTTCACAGGGACATATTTCTTTAGAAATCTGACATATTTAATAGATAAAATAACAACGTGTTTAATAAGGGTTCTTCCTAGATTATTTCATCATCTCTGTATCTAAAACTTTATTTATTTGCTTTTTTCTGGGCACATTTCCCAATGGCAAACCTCCTTGAACAATACACTTCATCCATGCTCTGAATTAGGGTTGATTTCAGAAAAAGTTTATTGCTGGTAATCTCCGTTGTCATCATTAATATGATGAACAATATCTCAATCTGCATGATCTCTAAATCTATTAATGGTTAGTAATTGTGTGTGTGTATGTGTGTACTCATGTGTATAAGTAAAGTGAGGTGAAAATACAATCACTTTTGTTATAGTAAAGGAAAATTCAGAGTTTGTCTTATTTAAAAAATTATATTCTACCTTGTACTAGTTATTTCACATAACTTGCAAGTGTGCACCTTGAGACAAAAAAAGCAAGCATTAAAAATGAGTTGAAGAAATAAACTAAATCAGAGCATAAAGTAAAAGTAGGAATAAAGATGGAAGTAGATCCATTAATAATATTCACATCTAGTGTTTAAGCTTCCAGAATCCAATATAATAGTGTCTGAGAGATAAACACAGACCAACTGATCTATGTCTTGCACAGGACTAGTTCATTATAATATTTCATCTTGTTCCACTGGCATTAGTGCCAAGAACAAACTGATGGTCGTTCTAAGAAAATGAAACTTTTTAATAAACTGAACTTGGGTGCTATTTATATACCCTAAAATACATCTACTTCAAGTGTATATTTTGATTAGTTTTACAAAGTTAAAAACCTGTGTAACTACTACCCCAATCAAGATGCAAAACATTTCCAAAAGCCTTATGTTTTCTTGAACCCCATTCTAATTGATCCTCCCCACCTCCAGCCTCAGCAGCCATTGATCTGTTTTCTGTTACTATGGGCTAGATGTCTTTTCTAAAACCTCATGTGTATGGAATCACAGAGTATGTCATTTTCTGTGTTTGGCTTCTTCCCTTCAGCATAATGCTGTTGAAATTCAGCCAGGCCATTGTATCAAAAGACCATTGCTTTTTATTACTAGTAGTCCATTGTGAGGATATATACCACAATGTATTTCTCCATTCACCAGTGGATGGACACCAGTTGAAAGAGAAAGAAATTTGAAAACAAACACACAAAACAAATCTGTAGACCTGTTATTTTGGTTTTATAGAGAGGAACTCTTGATAAAAAGAGTTTAACAACAACTAATTTCTTTCTTCTTTTCTCTCTCTAAGCTTGTTGCATTTTAAAATACTTAGTAATAATTGTATTATACAAATCTAAAATATTTACTAAAGTATTTATGCAAATTATCAGAAATCGAACCCCCTCTTATTTATCACTTTTGGCTCACATGTCATTCCTGAGTGACAGGTAGCTTGCAGAAGCTATTATTCTCCCTCAGTTGTAAAGGAAACTTCTGGAAATAAGCTAGTACTTTTGAACTATAGCAGAAATATGGAATTGAAACTATAATACAATATAGATTTTCCACAGTTACTCCTCTACTTTCTTCCTGTGCCTCTATCATGAAAAGTGTTGGGGGAAGAGACGGAAGAAGCAAAGCGTGCCTCCTCTGCTTCCCCTCCAGTTCCCTCTTCTCATTTCAACCCACGCATCTGGCCTTGAACTTGTTTTAATCTATTGAATTTCCATGTAAGATTTCATTTCTTAAAATGATTCTCATGTTAAAAAAAACCCTGAGGGCCTCCCCTGGTGGCTCAGCGGTTGAGTGCTGGGCTGCGAGGCTGCCCGCAGCCTCTGCAGCGCCAGTTGGTTCCCTGGCTGCTGGCGAGGGTCCCACAACAAAAACAAAACAAAACAAAACAAAACAAAACAAAACAAAACAAAACAAAAACGAAAAATAAAACCCTGAAAACCTACTGAACCAAATAATGCCAAGAAAATGAGGATTCTCTCTGTTTTAAAATACAAACTTTCAGTAATATGATATGCTTTCTACTTATATGACATGTCTACGTCTTTAAAGAGATTTCACAGACATTTCATTTGGCCAGAAGAACAAAGTTAATCAATAAAGCCAATTAATTAAGACGAAGCATTCACAAATGTGTTAAGTCCAGTTAACGTTTAATTATCCTTGTTAATGAGAAGTGAACCAAGTATGTGCATGCAAAAATTCACATACAAAAAAACTTAATTAGAGCAAGTAGTTTCTAACTTCTCTTTCACTATTAACGAAGTCCTAAAAAAAAGGAGGAGCTGAAAAAAAAAAAAGAGGGACAATATTCATGGGTTTCCCTTCCCATCTCTCCTGCAACAGAGTAGTGGTGAAGAAGTGAAATAAGAATCTTGGGAAAGTAGCTTTTATTAAGCCCTCAAAAAGTGATTTTCTAAAACCTGATTGCCAAAATTCCATAAAATAAAGACTTTTTTAAAAAGACACTTAAAGGCTCCCAACAGGTAAGGATAGTAACACCAGTAATAGCACCAATAATAGATCAAACCGAGACAATTTTCTGCCTCCTTTTCCCATTTTTCCTTTCCTAAAAGATGCTCCAATTAACATCTTGCACAATCGAAGCCATAGAGAGAACAAGACTCCCTCTCCTTTCTATTTATTTTGACCAGTGATTTGCAACACTGTGCTCATTTAGAATCACTAAATGCTTAAAAATACTGATGTCTGAGAAACTTCTTGGAACAAGAAAACCTGATTTTGGAGATGGAATGCAGTCATTGATACTATCTCAGAGCTTCCCAGATAATTGCAATGTGCAGCCAGGGTTAAGAACCACCGATTCCCACAATCATCAAGTAATTATTCTAACACAAGGTACCTGTTATTCTGAATGATGTATGAAATGTAGTATTTCCTTGGGGAAGACGGCTGTCTCCACCCATCACCCTTAACCACAGACCATGGCATAATCCCCTTAGCTAGAGGCCCTACTCTTGTTATTCACTGTTCACATAAGGATAAGTCTTTCAACTTTTTTCTCTGAAATCTTTAGCACCTATAATAATAAGAAAACACAGCATAGACTATAATAGTCCAAATGACGAGCTCCTTCGCCCTGGGATAAAGCACTTGAAATGATAAGTGATAAATACACTTCAAGGGATCTTCAAGTTGGCCACTCCTTAATGATTTGATGGAAGCTCTGACATTCTGAATGCTTAGCAACTGAAGCTAGGTGGCAGTCCTGCTTAGGCAATTAAAGGAGACACCATACAGACAATTATAAAAGAAGAGCCATACAGAAGAAAACCAAAAAGAACTTACCACTGATTTAAAACCAGCATGGGATAAACCGGGCAAAACAAACTTGCTAACATCTTGCCTTTATATGTATAATGTTCCTCAATAAAGTTGGGGAATTTCCAAAAAATCATGGGCAACTCTTGAATGTTTCCGATCGCCATAACCTCTTCACATTTCAAGTTTCTAGAGACTGCCCTATCTTACCTCTTCCCCTTAGGCATATGTCTCCAAATGGACACTGGCTATTCACTTACCCTTATTTTTATAAAATGAGTAAGTGTGAATGGGCCTCCCCTGGTGGCGCAGTCGGTTGAGCGCCACACTGTTAAGCTGTCCGCAGCCTCTGCAGCGCCAGCTCGATCCTGGCCGGCTGGCGAGGGTCCCACATGGTGCGGTAGACCTCTCCTGTCTCACCTGCTGCTCCCCTCAGCAGTGTATTTCATCAGTCTGCCTGTTCTGTTCCCCGCTGTCTCCAGTGAATTCTCTCACCCTCCTGCGCATCTGGCCTGTACCCCGGTTCTTGTATAAATTAATAAATAAATCTTAAAAAAAAAATAGAGTTTAAAAAAAGATGAGTAAGTGTGAAGAGGTTATGGAGAGTATTGTGAAACACTGGAAATAGTAATGCATGCAACACATGTCCAAACCAGTGACAGAATGTGATTATTTTAAAAGGACATCACTTGTATATCTATAAGGATGTTTATCAACATATTAATAGCATTTATCTCTAGGTCAGAGGATATGGGGAGGTTTTATGTTCTTTTTTATATTTTCTGTCTTGTTTAACTTATTTCACAATAAGCATATGTCCTTTTATTTAAAATTTCACTGTTTTTGTGAGTCATAATGTCCTTTAACTCACTAATGTCCATCGGTGATTAGATAATTAGCAGATCATGACTGTTTTCTGTCATGTTTGTTCTTAGCCCAAGGCCTGCTTTACTTTAATTGATGGCTCCCTAATTAGAGTTGTTAATGGATGATTCCAGTGTCTTCATACATCAATAGATTGTGCTTGTACACACTCTAATGTGGAAACCTAATCAGAAGTTGAAACTTTTGTTTGTTTGCTATTGTTTTGGGGACTACCCAAGATGAGGCTAGGGTATATTGACTTGGGTAAATATCATATTCTTAAAGTATTTAGCAAACTATTACATAGATTAGATGCAATTTTAGAAATTATAGAACAAATTGCTTTATTGAAGCTCAGACTTATTTTGTGATTTTTCTAAACACATATTCATTTAGCTATTTGAATTAAGTACAGTACATTAAGAAATCAAGTTAGGAGTATAACTGATGGTAAGAGTTGAGTATCCCAAGTACTACTGATGAATTTTTCTTAAAATATTGCTTCAATGTACAACCAGATATTGAGTGGGAATTTCCTGTGGTTCTGAAATTACTTTTAAGGCACAAAGTTGGTTACAAAAGACTAATACCCTAAATCCAAGTTATTCAAGTCATCTAGATTTGGGAATAGTATAATCAGGGGCTCCCTGGTAGCGCAAGAGGTTAAGATGCAACCTATGAAGCTGTCTGCAGCCACTGCAGCATGAGTTCAATCCCTGACCAGGGAGCTACCCACAGGGTGCAACAGACCTCTCCTGTCTCACCCGCTGTTCCTCTCAGCAGTGTATTTCAGTCAATCCGCCTGTTCTCCCCACTCTGTCTCTGGTGAATCCTCTCACTCCCCACACCACTGGCCTGTACCCCAGTTCTTGTATGCATAAATAAATAAATCTTAAAAAAATAGGTATACTCACCCACTGCAAAGAAAATGAACATTAAAAAAAAAAAACCAGATACTACCTCTACCCACCCTACCCCATATCTCTCCTAGTCGGCATAAAAGAAAATTTGGGAGCAAACCCATGGCCTTTTAGTACCTGAAAAGTGAGCTTTTTGGAACTTCACTATGCCATATATTTTATCTTTGATTGGGCCGGATGAGGTTGCTTCCCTTTTTCAAAGCCAAGATGGGGTCTTCAAGAGAATTATTCAAAAAGTTATAGATGCCTATCACAAAAGGATACTATAATTTCATTCTCTCATTGCTGTCTCCTTAATCAGAAGATTTGCTGGTATTTCCCTGTACTACTAGAGCAGAGAAGTGAGAACTGGGAGGAATTGGCAAGTGGCAACTACCTAGCAGAGTGGATTCCAAGAACAAACTCCAATTAAGCTCGTATTTCCTGGTAGGGACAGAAGATAGACCCCACAGGAACAGAGAGAAGATGCAACAGGGAGTTTCAGTCCTGCAGCATAGGAGGAAAGAGACTTCGCTATAAAGAAACTGTCTAGAATATAGCCAAGAGATGAGATATGAAAATCATAAAAGAAAGATTAAAAGACTGGAAGAAAGTCTATTTTAATATAATTTAATTATATCTATTTTACATCATTGTTCATTTTTGTTCAATGTTTGCTTTTTCCTCTCAGGTGTAGTCCCCATAAAATTCCCACCTCCAATTCACCCGTGCACCATCACCATAGTCCCCTGTGCTCTTCTTTCCCCTGCTGTGATCCCTCTCTCTTGCCCTCCCCTGCAGAATGTCTCTGATTTATAGTAGCCTGCCATTTTTTAAATTATTTTCCCCCCTGTTCCCTTACTTGGTTCTCCTATATTATTCCTATAAGTGAAACCATCTGATGTTTTCTTTTTTCTTCTGACCTATTTCACTGAGCATAATCCCTTCTAGCTTTATCCATGTTGCTGTGAATGGCATTAGTGTAACTTTTTGATTGCTGAATAGTATTCCATTGTGTATATGTACCACATCTTCTTGATCCAGTCATCTATTTTTGGACATTTGAGCTATTTCCAAATCTTACCAGTTAAAAATAGTGCTGCAATAAACATAGGGGTGCAGGTATCCTTTTGAATTAATGTTTTTGTGTCCTTTGGGTAGATTCCTAGGCATGGAATTGCTGGGTCATATGGTAGCTCCATTTTTAGTAGTTTGAGGAAACTCCTCGCAGCTTTCCATGGTGGTTGGACCAGTTTGCACACCCACCAGCAGTGTAGGAGTGTTCCCTTTTCTCCATATCCTCGCCAACATTTGTTGTTACTAGTTTTTTTTTAATATGTGCCATTCTCACTGGTGTAAAGTGGTATCTAATTGTGGTTTTGATTTGCATTTCCCTGATTATAAGGGATGTTGAACATTTTTCTTATGCCTGCTGGCCATTTGCATGGAGGAAAGTACTATTTAAAGTGATCATGATTGAGAATATCCTAGAATTGTTGACAGACACCAAATCTCATTATGAAATCTTAATGCTACCAAAAAGGATAAATAAAAAGAAAAACACACCTTCATATATCTTAGTGAAAGTACAGATTAACAAAGAGAAAGCCAGAGAAAAGATTAAATCACTTATAAAGGAATGGTTATTACATTCATAGCCACAATTGAAGCCAGATGGCAGTGGAATAATATATTTAGCATTCTGTGATTAAATAACAGTAAATTTAGACTTTTGTACCAACAGAAACTATATATCTATAGTACTATCTTTGATTGGTTTGGGATTCAAGGCTGTGCTAGCCCCATCAAATTTTTCTCAAAGATAGTACAAGAATGGAAAATTACCAGTTATTCTCATTGCTGAATATAGATGTAGGAAACCCAAAGACTATATAAACAAACTGAATTTAGCCATGTTTAAAAAGATGATCGTGTTTTGTTTACTTTAGGAATGAAAGATTGATTTGATAATAGAAAACTGATCAATGTAATTTCACTGCAGTGACTATTTTTTATTTATTTACTTTTTTGCATTTTTTAAAATTTATTTTTTTATTTTTACATTCCCCATACAATTGCAACCCCCTGATTTTGACCCCAGTCCCTCCTTTCCCCGCCCCCCACAAAGTGTGTCTCTGGTTCATAGTTGTTTGTTGATTTTGATTTTTTTCTTTCTTATAGTTATTCTTTCTCCTGGTCCCTTATTTAGGTTTTTGAGATTCCTGTTAAGAGTGAGACCATCCGGTATTTTTCTTTTTCTTCTGGCTTATTTCACTGAACATGATCCCCTCCAGCGCCATCCATGTTGCTGCAAATTGCATGTGTTTATCTTTTTTGAATGCTGAGTAATATTCCATTGTGAATATGTACCACATCTTCTTGATCCAGTCATCTATTTTTGGGCATTTGGGTTGTTTCCAAAGCTTAGCTATTGTAAATTGTGCTGCTATAAACATAGGGGTGTAGGTGCTCTTTGGAATTAATGTTTCTGTGTCCTTTGGGTAAATACCTAGGAGTGGAATTGCTGGATCATATGGAAGCTCTATCTTTAGTAGGTTGAGGAATCTCCATACAGCTTTCCATAGTGGTTGGACCAGTTTGCACTCCCACCAGCAGTGACAATTTAAAGATGAAAAACCATATGGATACAGAAAATGGATCTGATAAGAAAGGCAATATATACTCATGATCATAACACTCAACGAAATAGAAATAAAAGGATCTTCTCTAACCTTCCTGATAAAGGATATCTTTGAATATTGACAGCAATTATTGCACTTAATGGAAATAAATCAAAAGGATTACCTTTACGATCAGAAAACAATGGAGTCTTTTATTCACTTCTATTCAGCATTATACTGGATATCCTAAATAGTGTAACAAAAGAAGAAAAAATATTTTTAATATGTAAAAATTGAAAAGGAAGGAAAGCTGTCATTATGACAGATACAATTATCTATGAAGAAAATCTACTATAGTTTTAAATTTATTAATTAAGAAGAAAGTTTGACAGCTTTCCTGAATTTAAAATAATGTATAAAATTCAATTTTGCATTTCTACAGTCAATCGTTTATCTGTTGGAAGATGTATCTCTTTACTTGAGTTTTGTTAGTAATTTTATTGCTTAATTGCCGTATATTACAGCATTTATAGTCTACCATATTACTTTAGTGTTAGATATAGATTTAAGTGAAGTTAATGTCCACTGCTGCTTCATCGGCCATAGAGTCTCTAACTTTTATTTGAGAAAATTCTCATTTTAGTTTCACCAAGATTTCAAAGGAGTATTTTTTCTTGAATTTTTGTATATCTGAAAATATTTGTCTGTTGGCTCTGTACTTGAAATGTATTTTAGCTGGTTATAATATTGTTATGACTCTTTTCCCCTTAGAAGTGTCTAGGCATTGCTCTACTGTCTTTTAGGGTTTAATATTACTGTGCAGAAGTCAGAAGTCAACCTGGTTTTTATCTTTGTAAGTGGGTTTATGGTTTAAAGCCCATAAGAAAGCTTCTTTATTTTTGATGTCTAGAAAATTTACTAGGATATGTTTTAGTTTTTGCTCATTCTGTCACTCAGGATCCAGTCATAAAAGCAGACATAATACTGGGTATTTCAACAGAAAGGATTTAATATTGGGAATTTTTTGCACACATATGAGAGGTTTGAAAGAATAAAAGGAGATCACTGGAAGAACCCAAAGATAATACCCTCAGGAAACAGCTATCACTTCTAAGTCTGAGGAAACAAAGGCTAGAGATGACCAGAACCTGGAATTTTTGAGGAAGGAACTCCTATACTCAGAGGGTGCTGCCTGGCTTGTGATATCATTTCGGGAGCTTAGAGAGACCCTGCAGAGCTGAAACTCAGATCTTTGAAGAGAGTGTACTTCTGACTGCTGTTGTTATCTTTGAAGGGGCAAGGTTAGTCTGTTGTGGGAATGCCTAAAGCTGGAGATAGTGCCTTTGTTAGGTTTTTGCTGACAGGAGCACCATGCAAACAGGAGGAAGGATGTTCCCTCCTCCAATATTCCAATATTACTCTAGTGCCCCCTATTGGCAGGACCTAACCAGTGACTAGCTGGCAAATGAAAAATGTAATAGCAGTTTCAGACTCAGCATCACCAAGTGCAATATAGAAGGGTATGTTTGGAGCCGTGAGATTAAATCTTGGCATACTCATCTTTACGGCTAGATGGTACCTTGGGATCAAATGTTCCTGAGATACAGTAATGCCATTCCCATTCGTATATTCAAGACTCCTTTTATTTCAGCAATGTTTTCTTGACTTACATCTGTGAATTTTTTTTTCTAATCCATTGTTCAGTCCATAAATTCTTTTCATGTGGGCCACAGACATACCATATGGCTAAATTAATTCCCAGTTTGTTCATCATAGCAGATACGAACCTAGCAGCAGAAAAGTGTTTACATAGAGTACCATGGTTCTGCTTAGCTTCCAGAGCTCACCAGCACCACCACTAAGCACAAAACTGGAGGACACAACTGCCCGGGTCAATGTGTGCCCAATGTAGGGTCTTGATAAATCTAAGAAGCTTAATTTCATGTTTTTAACCCATGATGAGTCCTTGAGAAAATACTAGTAATATTGTAAGAATAGCTTTACTCTTCTTATCCCCAGGTCCACTTTAAAACCCCTAATTCCTCCTCCTGGTGTCTGAGAAAAGAAATGCAAACAATAACAACAAAAATATATGGAGATAAAAATAATGTAGCGATGGGTTTTAAGATTCTATCATTTCTGGTCCCCTTTAGATCTTTGGACTAACAATCTTGTCCCCAAATCTTTACCTTTATAGATATCAAGAATGACTGGGCACCTGAAGTTCGATTGAGTGATATTTTATCTGTTTTGCTGGTACAAACTTTAGTTAGAAACCAAACATGGAATAAGGAAATTGCATTTTGTTTTAGGATGATCGCCATAATGATGAGTGTGGTGGGTGGATTTGTGGATTTGTGACTAACTGAAAAGTTAGTCAGACATCTGCTATTCTTCACCCTGATATAGTCATCTTTTCCATATTACTCTCTCAAATGGCAAGCTTCATCTAAAATTAGTCACTTTACTAAAGACACCATTTGAGCAACAATTTGAGAGATTCTAAGCTTAAAGGGAATGGGTGAGGGAATGATAACTACATCAACTACTGGAAGCTATAATGAAAGAGTTTATTTATTGGACTGGCGCCTGCCAGGACAGGAAGAATACCTGTGTTTTTCTGACTTCACTCTCTTCTGGTGACACTTTAGACCTGGTTCCATCAATTTATATTTTTAGTTACTCTTGTTTTATTGTCCCTTCCCCTCCTTCCATTTGTAGGCCTAAACTGTATTAAAAATATTTATATCCCACCTCCCACAAGTTTCCCAACTCACTGTAATCAAAGTTCTTGAGGGAAATTCTCATAGCCTTCTGATTGCTTATCCCCTTGGAATGCGGATCCTATTTCTCCCTCCCCACTGAAACTACTCACCAATGTCCCATACGACCTGCTAATTGTTAATCCCACTGCTGTTGTAACAGGGTGGTCCCCAGGAAAGGGGGAGGTTCCAGGCTCCTGGCCCCACCCAAGGAAGGGTAGAGCTGAGCTGGGATAGAAGAAGCTGCAGAAGAGACTGAGAAGGAAAGAAGCAGGATGGAGAGCCAGGAGGAGACCTGGAAGAGGCACATGGAGCTGAGAGACATGTGAAGAAACTACACTGGCCTTTTGGTGTGGACTGGTTGAAACAGATGTGGGTGAGAGACCCATGGGGAGGTGACAATGGTGGTTTTTGTCTTGATTTTAATTTTGCTCTTTTCCTCCCAGACTTGTCTGGTTGTTTCTGATCCTTTTCTGTGGGTCCCCACTGGAAGGTGCTTTGGACTTGTGGCAGGCTTTGGGGTCTCGCTCTGGGCCAGTCCTGCTTGGGTGGAATTTTACCCACGAGGGGATGGGTGACTTTGGGTGCTTGATTTAGAAACTATATTCTTTGCCTTTCCTGTATTGTTTCCTAATTGTATTAAAGTTCCTTTTCATTAAAGACTCATATGTTTTGTGTTGATGCGGCAGATGGCAGAACCTCTTTAGAGCAGGCAGGTTTGCGGGGCCTGGGATGCCTCTCTTCCTGCCCTATAACACTGTCTCCTAATTCCTTTCCATCTCTAACCATCTTTTCATGTTGTTATCCTTCATCACCTTTCTTCACCTGACTTTCACGACACTGAGATTTCTTCATTCTATTTCTAGTATATGTGCTGCCGAAGCGAGCACTTCATTCTATTTCTAGATATGCCTCTGCCTTCTGCATTCATCTTCTTTCCCTTTTCACTCCTGAAGGCTTTTCAAAACTTTATCATTGGTTGTTATTTTTTTCTCTCTCTTGAAACTTTTTTTTAAGATTTATTTATTTATTTATACAAGCACTGGGTACAGTCAGAAGCGTGGGAGGGTGAGAGAATTCACCAGAGCCAGAGAGGGGAACAGAACAGGCAGACTGACGAAATATACTGCTGAGGGGAGCAGTGGGCGCAGCAGGAGAGGTCTGCGCGCCATGTGGGACCCTCACCGGCGTCTGGGGATCGAACTGGTGCTGCAGAGGCTGCGGGCTGCTGCACTACCAGGGGAGGCCCTCTCTTTTGAAACTTAATGAGTTCATCAATGACCATGCTTCCATCTACCCTACCCACATCTCTTAATTCAATTATTTCCTGAAAGGCTATCACTCCCTGTATAATGCAACAGCTTCTCAAATTCACAGGTCCCAAGGTAAATGCAATATCTTTTCCCACACATTACATCTTTTTTTCAAACAATATTTAAAAAAAATTATTTATTTACACATACAAGAACTGGGGTGTAGGACAGAGGTGTGGGGGTGAGAGGATTCACTAGAGACAGAATGGGGAGCAGAACAGGCAGACTGAATGAAATACACTGCTGAGGGGAGCAGCGGGCGAGTCAGGAGAGGTCTGCTGTGCCATGTGGGTTGCTCCCTGGCTTACCAGGGATCGAACTCATGCTGCTGAGGCTGCGGACAGCTTTACAGTGCTGTGCTTAACCCCTTGCACCACCAGGGAGGCCCCACACACATTATTTATTATTGTAAAGGCTTAAGGCCTGTTCTTCATTCCTTTCCATATCTAATAGACTGCATATCTGTAAGCTCTCTGCCTCAGCAATATGTGCATCTGCACCCTATAATCAATTCTTACCACCACGGCCCTGTTCCTAATCCTCACAATCAATAATTTGTCTATTGTCATAAGCATCTAATTTCTCTTCCCCTACCATTTCTTATTCTAATCCATCATATTCAGCAGTCAACTTCAATTCCTAGGGTAAAGCTATGATCTTTCACCTACTCAGAAACTCTCAGTAGCTCCCCAATTCCTCCTCAGTTGAGAACAAACTTACCATCTCCACAGTCAATTTTCTTTGTCATCTGTTCCCAGTTCACTTTTGCTCAGCTTTCTCTCATCTACTCTTCGTATACCCTGCAAGAAAACTGAATTACTTGTTCCCTAAACCTGTCCCCAGATTCCCTACCTCCGTGCTTTTGTTCATACCACTTTTCTCAGCTCTGCTTGTCAAAATCCTGACCAATATTCAATTTGAATGCTCTCTCTTCTCTCTTCTTTTGCAAAGACCTGGTGGAAACCTCTGCCAAGACCCCATGTGAAACTTCAGTTACAGCAATTACTGCATCTTGCATCTAATTATAGTTTTCTGTGATCTTGTTTTGGCTCCCTGCTCAGACTAGAACGTCTGTTTTTTTTAACTGGGTCACATATTGGGCAACATCAACACACCGCCCAGATCTCTTTGTGAGCATGCCCTCCACCCATGTCAATGATCTGTGAAATGCCAGGCCAGTACCTGTGGCAACTCTTCTTCAGATAGCTGCCCTAACCTAAGGCTTATAGAGAGTCAGTGAGCTATTGCTGGGAGTTTCTACTATCCCTCCAACCCCGCTACTCCCCCACCTCCCCACTCCCCCACCTCATGAACCCTCCCAACTCCCTTACCTCTTCAACCCCCATCTGCCTACTCCAGGGTGAGCAGCTGTTAACCAGTGACCAGAGAGTGTGGGAGTATGAAAACACAGCTGCCTGACCTCAAGATGATATAAATTGGAGGTCTAACTCACACTGAGAGCTCCCCTGCAGGATCGGGCTGAATTTATCCCTTGCAGTTTTTATTTTTTTACTGTGTTTCCGCCTTGTCTACTTTCCTCTTCTTCCTGCTCCCTGCTCCATCAGCCTATCTCTCAGGATGCTACTTGGGAAACCTAACTTAGACAAGGAAGAGCTTTGAGCATCTATCATGTGCCAAAGTACCATGTTAATATAAGCATGAATTATTTCATTTAAATTTAAATCTCACAATCACTCTGCGAGCTAAGTACTATTATTATTTTGAATTAACAGACGAGGACACTGGAGTTTAGAGAAGCTATTGTAATTTCCTTTTCGAGGCTATATAACAAGAACATAGCAAGGCCAGGAATCCAAACAAAGCTTCAGAGGCTGCGCCACTAACAGCTTTGCTATGCTCCTCCTGAAGCTATTCCATGGAAGGGAGACATCTAAGAGGTCACCTATGACCCCCACTTCCTGCAATCCCCTGCCCTCGAATGTGAACTGGACCTAGTGGTTTGTCTCTAACAAGTAGAATATGGCAGAGTGAAGGCATAGCACTCCCATGATTAGTTAGACAAGACTGTGATTTGCCTTATGCTGGCTGGCTATCTTGATGGCTTGGATGAAGCAAACTGCCACGTTGGGAAGGCCCATGAGGCAGGGAATTGAGGGTAGTCTCCACTAAGAGTCTGAGAGAAACCGAGGCCCTCAGTCCAGCCCTAGCACCTGCAAGAAACTGAATCCTGCCCACAAACATGGGAGCAGACTCACAAGTGAATCCTCCCCTGCTGCAACGACAGCTACAGTCCACCTCTTGACTGTACCCCATGAGAAACCCTGAACCAGAGGACTCCGCTAAGCAGTTCCTCAATTCCTGACACACAAGAATTGGGAGAAAAGAAAGGTGTAGTATTAAAAAGAGAAAACCAAAACATTGATGCCTGGAAAGCAGAGGAGTCCGTCTTATTTTGTGTAACACTTGCAAATTCTGACTCAGCAACTAACCAACAGAAATATTTGCCAGTGATCTATCACCTCCGCTGATTTCACAGTCTCATCAACTTAGCTGATCTGGTGACAATACACCACTGGGAAAGCATTAACTTTCCCATGTGACTGGTAGTTGGTGCCTTTAGAACCAAGCAAACAACAATAAAGAGTGAGGATTGGGTAAAGGAATTGTTTTAAAACACCAGGAATAAGCCTTTGGTTTTGTGCTTGTTTCAATCAATCAGTCAATAAGGGGCAATACAAATTGGGCACCAGCTGGCTTATTTTGCAATCATAAGCAAAGTTATGTTCAGTGCCTCCCAGTCAACATCTTGTTTGCCAATTTGTGCCTCTCCCTGCCCCTGCATCCCCACCCACATACACCAAGCAGTTATGTAAATGGACATCAGTTAAGGATGCTGTCTCCAACTCTATTCCTCTTGTTGCCATGGGATGATAGAAGAAAACTCAAAGAAGATTGAAGTAAAATTGAAAAATATGCAGCCTTGCAACTTCCACAGCAAGAAAAGCTAATCATGCAATGGGTGACACTGAGCAACAGTGAGCCCCAACGATGGTAAGAATAGAAAAAGGCCAGGAGATGAAGGCTATTGCATAATGTCCTTTGATCCACAGGGAAAATGCACACTTTCTCCATCCTTTTCAAACAAAGATTGACAACTGATTTGTGCACAATTGTCCTAGTTTTAGCACGGAAAGTACTGTGTCCCAGCAAACAGCTCAGTCCCTGGCAAACCAGAATGGTTTGGTCACCCTAGCAACAATCATGAACTCTCAAAGGGCTATGATCTCGCTGATGTTTGCTTTTTAATTGGAGGGGTCAGTAAAAAGCTGTTTTCTTTAACTTTTCACTTTGAGAGCTATATTCTATGGGTAAAGATAATTGTTAAGGCAGTGCCATAAATTCTATTTCTTCCACTAAAAAGTGAAAAAGGCAAAGACGTTACTAATTTTATTCAGATGCTATGTTTGAGATGAAAGGTAGGAGATGAGGTAGGGGAACCAGCTTGGAAAACAGAAAGCTATCAAAAATGTCTACTAAGAGCACATTTAAATTCATTGGTACATTATTGATTGGTGGAATTCCTTGGTTGAATACAAAGGCACAAGTTAATTATGTTTGTAGTGACTTTTTACCCATAGAGATCTGGGCCTAACAATTTGCAAATTTTACAGCTAGAAAATAACTTGGGGGTTATCAAATCCAAACTCTTACTTTTCAGATAGCATTTGAAGAAGCTTAAGTTTTCATTTTTACTGCTACCTTATTCTGTTACAGAATACCAGTTTGGGGAGCTCTTAATAGGTATTACATAGTAAATGGGTTCCTTGATCACACAAATTTGGGAAATAACGAAGTAAGCAATGTCATTCTCTGGAAAGCTCTGTCATTCATCTAGTCAGGATGTGCACTGTGAATCTACCTGACTTGACCATATGTATGTATATTCCTCTCTCTTTCCCTCCATTCCTCTCTATGTATTTTGGTTTTTGGAAATCTGATTTATATTTTGAGTTTTTGTTGGTGAATTGTTACAAGGGAAAAATAAAAACTTAACAATGATATCTGCGACAAAACTTTGTTTCTTGAAAAACAGATGACTTTCACTTCATTTAATTTGTAAATGTGAAGAATTTAAAACATAGGAAAGTGGGTAGTATAATGAGCCCCCTTATACCATCACCCAGAATGAACGAGTATCAATACATGGTCGCCCTGGGTCATCACTGCCCTTAACCAATTCCCCCCTCTCACATTGCTGGATATATTTGAAGCAAATATCAGATAATCGTATCATTTTATTAATAAATATTCAAAATGTATCTCTGAAAGATAAGAATTATTTCTAATATAATTGCAATGCCAGTATATAAAAAATTAATAATTTTTAGTGCTATTAAATATTCAGTCACTATGCAATCTTATAAAGTCAGATGAATTGACACCTTAATGATAATACATTTTCCTAACCAGAACATGGTATGTCTTTTTATTTGTTCGTGTGTTTTTGTGCATTTCAGAAGTGGGTTGTATATATTTATTTTATGTGTATTATATATATAAAAGTTATATACAATGAAATTTATAATAAATATAAATGTATAATCATACAAGTATATAATAATATATGATCATACATGATAGAACTATAAATTTATCATTATGTAATTAAATATATAATACATATGTAATGAAAAACATGTTATTTCTCATATGGCTTTTTTATTTTATTATTATTTTTTAGAGATTTATTTATTAATTTATACAAGCACTGGGTACAGTCAGAAGCACGGGAGGGTGAGAGAATTCACCAGAGCCAGAGCGGGGAGCAGAGCAGGCAGAAGGACCAAAGTACACTGCTGAGGGGAGCAGCGGGCGGCAGGAGAGGTCTGCGCGCCATGTGGGACCCTCCTCCGGTGGCCAGGGAGCAGCCGGGGATCGAACTGGTGCTGCAGAGGCTGCGGGCAGCTTCGTAACCCAGCGCTCAACCGTTGCGCCACCGGGGAGGCCCTCTCATATGGCTTTTATACATAGTAAAAATAAGTTTTCATCAGGCCTCCCCGGTGGTGCAGCAGGTTGAGCGCTGTGCTGTGAAGCTGTCTGCAGCTTTGGCAGTGTGGGTGTGATCCCGGCAGGCAGGCGAGAATCCCACATGGTGCCGCAGACCTCTCCTGTCCCGCCTGCTGCTCCCCTCAGCAGTGTATTTCTTCAGTCTGCCTGTTCTGTTCCCTGCTCTGTCTCTAGTGAATCCTCTCATCCTCCCGTGCATCTGGCCTGTACCCCAGCTCTTGTATAAAAATAAACAAATCTTTAAAAAAAGTAAGTTTTCATCTAGGTAGTATAATTTATTCATTTTGGCATCTTCTTTGCTGTTTCACATGGGGTCTTCTCTTTCATTATGTTTTCTTTTCTTTTTTAAAGATTTATTTTTTATTTATACAAATAAAAGAGCTGGGGTACAGGCCAGAGGAGTGGGAGGGTGAGAGTATTCACCAGAGACAGAGCAGGGGGGAAAACAGGCAGACAGACCAAAAGCACTGCTGAGGGGAGCAGCCGACATGACAGGAGAGGTCTGCTGTCCCATGTGGGAATCTCCCTGGCCGGCTGGGAATTGAACCCCTGCTGCAGAGGCTGGGGACAGATTCACAGCGCTGTGCTCAACCTGCTGTGCCACTGGGGAGGCCCTCATTATGTTTTCTTTTTTATTTTATTAATTTATATATATTTTACATCATTTTTCACTTTTTTTTTTTTTTTTACAATGTTTGCTTTCTTTTCTCAGGTGTAGTCCCCACAGAATTTCCACCACCGGTTCACCCGTGCACCATCACCATAGTCCCTTGTGCTCTTCCTGCCCTCGTTTTGATCCCTCTCCCTTCCCCTCCCCTGCAGAATGTCTCTGATTTATAGTTGTCTGTTTATTTTTGTTTTGTTTGTTATGTTTTCTTATTGTTATTATTTCTTCCCTAATGCCTTATTTGGTGCCCCTATATTCCTCCTACAAATGAGCTATCACCTTACCCAGTAAGAATGGCTCATGTTTAAAAAAACTAGCAACAACAAATGTTGGCGAGGATGTGGTGAAAAGGGAACTCTTCTACACTGCTGGTGGGAATGCAAACAGGTCCAACCACTATGGAAAGCTGTATGGAGGTTCCTCAGACTACTAAAAATGGAGCTACCATATGACCCAGCAATTCCACTACTAGGGATATACCCAAAGGACACAAAAACACTAATTCAAAATAATACCTGTACCCGTTTTTATTGCAGCACTATTTATAATAGGTAAGCTTTGGAAACAACCCAAATGCCCAGAAATAGATGACTGGATCAAGAAGATGTGGTACATATACACCATGGAATATTACTCAGCATTCAGAAAAGATAAACTCATGCCATTTGCAGCAACATGGATGGAGCTAGAAGGGATTATGCTTAGTGAAATAACTCAAAAGGAAAAAGAAAAATATCAGATGGTTTCATTATGTTTTCTAATGTGGTATTACTTGTATACATGAAGTTTATTAATTTTAATTATCTTTATTATGATATAATTATACGCAACAGCACACACAAGTTTTAAGTGTAGCATTAAGTGAGTTTTAATAAAAGTATATAACTAGGTCTCCCCTGGTGGCGCAGCAGTTGAGCGCTGGGCTGAGAAGCTGCCCGCGGCCTCTACAGCACCGGTTCCATCCCTGGACTCCGGCGAGGGTCCCACATGGTGCGCAGACCTCTCCTGCTGTGCCCACTGCTCCCCTCAGCAGTGTATTTTGTCAGTCTGCCTTTTCTGCTCCCCGCTCTGGCTCTGGTGAATTCTCTCACCCTCCCAAGCTTCTGACTGTACCCAGTACTTGTATAAATAAATCTTTAAAAAATAAAAATAAAAAACTATACATCCAACCCCATTATTGATTTTATATATTGATTTTATAATCTGCTAATTTGCTAAATTATATTTTTTACAATATAGTCTCAAAGTTCTTACTAGCTTTGAGACCTGCTAGGTCAGTTATTTAAAAACACATCACATTCCAATTGCTTTTTATTTGGGTTTTTACTTCTTACTCAATTCACAACACCAAAAAGATTCTCCAGTCAATGCTGTCATAGGAATAGAGTCAATATCAAATTCTGACTGCTCCTAGAGGTTTCAGTTGTTTGTACAGGCATAAAGAAACATGATCCTTTTTGCAACAGGTGTCATGCTAAATACAAGTTTACTGGTGTTAGCAGCTAATAATAATTGGAATGTGAGCTGACTCAAGAATAGATATCCGACTGGTTATTATTTGCTTCAGAGACACAGGCTCAAATGTTCTTCTGGAGTCTCAGCGGGTCCATAACCTGGATGTCTAGATGAATAAGTTTATAGCCACACTGTGGACTAAGGTTGTCATTACTCAGAGGATTCCAATGACCACTGTCTGGAAAAATGTGTTTACTAAGCTCCAGCTGTTGTACTTATGAAAGTTTGGAAACTATAGTGATTGACAATGGTCTCAGCGCCCCAAAAATGTGATGGATTTTTTTTGAAAGTTGAAAGGCATCCAACTCACCCACCAAACTGAGACCAGAACCAGGGCAGCAGCTTCACATAAGTGTCAAGGCTTTGCAGACCAAGTCTCCTCTGGGGTCATCAGCACCACGAGAATAGACTGGAACCTACCGAGGGGCTAGAGACTGAACAATATATGGAGCAAGGTGGTAAGGGTAGAGGGATGAGGCATAGTGGTTAAAAGATGAAACAATGGATTCTTCCAGAAGTTGCCTAAATTGAGACTAAAACTCATAGTTTATCACTTAATCTTTGTCTTAATTTTGGAGTCTGAAAATACAAACCCTGAACAAGGATTTGGGTGCAAGTAGTTTATTGTGAGAAAGAGTATGAGCTCCAGAAAGAATCAATAAATGAAAGGGTTACTGCTGGGGACGATCAGGGTTCCATTCATTGGGTGCTTTCTGAGATACTGTGTAATATATGCCTCAGAATTATCCTACTGAGAGCTGAGGACACCGAGATATTTATACACTAATTCCTGTCCCTTATCGGTTCAAGGTCACTGTGAGGCATGGGGCAAAAGTTAAGACTTTCTACTTTTGAACTTTCCCACGTGCAGACTGAGCATGCTATGTGACCAGAGAACCGGACAGTGCCCTCTGAAAAAGGGTTTTATGGGAACTAGTGTCAGGACAATTTCCAGACTAGAAGCAGCAGATGTGGGTGTTATCATTCTATATCGTCTGTGTTGCTCCCTCTCTCTCTTTTTTTTTAATGTGCGAGTTTCATTTCATTAACAGGAATGTACACTCTCGGAGTGCATGAGCCATAGTTTACATTTGCACTACTTCCACCATAAATTCTGGTTAGCGTCTTTCTACTGAGGGATTAAATCCACCAAGCCCACCAGCCCCTGGGCCTTGCCCAGCTTTCTGCTTCAGATTGCTCTTTCCAATCCACTTTTTCATGCCAAACACTCCAGTGATTCCATTAACCACTAGTGCCCCTCTCTGTCCAGAACACCTCTTCTTTCCTTGTCCAATTGTTCACCAATGATCATCTTTCAAGATCAGCTAAACAACTCCTCTTTCTTACAAGTGTTTCGTGTTCCATCAAAATTGAGTTAATCCTGCTTCTTTCTCCGGCCACGACCTGGGTCTTACCTCTGCTATACAATTATCAGGGTTTTTTTTACTTGTTAGCCTTGCCTACTAGGGTGTGAGCTCTTTGAGAAAGTAAACTGTGTCTAATTTATTTCTTTAACTGCAGCACTTAGCTCAGCACCTGGGGTATAGACTACTAATCGATAAAAATTATTTGAATGAATATATATTGAACACGATCAATAAATACTTCTGGATTAGATTAAACAAGAGGCTGAACACACTTGCTTTGGATTCCCGTAATACCTCTCAAATATTTCCAGATTGAATATTCCACAGAGTAGCATGTTATTGCCCTACGGTCAAACATGACCTAGAATACACATGTAATTAAACAAAATTGGAATGTTTCTCATTGCAGGGAGAAAACACACATCATGAGGGACCTTTGGGTGTCTTGGTAAAAGTATGTTAGAAAGAAGCAATTATAGGATTTGGGCTTTTTTTTTAATAGATTTTTTTAATTTAAATTTTATTTTTATATTCCCCATACAATTACAACCCCCTTATTATGACCCCAATCCCTTCTTTCCCCACCCCCCACCCACCATAGAGTGTCTCTGGTTCATAGTTGTTTGTTGATTTTGATATTTTCTTTCTTATAGTTATTCTTTTTCCTGCTCCCTTATTTAAGTTTTCTAGATTCCTGCTATGAGTGAGACCATCCGGTATTTTTCTTTTTCTTTCTGGCTTATTTCGCTGAGCATGATCCCTTCCAGCTCCTTCCATGTTGCTGCAAATGGCATGTGTTTATCTTTTTTGAAAGCTGAGGAATATTCCATGGTGTATATGTACCACATCTTCTTGATCCAGTCATCCATTTTTGGGCATTTGGGTTGTTTCCAAAGCTTAGCTTTTGTAAATAGTGCTGCTATAAACATAGGGGTGCAGGTGCTCTTTGGAATTGATGTTTCTGTGTCCTTTGGGTAAATATCTAGGAGTGGAATTGCTGGATAATATGGAAGCTCTATGTTTAGTAGGTCAAGAAATCTCCACAGAGCTCTAGGATTTGGACTTTGGATGGATCATTTGGGAGAGGAACCAAAGCAGGAGAGACCTGCTCCGGTGCCAAAGCATTCACAAGTGTGCAATGAGAACTGAAAAGAAGGGAATAAAAGTGAAATTCAAACGGAATACTCCATTCTGCTCAGTGACCTTTCAGGTTGACAGGAGGTTTAGATCCTGAAGCTCCATATAGTACTAATGGCAAGAAATTCCTCACAAGAAAAGCAAGTAACACCAATTCTCATTTAAAGGTATAAAACCATAACATCTGGACAATTAAAATACTTAATCCAGGAGCCTCCCTGGTGATGCAGGGGTTAAAAACAGTGGTATTGGGCCTCCCTGGTGGTGCAAGGGGTTAAGCACAGCACTGTGAAGCTATCTGCAGCCGCTGCAGCAGGAGTTTGATCCTGGGCCAGAGAGCAACCCACATGGTGCAGCAGACATCTCCTGACTCGCCTGCTGCTGCCCTCAGCAGTATATTTCAGTCAGTCTGCCTGTTCTGTTCCCTGCTTTGTCTCTGGTAAGTCCTCTCACCCCAGCACCTCTGGCTTACATCCCAGATCTTGTATGAGTAAATAAATAAATCTTTAAAAAATAAAAAAAAATACTTAGTCCAGCATCAGTATCACTTGTGCAATGATGAAGTAATAGGATTTCCTTTTCCTCTGTTTCCCTGCTCTCGTCCCTTTCCCTCTTAAAAAAAAAAAAATATTGTTGACATCCTTTGTGGATATGAGGATTAGATAACATGTCTGAAAGTACATAATTTATATTCAGGTAGAAAAAAAGAATTTCAAATTTTCTTGCAGTTAAATAGTCATGAAGCCCCATACACCAAAGTCCACAGGCTCATTTAAAAGCCACTGCAATGTTTTTGAGCACTTTGAATGAGTCAGGTACTATGTTAGATGCAGTAGTTACAGATCTAAATGATCTGTGATTGACTTTCAGGAAACAACCTCTTTTTTTTTTTTAAATAGAACTTTAAACTTACGGAGAAGTTGCACCAGTAGTTCATACTTCGCACAGATTTGCCAATTATAAGTTAGAGAAACCGCCTAGCTACCTACCCCTAAATATCTCCATGTGTGTTTTCTAAAAGCAAGGACATTCTCCTACCTGTCATGCAATTATCAAAATCAGGAAATGGATACCATCATCCAATCCACAGTCCATATAAAATTTTATAAATTGTCTAAGTCTCTTAATGCCGCTTAATTTTTAATCTGTCTGATGTTTTCTCATCATTAGATTCAGAGTATAGATTTTTAGCAGGAGTATATTCTTGATTTCCAATCCCAGAATAGCTGCCCTACCCACATCTCTCCTATTTTGACCTGACAACTTGCACAGTTAGGGGAAGCTTTGAGGCCTCCTGGTGAAATGCAGATTTTTCTCTGCTTCTTCTTTTGATCCCTTATTTAGCCATCAGAATTGCTAAAAATCCTGAGGCGGATGTCTGCTTCTTGGGGAGTTTATAGTCAGCTGAAACCTTACAATTCATGCAAAATTCTTTCCTAATGTGTACCCCTCTCCCATCTCCCATGGATTAGTGCCTACTTCAGTATTATTGTGAAGAATAAATTATTCATCAAGGTGGATAAATGGCTTATGGAGACAAATGACATGACATGAATGTACTAGAAATGTTTCCATCTTCTCAATATCGTTAAAATGCAGTCCTCTACTACTGTACATTCTTCTGGAGAGGAAGCATCAACGACATAGTACTCCAAATGCAAGAGCTTTAAACAGGCCCTCAGCAAAGGAGGAGCTCAAGGTCTTAGTGATGCCTGCAGTTTTGATGTGTCTAGTTAGCCCCCGATCCCTCATGTTGACACGTCCAAGGCTAGCACAGAGTGGAAGGAGGGGGAACTGTGGGAGAAAAGAGGGGACAGAGAAGAATCCCAAGGATTGTGAACTCGGCTAAGAGCTAATTAGCTTCAGCTCTGAAATGACCCCTTTGTGGGACTTGTCCTTCCTGAGAGGTTAAAATGCTGTCATGCCTGCTTTTGACAAGTGTGGTAATTAAAACAATTAATTCAGGGTCCAAAAAAAGGTGGCTCCACTTATTTGGCTGGAAAGTGGTTCTCCTTCATTTCCTCTCCACCCTCTTCCTACTCGCTGAACATCACATTCAAGAAATGAGCAAATACCTACACTACACTTCCACACACAGGGCCTAATTAGATGGAGGAATGATCATAGATGAGGAAGATTCTAGAATCTGAAGATACCTACTTTCCAGAAACTGAGTTTGTCTTGAGATATTACTATTATAGCTCTTTACTAATTTTTGCTTGGATAGAAATCAGTTGATAAAAATTGCTATCATTTGTTGTGCATTTAGCATGTCATAACCTAAGGCTTCCCATGGTTTATCCCATTGAAGTCTCCCTAAAATCTATGAATTGGGTAAGGTTATCTCTATTATGATCATGTCCAGTTTTTTACACTTGATCTTAGTCCAATTTTTTAGATAGTAAGTGGGACCAAGAAAGGTGAAGACACTGGCCCAAAAAGAGAGTAGAGAATGGATTTGTACACACTCTGGCCCAAAGTTCAGTGCTCAATCACTGTTCTAATTGATTTGAACATAGATTAAAGGCAAGATGAGCCGATGATTGGTACCCCCAAACTCCTAACAATAGGGAAGTAGTAGAAAATTTGATTTAAAAGGCAGATTAGACATAGTAGGCCAGAATGCCTTAAAGGCTGGTATAAGGACTTTAGGCATAGCCTATAGAATCATTTATTGTAATTCTCTGAACACATGCACGCATGCACACACACACACACACACACACACAGAATTTAGCCAAAGAGGAAATTACTGTGGAATTTGTTTACAATATGTTAGAAGTTTAATGTAATCAAATTCCCATTTCCCCCCCATAAATAAATTTGTCCAAAACCTTAAGTCATTTTTAAAATCTAGGTAATATTTTATCCATATGTCTTTGAGTCATTTATTGTTTGCCCAGCAAGTTGCTCTTTTTCAAGATTTGATGGCCAAACAACATTTCAGCTTATCTGGGAGACTTAAATAAAACTTTCTTCTAAAAAAAAAAAAAAACTTTCTTCTACAACCCCATTCTTGACATCAAAAGACACTAGTTAATGGTTTGATGAACAGGTCATTGTTTGGAAACAAATGTCTGCATCCGTCTTCCCAAAATATCTGCCTCAAAGTACAGTCTTTCAATTGAGCGCGCAGCATGAGGTGAATTTTTGTCACATTCAGAATTAAGTGTTTATAGTCAAGCTAATTTGAAAATAATTTCTATTTTAAGTATATATTTTAAGTCCAGCAATACGTTTTAATGCAAACATGAACATTGTTAACCACTTCCTTATTTAGTGCCAGCTACCAGCAAATGGGCTAAACTCCTTTCCCTATAAATATTTTTTCCGGTATACAATTTCTTTTAATTATCAAAAGACTTTACATGAAAGCAGGGAGATAGTAGAGCTTCCTGGGGCTGGTAGGAGGCGAGGCGATGTGCTCGCCTTCTAGTCCCTGCGCGACCTCAGCATCTCACTCTGCAGCGGTTCCTGAAACCCGGCCCATCAGCACGATTTTTATCAACAACCTTCATGAGAAGATCAAGAAGGATGAGCTGAAGAAGTTCCTGTACGCCCTCTCTCCCAGTTTGGCCAGATCCTGGACATCCTGGGATCACGGAGCCTGGAGATGCGGGGCCAGGCTTTTGTCATCTTCAAAAAGGTCAGCAGTGCTACCAACACCCTGTGCCCCACCCCGTGCAGGGTTCCCGTCCTACGACAAGCCCATGCACACCCAGTACGCCAAAACCACTCAGATACTATTGCCAAGATGAAGGGCACTTTCGTGGGGCGGGGCTATAAGCAGGAGAAAAGGAAGCCCAAGAGCCAGAAGACCTTAGCCGCTAAGAAGGCCGTGGAAGGTGGTGCGGCCGCCATGGTGGTGGGTGCTGTCTGGAGGCCTGGCACCCCACATCCTGTATTGCACACCAGGCCAGCCACGGTACGTGCCACCTCCAAGCATGATCCCACCGCCTGTCTTAGTGCCCTGCCAGATCCCACCGAGAGCCATGCCCCCGCAGCAGCGTGTGCCGGGACAGATACCACCTAACTAGCCTCTTTCAGCAAGTCCACCAAATCACATCTTGGTCCTCATCAACCTTCCAGGAGACCATTGAGTTCATGCTGTCCATGCTTACTATTCAGAGATGCCCTGCAGGGCTTCAAGTTCACCCAGAACAATGCCATGAAGATCTCCTCTGCCAAGAAATAGCTCCTTTCCCCACGCTTGCCCATGCTCCCCTCCCCCAGCCCTCTGTGAGGCCTCGCCTTCCCCAACTTGGCTCAGTGCCAGGAGGTACTGAGGCCTCAGTACCTCAGGGGCCTTCTGGGCCTGGGTGTGTCGGTGGTCACATAGCCTTGTACTGAGTCTGTGCTCAGATACTGTACCTGGTGCTGTTAGGCCAGAGTTAAAGTGGTTTTTTGAAGTTTGGTTTTTCACCAAAAAAAAGAAAAAAAAAAGAGAGCAGGGGATTTACGTTTTCTCCTTAAATTAGCAATATAGTTCTCAATCTCTATAAAATATTCTTTTTGAAATTTTTTAAAGATTTATTTATTCGTGCATACAAGAACCGGGGTACAGGCCAGATGCGTGGGGGGTGAGAGGATTCACCAGAGACAGAGCTGGGAACAGAACAGGCAGATTGACTGAAATACACTGCTGAGGGGAGCAGCGGGCGAGTCAGGAGAGGTCTGCCGTGCCATGTGGGTTGCTCTCTGGCCAGTGGGGATCGAACTGGTGCTGCAGAGGCTGCGGACAGCTTCATAGCACTGCGCTCAACCCCTGTGCCACCAGGGAGTCCCTGCCTATAAAATATTCTATAAAATATTATAAAATATGCCTCTAATCCTTGTAAGGTGGAAGAAATGATAGTGTACCTTTAGTTTTCCTGCTCTGGGAAGGAAAGTTGCAATGGGAAAATGATTTTTCTCCACTTCAGTTGCTTGAGAACAAGTTATAACCCTGGTTTTTCAAAGTCAAAGAAAATAATACACAATTATTAGATTGCTATTTGTGAGACACAAATATGTGGATTTAGTAGAAAACAACTCACCAGATAAATGGAACACATTTTAAAAAGAATGCCATATTTTACTGCTTCTTTCTCTTGGCTTCTGGAATTTAACCTCCATTTGACCCTCCTCCATTCTAATCACTTTGGCTCTCTTAGAGCTTCCTTAATGTTCTCCTCCCTTCCACTAAAATGAACTCCAGAGCCATTTTTAATCTGCATTTTGAACATTTATTTATCTATTAATATACAACTATATTCCAGAAAGAGTTTAAGGTGGTTTAAAAGGATCCATAAAATACATGAAGAAATTGGTTAGAGAAGAACCAGGGGAACTTAATCAAAAAATGGTTATACAATCCAACTAATTTACTCTGGGTGGATTATACACTTGGCTTTAAGCTTTCTAGCAGGCCATCAGAAAAGGAAATGTCATTAGTTACATCGGTTACAGCATCCATAAAACAAAACAAACCAATAACCCAGGTGAAGCACTGTTATTCTTAACACTAAGACCAGAAAGAAATTTCTCCAGAGGTTTCAGAGGTCAGTGTAAGATACAGCAACCTAATGGGAGACACAAAGATGAATTTCAGAGTTTTTTTTTTTTTTTTTTTTTTTTGCTATTCAATAGACACTGATGAAATCGCACCAAGTCAAAAATCAGAAAAAACAATTTTTTCACGAATTTGGGGGTGGAGGGGGGTGACAATATGATAAGCTCAAGGTACTCACTCAATTTTCCACTCTGCTAGACAAAAGCCATGGTGAATTTTAGAACAATACAGTCTAATCCAGTAGCCAGAATGGTTTCACAGGAATTATTTCGAGAACTTAAACCCCTACAATCGTTGACAATTTTCTAACATGACAGAGAAAAGTTTATCAGATCCTCAATGTCCACAAGTTGGAAAAACAATTTCTTCAGAAAAAAACTTAAGAGAATCAAGCCGACTAGAAATCTTCCGTGCTAGTCTGCATGCTTCTTATATTCCTCTCCGCCTAGCTTTCCTCCCCCTCTGCAAAAAGAACTGTGTTTGTTTCCATTTGGTCCGGTCCGACGGCGTGGAGGCGGCCTGCAGGGTAGTAAAGCGCTTTGCTGCGTAAGTACCGCGCACTAGCCGATGCCTCGCGGCTGGAAACAGAGGCTCAGACAGAAATTCAGAGGCCTGGAGACTGCAGAGAGATCCCTCAAAGGTCGTTGGAGGCGCCTACTTGCGCTTTTGGGTGAGCTTTTCGAAGAGATAGTTGCCCACATCAGCCTGGGGGCTGGCCAGCCTGCGGAGGTTGGTGAGGTGGTGGCCCAACTTCTTGAGGAGATCAAGCTCCTTCTCCAGAAAGTGGCGCTCCAGGAAGGCACAGAGGGGGATGTCTGCGTGGGCAGAACCCAGGGCGTGCAGATCTAAAAGGGCCTGGTTCAGGTTCTTCTCCAGGGCCAGGGCGGCTTCCATGGCATCCACGCTGCCACTCCACTCACCTTGGGTCAGGCTGCGCTGGTTCTGGAAGAGGTGGCGGGCACCCCACAGCTTTTGCATCTGCAGGAGGAGCTCGGAGTCCTTGCACTTCTCCTCAGCTAACTCACGGAAGAAGCAGCCCAGGCCTCCCAACGCCGTATTTAGGCCTTCGAAGTAGAAGCCCAGGGACAGGTAGGAGCAGGATGCGCGTAGATGCAGGTTCACCAGGCCCTTGACTGCGGCCTCCACGCTGACGGAATAATCCTGGGAGCTCTGAGTGCTCATGGTTGCTCAGCAGTGAGGAGCGCGCCACAAAATCGGGTGTTAGCTGGGCGGGAAAGCAGGGATAAATGAGAAGATGGTGCAGGGAGTTGTGATTGAAGGGGGAGGAGCTGAAAACTTGCTACACTCAAGGGGGCGGGGTCAGGGCAGAGTAGGTCAGGCTGGGAGGGTTTTTTTTTAAGGTATATTTTTATTTATGCATATAAGAACTGGGGTGCAGGCCAGAGGAGTGGGGGGATGAGAGGATTCACCAGAGACAGAGTGGGGAACAGAACAGGCAGACTGACTGAAATACACTGCTGAGGGGAGCAGCGGGTGACACAGGAGAGGTCTGCTAGGCCATGTGGGTAGCTCCCTGGCTGGGGACCAGGACCAAACTCATGCCCAGTGGCTGGGGGTAGCTTGATAGTGCTGAGAATTAACCCCTACGCTACCAGGGAGGATTTTAGTCTGTTCTATCCTCACTGTTGAAGCATGAGACAGATCTGGGCTACTGCAGGGCACACTGTCATTCTAGATTTTGCTAAGAATTTAATTCTTCCTCTCCTCCCCCCCCCAGAGCATTTTTTAAATTAAGGTAACATTGGTTTATAATACATACGTGATTTAGGGGTACAGGTTCACATCTCTTCAGATGTATGTACCACATCACCCCTCCACCAAAACACCCATAGTTCTCCACCTCGGTTTACTGGGTCCCCTCCCCCATTTGTTCTCTGCCCTATCCTTCCCCTATTTAGCCTCAATTCTGCAGTCAGATTTGGTGTTTGTTTTGGTGCAGTTTTGTCTGGTCCTTTGTTTTGAATCCTTATATTCCACAGATGAGTGAAACCATCCAACATTTGCCTTTCTAGTAACAAAGTATAGAAATGATCCCCAAAGGATCTCCTTTTGACTTATTCTGCTTAACATAATCCCCTCCAGTTCCATCCATGTTGTTGCAAATGGTAAGAGTTCATCTCTTTTGATAGCTCAGTTGTGGTATTCCATGGCATATATATGCTTGTTTCCTAATTATTGGAAAGGAGTTTGTACTTGTCATTTTGCCTCAAGTTCAATGTCTTGCAAACACATTCCATTTCATATTCCATAGTGTGGCTCTTGTTCTCAAGTAAGGTGACAATGTAAAATATAGTCCAGACAAAAGACCTCTCAAAAGGGGTATGAAAGGAGCCGCTGTTTAACTTTTTTATTTAGGTATTTATTTTTTAGGGGGCACCATTAATAATCACACCAGGATAACAGGACTGCTCTTAGCAAACTGGAACTAATAGTCACCCTTTCAAGGAGGGATTTCGTTGCCATTTTTTAATTATACCAGTAAGACTCCCATCATAAATGTTCTATTATTCAGCCTTTGTTTTTTATTTGTTGATGCATTTATGCCTCCTAGTAAAAGTTCTACTGAATCCTGTTTATGTGATAGGTGTCTTGTTCCAAACTGGGGATTTCTTGTGATTACTCAGATATTCCACCATTAATTGAAACATATCATGAGAAATGGACACTAAAGATGAACATGTAGACTTATTAATCCTATCAAAATAGAAAATAACCCGCACAGGATGAGTTAGCCATTTTTTTTGTTGCCCTGGAAAAATCAGGGCAGGACTAGATGTTCTCACAGGGTCTCTTCCAGTTTTGTGATTCCATGCTTTGCATTTTATTTTTCTAAATACTGCTTGCCTGGGGCTGTTTCACAATTAAAATGCTTTCATGTGATTTCTATCAAACAGGAAGGCATATTCTATTCAGGGTAAACAATATTGGAAGCCCACAGAGGAGAGTTTTTCTCTAAACTTGGGACTTAGTTCTAAAGAAAAATAAAAATTCATTCTTTTGCAACTACTTTCAAAATTTTATGTTCTCTGTAGTTGAAAAAAGGCATCTCAAAATTTCAAAAAGATATCTGCCACGTCCCTTCACTGGTTAAGTTTAAATATGAACACATATCCTGTGTCCAAATACAGGCTATATTGTCATTTGTTTTCATGTAAGGTTGTCATCCAAAAGTGTTCTCATATTGCATCTGAGGTTTGCAAAAAGTTGTTCGAATTCAGGAATAGTACATTTCTCAATCCTGGAGAGAATTAATGCGCTAAAACAGGAGTACTTCTGCAACCTTCCTGGCCATGGTTCTAGAGCAAAAAAGAGGCTGGTGGGGGGAATTGAAATTTCAGAACAATCCTCTCACATACCATATAGGAGTGAAATTACATTAGATGCAGAGCTTTCCAAATGATTGCCAAGAAAATGATCATTTTCTACCATGTGCATAAACCATTAATCATATTGACCTTGTAAGACGAGTATGCTAAACTTAGAGAAAACTTCACTGTATATCGTACTATTCGTATTGCATTATGTCAGGCTCATTTAATAGATTTCAGCTTCCTACACATTCACTTATTCTTCTTGGAAAAGAAAAATATCTATATAAACCTCCCCAGATGAAATAGTGTTCTGCCTGTGCAAATGTTGACAAATCTTTCCCTCACTTTAGAGAAAAGAGAGCCAGTGTCAAAACTGTACTGTGGTGGATGGTTAAGCACATAGTCATCAGCATCAGACCAATGTGGGCTCAGATCCCAGCCTTGCCACTTACTGTAAGTGTGACTTTAGGCAGGTAGCAGAACCTCTTTGAGCCTCAGCTTTCTTGCCTGTAAAATGGGAATGTGTCATCTCACAAGTATGAGAAAACACTGCCAAACAAGTAGAAAGCCCTAAAATGAGATAGTGAAGTATCATTGATGTTTTTTTTATAAGATTTATTTGTTTATCCATACAAGAACTGGGGTACAGGCCAGATGCGCAGGAGGGTGAGAGGATTCACCAGAGACAGAGCAGGGAGCAGAACAGGCAGACTGAGGAAATACACTGCTGAGGGGAGCAGCGGGTGAGACAGGAGAGGTCTGCCACGCCATGTGGGACCCTCGCCGGCCACCTGGGTTCGAACCGGCACTGCAGAGGCTGCGGGACAGCTTCACAGAGGCGCTCAACCGCCTGCGCCACCAGCGGAGGCCCTCCTCAATCTGTTTTGCAATGAAATGGAGACTCTCTCAAATCCCAGTATCAGCGACCTGATCCCAGTATATCTTTGAGCCAAGATTCCTCACCGTAGACCTGTTTTTGCTGAAGCACTATCCTGTGTGGTGATGTCTTTCAAGTAGGAAAACACAAGAGGCACAACTTTGGGTGTCTAAGATCTAATTCATTTAAAACACGAGCAAAGCCAGCTTCCTTATTTCCCTTGGCTAAGTGAGATCCACTGCCCTCCCCGAGGTCTTTTGTGGCCCTGTGGGGTGTAGATGCAGAGGGAGCAGTACGTAGGTGGCGGAGATCTATTTGTTTCTCATTTCTCCAGTCCAAAATAATTATCCACTAAGCAAGAAACACCTAATGAACACCTAATTTTAGGAAAGGGTCAGATTACAGAATGTCTCATGTGAGCGGAGGAATTCACTTTCCACTTCATCATGGACTTCGCATGTTGATGTCTTGGGTCAGATGCCCCAGAAACAGACCCTGAGATGAGGACTCCCACGCACATGATTTACTGGGGAAGTTACTCCCCGGGGAGACCAGAAGCTTGAGGGCAAAAAAGCAAGGTTGGGATTTCAGGAAAAGTCACAGCTTTTTTTTTTTTTTTTTTTTTTTTTTGGTGGGACCCTCGCCGGCGGCAGGGAAGGGAACGAACCAGGGCTGCAGAACCGGCGCTACAGAGGCTGCGGGCAGCTTCGCAGCCCAGCGCTCAACCGCTGCCCCACCAGGGGAGGCCTAAAAGTCACAGCTTTATAATCATCCCAAGGTGGAACTCTGGAGCAGAAAGCACACCTAGAGTTTATTTCACCGTGAGACGAGGGAAATGGACTTTCCTATGCCTTCCGGTGGCTACGGGCTTCCCCAGGGACACGAAATACCTAGGGTCTACATACAGGTGAGGCAGCTCCAGCAGCCCAAGGGAGCGCCGACGGTCATGGGGATAATCCTGAGCAGAAAAGCTCATTGAAACTGGGCGCTGAGCACACCGAGCCGGTAGAAGGGCTCTGATAGATTTGGACAAGGCACCGACCACGACAGTATCCACTACCAGCTTGTTTCCCTGCTTGATGTTGGGAGATATTGGAGTGCACTGGTAATGGGGAGCCCCAATTAGTACCTTCTTATCAGTACCTCAGATATGCAGTGAATAAAATGAAGACTTTATCATAGGTATTCGTTTATTCCTCTTTTGCTGCTATTTACAGGGAATGGAAGGGTTTTGGAGCCTACACCTGCGCTCTCCCGTTCCACCCCTGCAAATCTACAACTTTCTTTAGGGGTCTCATTTGCACACACACCAGACCAAATCAGCCCTGCGGCTCCAGCTAAGAAAGCATTTGCATCCTTTATCGGACCCTCTGCTCCAATTGACAGCATCCTCCATATTGGAACCACATATTGATTTGTTAAATAGCTGCACACAAGTACTTAAAAGTCAAAACATCCCTGGCAACCCAGAAACTGACAGGCTGTGAAATGGCTGCTTAAAGAGCTGTCACCCAGACTGAACTCACCTGAAAACCAATGTTACACAAACAACAAAATGGTCTCTGTGTGCTTGTCATTTTCCTAAAAGGAACTGTAAGGGGTACAATTTAATTCTGAGTTGCTCATCTACTTTGGATGAGGGACAGCCTGGCACCAAGTGCAGTTATGAAAAAGAAGAGTTAGTTCATCATTTTCCTCTCCCAACACACACACACACACACACACACACACACACACACACACACACACACACACGCCTCCCCCTGTGTCCTCCCCTACACTCCCACTCTCTGAGAATCCTGTCTGCAGCCCACCCCAGCAGGTCTGCCTCATGAAACCTCCCTTCCCGGCGCTTCCCATAGACACCTCAAGCAAGCAGTGGTTCGAAATACGGGGTTGATTTTGTCCCCCAGAAAACATTTGGCAATGTCTGGAAACATTTTTGGTTGCATAATTGGAGGGAGGTTGCTAGTGGCATCTAGTGGGGGAGAGGCCAAGGATGCTGCTAAACATCCCATAGTGCACAGGATGGACCCCCGAAATTCCCCAGCCCCAAATTTCAATACATGTTTCCTCTAGTAACTGAAAATAGAGAATGTTCCTAATTTTGTGTTCTGATAAAGTGCTTTGGGATCTGAGAGTGCTGTTACTATACATTATATGGACTTTTTCTAACATTCCCAGATCCAAAAAATAATCTACCAAGTCATACCAAATAGGAATGTTCTACTTTCAGATATCAGAGGAAACCTGTAGTGCCGAGGCTGAGAAACCCTGTGCTAATGAGTAAATAATGTTACTGCCTTTGTTTGGGTCCTCTTCAAAGCAGAGTCTGAGATAAGGATTTGAAAACAACTAGCTTTTTTTTTAAGATTTTTTTAAATTTTATTTTTATTTTTGCATAGAACTGGGTGCAGGCCAGAGGTGCGAGGGGGTGAGCGGATTCACCAGAGACAGACTGGGGAGCAGAACAGGCGGATCTACCGAAATACACTGCTTAGGGGAGCAGGTCTGCCACACCATGTGGGTAGCTCCCTGGCCGGGATTAATCTCGGGCTGTGTTTACTTAACAGGTGATTCCTGAATGTACAGTGGGTGTGTGGAGTTAAATGAGACAGGGAAGATGAAGAAGACCAAGAAAGCACAGATTACCCACATGGGAAACTGGGACATAGTCCCATTGGAGAACTTGGGGAGACTCTATGAGACATAGCTCAGAGTTATCCCAAAAAACAAAGATAATATATTTATACTCCAAGCGGGAATATTTCTCTTTAAAATTCCACCTGTCATTAGCTGAGGTCTCCTTTCAAGGGTGTTAGCTTTCCGGCATTTCTGGCTGGCCCTTTGACAACCAAAAAAGTCCCTTCAGTTGCAGCGTTTGGGTGCAGACAACAGGACGCTGGGCAGGAGCGGGGGAGGGGAGTTCCCAGCAGGCAAGGCGAGGGCATCAACAATGTGGGCAGGAGTTGCTCCTCCAGGGGATGGTTTGCGTATATTTCTTCCAGTTTCTCTGCATTGATTGAAATACTTTTTTACATTTACTTTTTATGTTTCTTGAGGTAAGCATTGACAGCTCTGTGAAGGAAAGGCCGCGTATGCTTTTCTCATTCCTTACAGACTCCCTCTTAAGGCCTCCAAATGTTTCTTCTGACCTAAAGTTTCCCCTTTGCCCTACACAGTGAAAAGTGCTGTTACTTTTTAGAGGGAAAAATGTCATGTTTCATAGAAAGAAACAAAACTTGCACTCTAAATAGAGGTGGCAGCATTATTTCAGAGGGGCTGGCAAGTTTACCTTTCTGACTGCCAAGAGGTGGGTTGGACAGACACAGCTTGTGGTGGAAAGAACATCCAGCCTTGAAATCTGAAGTGGCAACTTTTGCAATGCCTCTCTCCCTTCCTTCCTTCCCCTGCTTGGAGCTCCCAAATGTTGCTTCTGGTCATGCCGACATCTGGCTGGAGATAAGCACCCAGCAAGAGGTTTTGTTTTGCATTATCTATAACATGATCTCATTTTTGTAAATACGTGTGTGTGGGGGGGGAGGGAATGGGGTATGATGTGTGTGTATAAAGACAGATACCAAACTGTTAACAGTGGGCTGTACCTATGTGTGACCAATATGTTACTTTCTCCTTTTAGATATTATCTGAATTTTTGAGCAATGACCACATATTTAAAAATATTGCAGAAAATCAGGAAAAAAATGACCTGTTCCCATTTTCCAAGAAAAGGGGTATACTCGCTCTCCTATCACGAGGAGGTCATATGTCCTTGGTTCACAACGCAATGAGCAGGGTTCAGTGTGTGTCTCCTGAAGCCAGAGGTGGCTTGCTGAATGGCAACCTCTAGCACTGTGGCTCCCAAGCTACTTTGCATTTGAGAAATAAAATTCAGGAACATGAAGGGCTTCTCTCTCCGACCCCCTTTCACTACTCCCTTGGAATTTCAGTGGCAGGCCTTCTACCCCCGCCAGCCCACCCAGAACTTAAGGTTCACTCTGGGAACTTGGAAGAAGGGAGCATCTCTTTTGAGATCAAGGGAAACTGTGTTCTGCTCCTTTTCTATATCCTCTTGGGCCTGGTACAAATCTGTGCCATTCATTGTGCACAAAGATTCAGATTCCCAGAGGACTTGGGACCTCAAAGGTCATTTGATCCCGGTTCATATCCTCATTGCTTAACAGGTCAATGCTTACAAGTACTTGATGAACAGATTCACCACTTCAGCTGCTCCAGAGGTTTGAGTCATAGAATCAGATGCCCCAGTTCACCCAGACACCATCCCCAGCCAGTTGACTTTGCCAATGTCCCGGAATACAAAGATGTGACTCAGCATTTATCCCTCTGTGAGTGGGTCAGGAGCAGGGGCCATTGACCCCTGACAGGACCACCACCAACGATAAGTCCTTTTTACAGCTTTGGGGGCTGATCATGACTGCAGGCCCCGGGTCAGTACAAATCTCCCCACCCTCTGTCCTCCTGCCCCCTCCTTGGGGTGTACAGATGCAGCTGCAGGTCAAAACACAATACTGTTCACCAGCTCAAGATAAGGAAATATCTATCTGGGCCTGACTCTCTATATAAGCACCAGATGGTAATGATTAAAATTAAATTAAATTAATGTTTGACAGTCCATGAAGGGCATAAATTGCATGGTGTGCTGCTTGTCCAATCTGTCATCTTGTTTCCCTTGGCTCAGGTCAACAAACAACAGCTGAAAGCTCCCTCTCTGGGTCAAACAGTAGCTTATTTCCCTGCTATGGAAATGGCTGCTCAGTTTAGTAAGTTGAAGGCTCTTATGCTGCCAAAATCGTAACTAAGAGGCCTTAAAAGGCAGAGAATTCTATCATCTCACCAGAATCTCCAGCAACCCTCTCCCAAACTGTAACGGCAATTACTGGTTAGAGTTCAGAAACTGGGAAATCTGAACTTGGCCTCAGAGCCAACCATTGCCAAAATCACAAAGCAATTTCCAACTCTAATGACAGCCTTCTTCCTTCACATGGTTTCTAGAACATGTGGGCAGTGCTGACCTGTTATCAAGTTGCAAAACAGTCTATGGTATCACATTTTAAAATCACATGCATCTGCTAAGTTCTCCCTTCCAAAGAACTTTCAGGTTTAGACTTTTGTTCCTCCCCTCCCGCCCCGCCCCGGGTTATTCAGGAATCATGTGTTCTAATATTTACCTTGCCTTTCTAGCTATTTATATCCAAAGTAACATTTCAACCTTTATACTTTGGCACAACAACTTTGATGAAATTTTCAAAATGTTTAGAATATTCTGGGTGACAGAGGCCTGTTTCTCCAGGAGTAACCAACTAGAACAGGCAACTGATCACGTACAGGTCGTGGAGGCTGGGAAGTGCCTCCCAGATGGCCCTTCAGGAACAGAATATGTATTTGCCCAGCTGCCGGGAATACTCCAGGAAGGCCTTTGCTGTCAGTCCCTTTGGAGACTGTCTGCCATGAAGATAAGTACCGCACCCCAGATGTCCTTCACACATAGGAAGACAGCCCATATCTCCTGGTTTCAGACAACTCTGCAGGAGCCATCCCTGCTTTGCTCGCTCTTCTCTGCCTGGCTTGTCTTTCTCATGACTGCCTGACCCCTCCCTCCACTTCCTGTGGGTCTCTCCTCAAATGCCATCTCATCAGAAAGAACTTTCCTGTTCTTTTTCTGAGGTGGCGCACACTTAGCCCTTCTCCACAGCCCACCCCCACAGCTCCCTGTGCCTTATCCTGCTCTCATTTTCTTCATAACTCTTACCCCATCTGACATTATGTATTTATGTGTAGCACATATATATTTCTATGCATTTATAAGTATATATATAAAATATACTTCTTGATTACTTAATTCATTGACTATCTCCTCACTGGCTTATTAGCTCTGTGATGGCTGGCATCCTAGCTGTTTTGGTCATTGCTTTATCTCCACTATCTATAGAAAAATGCCTAGCACGTATATAGAGGTGCTCTGTAAATATTTATGAATAAGTGAGTGGGTGAATGAATGAATGAATGACTGGATGCTTATTATCTTAGCTACATCCGGGGACTTAGGCTGCTGAGCACCCGTGCTGCACATCCTGATGGCCAGCACCCAGCCAGGGTCACATAATCATCAAAAACAAGTCAGCTTTGGAGCTAAGCTAACTTATTCACTTAGTTTGCAAACAATTGCGTAACTCTTTAGCTGGTCCCACATTACTCTCAGTGCTTTAATGATATTAATGCATTTAATGCTCAGAATAGCTGTGAGAGGGAGGTATTGTTCTTATTCCCATTTAAAAAAAAAATGAAGCTGCTGAGCAGCAGAGAAGTGAGGCACTTTGCCTCAGGTCACACATCTAGTAAGAGCTGGAATTCAAACCCTGGCAGTCTGTCTCCAGAATCCCTGCCACGTAACAGCTATATATCTCTGAGAAGTTTTCTTCTCTGAACTGGTTTCTTTGCCCATGAAAATGGAGATAATGATGCCCACTGCCCAGAGGTGTAAGCCTGAAATTAGATGGTGGGTAAATGCTCAGCAGGGTCCCTGATCTGCAAAAGCACTTAGGAAAGGGCGATTTTCTTTTCTGTCCCAGTGTCTTGCTTTCCCCTACTTCCCATTGGACTCATGGAGTGCAAGTATCGCCCCCACTTAACTCGTGCTTCATTTTGGATGCCCTACATTGACTGCTTGCTGAAAACCTTGGAGGGCCTACCCCTTGCCATTCTGATGTCCCAGGGACAGACCCAGACAGTGTCACCTTCACCCTTGACTCCACTCAACCTTCCCTCGCTCCTGTAGACACATGTGAGGCCTGCATGCTTCACTTCTGCCCTTTCTGTCAGATCTCGAAATAAAACAATTCTTAGAGACAGAAGCAGCAAAACTCACGGGGCATGACTGGTCTTTGACAGCTAGCCTGGCAGTTCTTTCAGATTCCCATTACCTGGTTATAATCACTCAGACCAGCCACAGACCAGACTTGACAGGGGGCGGTGGCCTCTTTGATGGACTTCCCAGGTCCCCCTTCCATGAAGTCCTTGTTGGCCCAGTTTCTTGGAGTTCTGAGGTAGACAGCCCCCAGCTCTCAGCTCCTCAGGGATTGCCTCTGTTGCAGAGAGCCACCTTAACCAAAAGGCAGTTTCCGTGAACTTTTGGGGATGTGCACATCCAATGACAGATCAACACAGGAATATAAACTGCCAGGCCTCTTGGCCCAGCTGAGGATAACTCCGATAGGTCGTTCTTGCTGCAGAGCTCCCTGTGGGTCAGCAACGCTGTTGATGGGCCCCATCATAGGCGGTCAGCCCAGCCCCGCTTCATTCTTTCCTTTTCCCAGGTGTCGATCCCAAGAGCACGCCCTGATTAGCATCGTGCCGCCTATGCTTTACCTCAGAGTTAGCTGCCACGAAAGCCCAGCCTATAACACAATCCAACTCACACTCGTTTTCCCAGAGTCCTCCAGAAATTATTAAACCCAGGAGACAAAAATGGCCTCCCAGGATAACAATTCCCTGGCCAGTTCCCCAACTCATCCCCAATCATTTTTTCCCTCTTCTCAGAAACATGATGAGTGCCGCCCGCCTGCTTACACAAGCACATAAATGAAGCCAGAAAAATGATCTTTCCCTGATGCCTATTAATCAATTTCGTGCTTACCGCTCATTGTCTCAGTTCAGGGCTCTCTCCTCAAGGAAGTGAGACAGATGATCATGTGTTGCCACACGACACTGGTTCTTTATTTTGACCTCCTGAGTCCAGGAGGATTTACCAGCAAACAAGCAACACATTTAACTATATGTCAGAAGCAGACAAAGAGTCCGTCATTAAGGGAATATAAACAACTAGGTACTTCCCCCATTTTGTGAAGCTGATATATTTATAAACCTGCCCTTGGGCAAAGGGTCAGGCTCAATGATACCCCCTTTGGGAATAACAAATCCCAAACCACTTATTTGTTATGACCATAAATGACATATGATCTGAGTAATCATGAGAGTATCTGTACTTTTAATGGCCCACAAAAATCTTAACACACTCCCTTACATGTCATATTTCCTACACTACAACTGGAGGAACCTCATAGCTTACATTTGAGCGTCAAGAATAGACAAAATAACTGCCCTATTTAAGTGTGCAGTACTGTGTGTTTTGATAATAAAATCAAAAGGGGTAAAAATGCAGCAGAGCACAACTGCTTCTTTTTTAAGATTTTCTGCAGAAGATGCTCTATCTGATTAAGTAGATCTTCCTAAGTAAACTCCTTAGCTTTCACAGCATGCAGCCCAACAATTCCCTAACAATTCTTACAAAGGAATTAAAGGAACACTTGATAGTCTGGGTATCTCAAATTCTGTTTTGCTTATTATGTCCCTTTGGAAATATTTTCAATTTTGAACTTAGACTAAATATCCAAAATGGAGCTGGTACTGCTAGACAGGTGTAGGTACTGTCCTGTGTCATGAGAGGCCTTTGATTGATGCTGACCCCAACCAGTAAGGACAATTACAGCTGTAGAAACAGATGCTCCTCTCCCAGGCCTGGCCCAGCCATATGTTTTGATTAGTGGTATTGGGCACCACTTGGCAAATATGGGCACTTTGAGTCAGCCAGCCCCTGATGCCCCTGACTCTGAAGATTATTTTGTAGAAGTTCTGTTTGGGCTGATAGGGATTCACTACCTCAATAGCCTCCTAGGGTTCTGCAATTCCTAAGGCTCGTACTCCGAGATTTTTGCTTTTTTTTTTTTTTTTTCCGCTCCAGATACTTATAACCACCTCCCTTCTGGCCCCCCATAAAGTTACTTGGAACACTGAAATAGCAAATTGATCCAAGTAGCGAATATCACCGCAGGGGGAACTACTGTCGTTTACCATCTGCCCATAGGAACTTCAGATTTATTTGGAGAGGCAAAATTAAAACAGAGTGATGTTTGCCATCATTGAAATAGTTTGAGTGTTATGACCACCCACAAATCTCAAAGTGAATCATGGGGGTCCTTGTTAAAATGCACCTCCCATCGCAGATCTGTTGAATATGCATCTCTGGATTGGGGTTGGAATCTGCATCTTTAACAAGATCCCCAGGGGATTCTCCTGCACACTAACTGTTGACAGTCATTACTCCAGAGGCTGATTATTTCAGCCTAGGCAAAGTTCTTCCAATGCCACTACTAGTTAGTGGCTCTTCATGTTTTGAAAGGAAATGGTGACATTCAGTGGCACCAGATGCCATGTTTTGAAAGGAAATGGTGGCATGCAGATCATCGCTGACATGTGTGATTAATCATGATAATGACTAGGTGCGTTGATGGCGCACCTAGCACCCCTTTACCAATTAGTGCACCCATCCTCCAACTGCTGACGCCATCATACCCAGAACCAAGACTGACTATTTATATTTAGCAGTTGTGAGTGTTGGCTGCTAACAGCTCACAGCTGCACTTGTCTCGGCAGAGCTGTTCTCAGCTGACAGGAACCTCCTCCCCCAGAGATGCCTGGGAAGTTATCTGCCAACCAGCACAGCCAATGGCTGACTGGTATGAAGGAGCAAAAGACCAGTTCATGTGAGCTTTGCCTCAAGGGAGACATCTCTGTGATGCCATCTATGCTCTAGTATTTTCTGTGGAAGCAGGCTGATGTTACACTTCTATTGAAAGCACCTCTTTGCTTAGCTTCTTTGCCTGTTTCCTTCACATTCTTCCTTGGAGGTCTTTCCCTAGAACACTCCCCCTCGATAAGAAAGCCTCTGTCATTCTCTGCATCCAGGTTTCTCCACCCAATATTATTCAGCAGTTCAGGAGGCTTTTTGAAAGAAAAAAATTGTAAAAATAACAAATGTGATTCTCTGAATAGAGATATATTCATAGCAAGATGGAAAAGAAACGGGAGGTCCTGGTTCCAAGTAAAATAGGGTAACTATACCCTGTTTATCCCACTCAAGGCAGCTATCAAATCTGGGCAGGATGCAGAGGATAGCTATTTGAAGACTGAAAAGTAAACAGTAGCATGAAGATTAAGAAAGGGAACAGAATCACATATACCACCAACCAGTGGTGAGTTTATCATTTGTTTTCCTTCTGCTATCCCTGGCGTAGACCCAAAGTAGGGAAAGACGTAGAAGTGGGTATGAGGGCACAAAGAAAGTTCTGTCTGGAAGTACAGGAACGAGACTGCCTGATGCTTAGGGAGAGTAGTGGAAAATCTGTTTTTTCCACCTTTCCTCTTGAATTCCAGGAAACCCTGCAGAAGCAACAGGAACACGAGAGACAGCACTAGAAATGGAGGCTTGTGGGTACCTGAAACTCTAAGGAAGGGCATCCCTTATGTCTGATCAGAAGATCTGTGTCCCAAGAAAATGTGGTGAATCGCCACTGCTGCTTTTCTCTCTCTTCCCTCCTGCTGCTTGATCTCCTTCACGGTTATAGTTGTAGGAAACACATAGCATGTCATAGTAACTAAAGCCCCATCTTTCTAGGGTCACAGATTGCAAGGGGAGCCCCACAAAGAAAAATCACAGAGAAATTTTAGGAGAAGGGGGAATTCAGGGTGGGGAAGCCCTTTCCATTGTAACTCCTAGGCGCGTTCCCTAGCTGTGCACATGTGCATCTGACCCTGAACAATATACCAAAAATTTTGAGAACTGGGTTATGGGATTGGACGCTGCCCATTCTGGCCACTGGGCGTTTTTGTAGCCTTTGTTATTGTTGCCTTTCAGTTTTCAAGGAGTCTATTGACATAGCCTCTAGCTGAGGTTTGTCCCTAGCTTTGTCCAGTCTACTAATAGATCCGTCAAGGCATTCTTCATTTCTGTGTCTCATCTCTTGCATTTCTTTTTTTTTTTTTCCTTAGGATTTCCATCTCTTTGCTTACATCACCCATGGGTCCACCATGCTGTCTACTTTATCCACTGGTACCCTTAGCAGACTAGTCAGAGTTGTTTGGAATTCCCAGGCTGGTAATTGCAAACTCCCTACCATTTCTGATTCTGACTCTGTCTCTGTCTCTTCAGCTTGTTTTTTTTTTGTGTGTGTGTGTTTTTTTTTTTTTTTTTTGTGCCTTTTGGTATGTCTTGCCACTTTTTCTTGCTAGCCAAACATGAAGTACTGGGTGAAAAGGACTGCTGTAAATAGGCATTAGTAATGCAGTAAGGTGTGGGGGAGGGAAATTTTCCATAGTCCTCTGACTAGTTCTTGGTCCTTTAGTGAGTGAGTCCAGTGCCTCTGGACTGTGAGCTGCGCGAAGGTTTCTCAGTTTTTTTCTTCTCTCCTCACCCTGGGATGGGACAGGATAGCTACAGTGGGGTGTTCTCCAGGTCAGTTAGACGCTGATAATACCCCCAAAAGTTAGGCTCTGGTTAACTAGCTTCCCTTGAGGGCTGTCTTTATTAAGATGAACAGAGGCCTCTGGCATATTTCAAAATGGTTCCTTCTCCCCTCTCCCTGCTAAATGCAGGAGGGGATTTTTCTCTGCTATTTACTGCTGAAACCTGGTTGAGCTACTGGAGGTTAAGTCTCACAATATTGTGTGAACTCCTCTGTGACTGGGCCCCTCTGGAGTTTTTAACTCTCAGATTTTTCCACACTGAGCCTCTAGCGATTTGCCAATTACAGGTCAGATTTCCTTCCCTGGCCTCTGGTTCCCACAGCGGTTTCCGCTAGTGTTTCTGCTCTAGTAAGCCTAACGCCCTTTGTCTGCCCGTCTCCCCAGTTTTGAGAGCAGCGGTTTGCTATGTGTCCTATCTATGAATACAAGAAAAGCTGTGGATTTTTTTAGTCTGTTCAGCTTCTTACTTGTTAGGATGAACTAGCTACCTCCCAGCTCCTTACATGTGGAGTAGGAAATAGGAGGTCCCTCGCCAGCCCTCCCTTCATGAAAGAATTGTTAAAGAAAGGGAAACATTACCAGAAAGCAACGTGGGACACTAGGAATGAAAGGAGCAATAAAATACTAAATATCTCAGTAAATAGAATATTCTCTTCAGCTGACTTCTTTCAATTGTTTGTTGATTGAAAGTAATATTGATAACATTTTCTGAAGTTTTCAATACATGTAGCTGTACCGCATAAAAGCAACTACAATATAAAGGGGGGAGGGTAAAGGGATTTATATGGTTTTAATATTTCTCCATATGAAGTAGTAAAATATTGATTCCGAGTAGCTCAGTATGCATATTATAATCCCTAGAACAAACACTAAAAATGCTATAGACTGAAGAAAAAAAAACCCAAAAACAAGACAATAGAAAAACTAAAATGGAATATTTAAAACATGTTCAAAGAATCCAAAAGGAAACAGAAAAAGAGAAACAGAGAAATGAAAAACAGAGTGACCAATCACAGAACAAATGATAAACTAATAAGACTAAATTCAAATATCCATAATTATATCAAATGTAAATGTCAGAGTGGATTTGAAAAAAGACCCAACTAAATGCTGTCTATAAGAGATAAAGATAATGATATAGGTATAGTAAACCTAAAAAAAGATAGACCATACAGAAATTTACAAAAGTTGGAGTCGCTGTGTTAAAAAATATATATATTATATATATATATATATATATATACACACACACACACACACACACACAATGGCAAAGAGGCATAGTGTTAAATCTAAGCTTCTTATCACCAATGATCTTTCCTTAATAATTTATTTACATTCTTTTTGCAAGAAATTTTTATTCTCTCTTACTCAGAATCCTTCCACGTATCCAAATACTAAAAAGCTGCCCAGCCCTAGTTGGAGAGCTTATTTCAATGTTCAATAGTTGGGAGTTAGAATTTTTCAGACTGCATTAATCTAATGGCTTACCTAACACAAAATATAATATCTTTCTCCTTAACTTTCCCAATTAGATCCAGGGCAATTTTCCAGGAAGATGTGTTTCCTTTAACAAGAATAGATTTTTTTTCCCATTTTCATTTTAACAGTTCTGTACTCAAAAACCTTATTGCTTCAAACCCACAAGGAAACATGGTGTCCCTATAACTAATATCACTGGCCTTTAGACTCATTCGTTAGTTAAGAAAATTATGCATGACTGCCACAAGTGTGAAGATACTACTCTCTGGAACCTTCTTTATAAGAGGAGTTCTTTAAAAGAAACATTTTTTACCTTTTCTGTATCATTGTACACAAAGACAGTTATAATATTTGTAAGACATTCTGGGGAAGTAGGGGAGAGTGCTTGTGGCCAGAGGCAATTGGCCAGAGGGGTTCAGTTCCTTTAGGCAGTACTAAGTTGCCTTTAAGACTGTGGCAAGACTGTGACAAAATACATTGATCCACCTGGACCCTATTAGTGAAAAGCTGCAACAGGAAAGATGGGCACTATTTTAGCATAAAATTCAACTTCTTGCTATACCAATCCCTATGGATTCCTCTTTTGCATTTCTTTTTTTTTTTCCCTTTTTTAAAATTAATTAATTTATTTATACAAGCACTGGGTACAGTCAGAAGCGCGGGAAGGTGAGAGAATTCACCAGAGCCAGAGCGGGGAGCAGAACAGGCAGATGAACCGAAGTACACTGCTGAGGGGAGCAGCGGGCGGCAGGAGAGGGCTGCACGCCATGTGGGACCCTCGCTGGCAGCTGGGCATCTAACGGGCGCTGCAGAGGCTGCGGGACAGCTTCGCATCCCAGTGCTCAATCGCTGTGCCACCAGGGAGGCCCCCCCTTTTGCATTTCTATAATCCTCATCTTATTATACTTAAGCACTTCCCCATTTTAAATCAAACTTTTTTCAGGTAAATATATTAAATGTGATTACACAGCAATTTCCTCACATGTAAAAAATATATCAGTATAAGGCTATGTATACTAACTTCCCATGGGTATGATAGGCAGAAAAATGATAGGTATTTTGAACATGGTTTACCACATTTTGGAAAGTCCTAGATCCTTTCTGTTTTCAATTTTCCATTAGATAATGGAGATAATAGCACATATGTGATATGGTTGTTGTGAATATTAAGATGAGGTACCTTATGAGATGTGCTTAAAATAGTGCCTGGCATACAGTGCGTACTCGATGAACATAGTTTACTTCCTCTTAATTTTCTTTACCTAGGGTAGAATTTCTAAAGCGATTAAGGAGATAACATGCTAACTTTGATGTCTCAGAGAAGGTTTTATGGAGTTTGTGAAATGATCTTGGCCTTGAGGGGAAGCTAAGATTTGATAGACAGTGAAAAGTGAGAAATGCCTCCTAGGCCCAAGTAATAAGATAGCATGAAGATAATATCTGAAGTCTCAGACACCCCAGGATAGGATTAAGGAATAAAGAACACTTGATAAGTAGGTGAGATATTGATTTGGAACCTAGTTTTCAGGAAACACAGTGGGAAAAATCTCACTTGTGTGAGTGTGAGAGTTGACTTCAGATTTGACCACTTAGTGAAGTGGGCAAAATTTTCTTTTGGTGCTTTTCCACCATGGCTTTGCTGTCTTGTCTTCCCTATCAGTATCACTTTTTCCAAGGATTCCATTATACACTTATGCTTAACTATTACCCATTTGGGAAGAAAGTGGGCTTTAAAAATATCCAATTCATATGAAAGAATTTCCAACCCAATGGGTTAACTCTTCTAGGTCATCAGCATTTTAAAAGAGAATGTTGGATTGCCTTAGGATTAATCAAGAGAAAAGCTCTACAGTGATTGAATTTCTAGCACTTCTCCTGAGTAGGGAAGATATTTTTGATTATAGAGGCTACCCACTCAAATCATACCACAAAGATTAACTTCCCACTCGACCTGTGGGTGATAAGGATCCTAATTAATAGACCTAGGCATGCACAGTCTAGACACAATCATGCTTTAATGTCAACATTCTAACTGAGTCTCTAGAAGAATTTTTCTAAATTACCCCTATGTGAGTGTCAGGGTTGAAGAGTAGCGAAATGTGCTGCAGTGGTTCTTGGTTGAAGCAACCCTGGATACAAAGAAATGGAGGATACAGCAAGTAAGAAATGCCAGGACCCAAAGTAACCATATTAAATTCAAAGGACCAAATGCATGATTGACAAGCATCCTTCAAATTTTTGTAATTAGGGAAGGTGGGTTTCAAAATTAGAAATGATCAGGGACAGGGCCTCCCCGGTGGCGCAGCGGTTGAGCGCTGGGTTGTGAAGCTGCCCTCAGCCTCTGCAGCGCCGGTTCGATCCCCGGCTGCTCCCCTGGCACCGGAGGAGGATCCCACGTGGCGCGCAGACCTCTCCTGCCGCCCGCTGCTCCCCTCAGCAGTGTACTCGGTCCTTCTGCCTGCTCTGCTCCCCGCTCTGGCTCTGGTGAATTCTCTCACCCTCCCGCGCTTCTGACTGTGCCTGTATAAATAAATAAATCTTTAAAAAAAAAAGAAAAAGAAATGATCAGGGACAACTGAGTCCACAGCTCATGTCTCTTCTTCAGTGGCTGCAGGATATGACAGCTCACAGGGTTTAAAGGTTAAAGTCAGGGTGAGCATAAATAATGCAGCAATGGACTTGTGGTGCTATGGGGAAATGTTAAATAAATATTAGAGAAGAATTGGTAGCTATTAAAATACAGATGCTATGAAGCTATTAAAATACAGAAGTTATGGCACATGCATCCAGAGGAGGAAGTAAAATCACTATTTAAAGACTCATTAGATACCCATTCTTTTTTTAAGACAGGATTTAAGAAAAATAATGAGATCTATCTTGTGGTAGTGCTGAGATATGGAGCTAAATGACCCATGAGAGGTCTCTTCAAACCCAAGAGATTCTGTTTAAATGTTAAAATCCATCTGCTGGAATGGAAATTAAATCCAATAAGCATTTTCCCTGGAAAAACATTGCTTTGTATGAGTAATGCTCTATTTGCTTTTCTTTTTCTTTCTTTTCATCCCTTCCAAATTAAAAACTGGCGCAAACCTATCTCAGAAGTAATTTTCTTGATATTAACCCTTAAGAACAGTATTCATAGCATAATATACCAAGAATGGCAAATAGATCTTGATAGAGGTTTCCTGAACTTTGTGTTGAGAAATATTCTGAAGCTGTATTCAGGAGACTGTGACTGATTAGCAATGTCTGTCCTGGGCAGGAAGGAGGAATTAGGGCATGCTTATCAGGTGTCTGCTACTCCTGCTATATAGCAATCAAAAGAGTATTTATAATTAAAAGGAACAAAAAGATAATCTGTTATTTTAATATTCTGAGGCATGTATGCTCTCACAGGTATCAATGAGATTTGGTGTTTGATATAATAGACTCCTTCCAAGAATATAGAAATAAGGAGCAAGTATTAAATATAAAAAATGGGGGCTACAATGATGTAAGAAAAAAAGTAATTAATAAAACCAAAAAAATAATGTCATGGAACAAAATCCAAATCCAATAGAGCTGAAAGGGCATACTACTGGCACACTAAGAATGAATAAATTCTTTTTTAAAAGATCTATTTATTTATGCATACAAGAACTGGGGTACAGGCCAGAGGTGTGGGGGGAGGGGTGAGAGGATTCACCAGAGACAGAGTGGGGAACAGAACAGGAAGATCTACTGAAATACACTGCTGAGGGGAGCAGCAGGTGAGGCAGGAGAGGTCTGCTGCACCATGTGGGTAGCTCCCTGGCCGGGGATCGAACTCATGCTGCAGTGGCTGTGTATAGCTTCATAGGTTGCGTCTTAACCACTTGCACCTCCAGGGAGGCCCCAAGAATAAATAAGCTTCTTTTGCAGACCCATTAGTCTAAGGTTGGAACCTTAAAGAAAACATTTAGTATAATTTAAAGGAGAGAGGAAACTCAAGTGATATGGCTATGGCCAGACACCACCCTGCTTGGTGTAATATTCTTATACTATTTATTACAAAACTGATTTTTACAGGCATAAAGCTGATGTGCAATTGTCATCCATTTCCAGAATCATCTTGTTAACCACAAAGCTGTACTATCTAAATCTTAGTTGGAACGCCAACCTCTTGCAATGCTTAATAACTTTTTTTTTTAAAGATTTATTTATTTATACAAGCACTGGGTACAGTCAGAAGCGCGGGGGGGGGTGAGAGAATTCACCAGAGCCAGAGCAGGGAGCAGAACAGGCAGAAGGACCGAAGTACACTCCTGAGGGGAGCAGCGGGCGGCAGGAGAGGTCTGCGCGCCATGTGGGACCCTCGCCCAGCGGCCGGGGATCGAACTGGCGCTGCAGAGGCTGCGGGCAGCTTTGCAACCCAACGCTCAACCGCTGTGCCACCGGGGAGGCCCAATAACTTATTTTCTTTTGATAGGCAAGTCTACTCAGCTGCCTAATGTCCTTCAGGGTCCAGAAATTAAATCTTGGTAAAATCACTTTGGTTTCCTGACGAGCTCTTTCAGGGGATTCAACCCATAATTTTTCAAGCCTAGAGTCAATGCTCACATCCCCGCTCTACCATCTAAAGTTGTGGGGACCTATCACATGATCCTGGTATCTTGGTAATGTGGAACATTCTGGCACATGGCATACATTCCTTCAGCCTATCTGAGATGCTCTATCTGAGATGAGTCAAAGGGGGTGGTGTGTGTGTGTGTGTGTGTGTGTGTGCCTGATAGTTGGGGGTGAGGTGGCAGGCGGATCTAAGGGGATATTGCTGACATAACGCTGGAATTCAAAGATTTATTCAAAATATTTATAGTTGAATGAATGAGTGGAATTTTGGGGACCACCTTAACTAATGGCAGGAAAAACATCTATGCTTTGGAAAAACAGATACAGCAAGACAGAAAAATAGAAGCAGGCCAACTATAGATAAGGTTAGTGCTTTTCTACACTGCTATCACCAACTATCCTCCTCCTAAAACAGGAAACCTGGGCTAGCTTTGCACAGAAGCCTCCTCTGTCAGTAGGAGAAGCCCAAGACAGGAAGGCTAACCTTCAAATTAACAGGAAGAAGTTTATGCAGGCATGATGAAATTTGGCAGCGCTTAAGCTGTGAGTTCTCTCGCATGTATAGTATAAATAAGAGGGTCAGGCACAAGAACATTGAAGTGTACAGTTTGTTCTAACTTTGAATCTGGTCTTTCTTTTTAACAATATATTGGTATGTCGGGAGATAACATCTAAACTCTGGAGCTTTTGGCAGTGTTATTGGAAGAAACAAGTGTGCCATGTTCAAGGAGAGAGAGGAGGGAATAAAGAGAGGGAGAGTGAAAGAAAGAGAGGAGGTGTTTGGCCATCTAAGTACATGAGTGCTAGACTGCATTTTTAAAAAAGCACCTGCAAAGAAGATTATATAGTCCTGAAAATAAGGGGTAGCTAGAATCTGGTTCCAGAGATATCTTGCCTTGGCGAATGCCAATTTGCTTTCCATTTGCTTGGACAATGTTCCTGCCTTTTATATTTCATCAATTTCACTAATTTGCAAGAAAAAACATTGTTAAATATGGAATTAAATATGTAACTTAGTCTCCATTTAGGTTTTGACATCATTCAGTTAGAATGATATCTACTTGGCGAAGTCATATGGAGTTAAAAGACATTCTCAGCTCCAACTGGCCCATGATCACGGAATGCTGTCGATTGAGAAACCCTACTTCATACCACCGATGCTGTTCCACTGAGCAACAGATTTTGAACCTAATGCTCTTCTATACAATTTGTTAGATTGCTTAGTTCACTCCACAACTGGAACATGGGTAGAAACATGTAATTCATTAGTGATTTTGGGCCCAGAATGCAGCAGAATTTTCTCAGGAATTTAGAAAAGTGGGAGTTTACAAAATGTGTATTTTCATGTTTGATTAAGAAAAATATGACATTATGTCATTTGGAGTTGAGAATGAAATTTCATGGAACTCAGAACACCTGGCTATTCTGCAGGGCCAGCTCCAAGTACTGGGAAGTTAAAGCTGATGAATGGAAATGGGTGGTGGATAAGGACTCCCACTCTAACCTCTCACCTGGGGTCATGCTGAGATACAGATCTATATCACAGGTCAGCCAACTCTATCTGTAAAGGGCTATCGTAAATTTTTCGACTTTGTGGGCCACCTGGTCTCTGTTGCAGCCATTCTACTGTGCTGTTGTAGAATAAGCAATTCGTAAATGAATGAGTATGGTTATATTTCAATAAAATTTTCTTATGGACACTGAAACTTGCATTTCATGTAATCTTTATGTGTCACAAAATATTAGTCTTCTATCAATGCTTTTAAATAAGTGAAAGCATAAAAACCATTCTTGGCTCACGGACTGTACAATGTCAGGCTAGATTTGACCCATGGCTCAAGTTTGCTAACGCCTGTTTTACAATATCTCTGGAAGTTGCCCTTCTGAGTCCTCAGTGTTTTCTTGCTGGAGGATTCACCCTTTATTGTTTTCCTTCTCTTCCCTGTCTCACCTCCCATTCACCTAACATTGTTCTTGGGAATCACCTCCCAAATAAGCTACTTGCACTTGAATACTTGTCTTAAAGTCTGCTTTTGGGGGGAAGCAAACCAAAGAACCCACTTGGCTGTTTAATTGCCAGAATTGAACATTCGTGACTTTGACATCATGAAGACCCCGCCCTCCCCAAATGATTCCTGGAATCCTTAGAGTAGATCCAATAAAAGGCTCTTTTTATTATAGTCTCAGACTCACAGCACAGGGGCTAAATGTGTAACCTTTACCATTCCAGACTTCTGACTTTCACCCAAGGTAAAATAAGCATTTGCACCTGTAGTGAGCCCAAGGCTGCCATTTCATCTTCTTGGATCCATTGCTCTCAAACTCTCATGCTGGGCTTCTCAGCAATGAGAACATCAAGGTGCCTCACAGCAGCGTGAGTCAGTGACTCAGAGTCAAGTGAGCAATGCACCAGTCTGCAGGAATCCAGGGGCCCTGGGTGTGATGATAACCATTGCAGCGATTTCTGCAGCCATGGGGATTTGCCAAATGGGTTTCTTTCACAAAGTTCCCTGAAAACCAAAGGACTGAATTATTTCTAGATCAAGAACATCAGGTAGGTAGATGGAGCATTCATTTTTTGGTTCCATCTTGCTCATTTTACGTAGTAATTTCTTTCTTTGCAAATTGAAAAAGCTTTCCTCACCCTGTTCTAAGCTGTTCCAGATGGCTGTACCCTCTCAACCTGGCAGGTGCCTGCCTGTTGGCAGTAAGTCTGTGAACTTATTAAGTACAGCACTTTCATATCTTCAGATACAAGTGAAGTCATGGAGCTTCTTCTGTTAATGATGAGTTTCTCTCATAAATGGACAGGCCATGCTATGTGGACAATAAGGAATTGATGAAGCCATGTCTGCCTCTAAAGAGCTAGCGACTTGAACATTGCTAAAACTGATGAAGAGCAACTGATTTCCTCTCATCCTACTTGATATGCAACATACAACAAAAATATAAAAAAGCCGACATTCTAGAACTAGCTCTGGGGTGTTTACAAGTTCTAACAAAATCCCTCAAAAATGTGTTTTAATTGGGTTTCTATTAGCAAGTCTAATCCATTGGGACTCCCTAATTACTAAGGTAAGTCTAACCCCCCCCTTTCATCATTATCTTCTTTCAGTCTAAAATAGAAAGAAGTTTTCTTTATTAAGATGTGAATTTTAAATTGAGCTTGAGTCCAGCAAAGTAGGCTATCACTGGTTCTTTCTGAGCCTAGGCTTCTGGAGTGCTTCATTTTACAATTCAAATACAGGGAGATTATTTATCAGTGTGGTTTTGGCAGTGACATAATTGCCCCTTGAAGAAAACAAGTTGGCAGCCTTGCAAAAGAGGAAGTGATTTTTATTTATTTATTTTGTATGGGAATTAGTTTCTGCAAACAAATGCCTCTGACTACTGGTTCTTTAAAAGTGCTGTATGGTGTTCAAATGGGAAAAAAAAAAAAAAAAAACATAAAGCCAATGAATGCCCTTGGTCACAGGGTGTGGGAAGTGTAGCCACGGGAATAAAAACCAAGTGTCAAGGAGTAGCAAATCAATGCTCAGATCGCTAAGCTGACTGAAACTTACCAAAGGATTCACATTTCTGTGTGAAAAACACCTCCTTCTCAATGAAACACTTGAAGGTCTGTGTTTCTGTGATGTAGGATGCAGCGAGGGTAGAGCAAAGGGAGAACTGGCTTGGGCTGGAATATCCAGGTTATGTTCCTGCCTGTAACAGTCTCTGGGTCCATACGCTGCAGGCTGAGGCACAGGCGAGAAAGCAGCTATTTTTTGCCATGAGCCAGCTTCCCAGCTCCGGCAGTTTTTTGCCAATTTGCATAACTGGGAATGGTAGGTGTATTTCGGAAGCATACGGAACAAGGCCCTGCCTCCCCCACAGGAATACCTTTACCTAAGTCTCCCTCCAGGCCCACTCTGTCATTTTCATCCCTATCTGCTTCTTTTTTTATTTAAAAGATTTATTTTATTTATACAGGAGCTGGGGTAAAGACCAGAGGCACGGGAGGGTGAGAGGATTCACCAGAGACAGAGCAGGGAGCAGAACAGGCAGATGGACTGAAAGTATTGCTGAGGGAGCAGCGGGGGAGACAGGAGAGGTCTGTCGTGCCACGTGGGTATCTCCCTGGCCTGCTGAGAATCAAACCTGCCCTGCGGAGGCTGTGGACAGCTTCACAGTGCTGCGCTCAACCTGCTGTGCCACCGGGGAAGCCCCCCATCTGCTTCTTAATGATGAGAAGTTCCCAGCTAGGGATTTATTCCTTGGATGTAAGGCCTTGTTATACTGTATAGTGTGTAACACCTTAACCCCCTAGCTTTTGAATTTAAGCCAACCCCGAATGTTCACTGAAATTAGTATCTTCAAAACATTCACAAAATCAAAAGTCATCATCTCTATTCATCAGTTATAATGTTATTTCTGTGCTAAGACAAATACGGACAGGATTAGGCAAAGGAGAATACAAAAAGGGGAGACTGACCTCCATAATGATTGGGTCAATGGAAATGAGAACTGCCACTATTTTCTTCGACCCACCCTCTCATTGCCATAAAGAAAGGTTCTACATGGGTGTTCATTCTTTTTACTTTCTAAGGTATATGCTTTTCTATAATGAAATAAATAATGAAGTAAATTATTTTTAAAATCGGATGTCCTGTTTGGGACTCTGGAAATGAAATTCATCAGAAAGTCTTCATGATTTTATCTATTTGGGCAGTAGAGATATTGTTATATGGAAATTCTCCAAGTCCCCAAGCTCATTTATATCATTTTGCTATACTCATAATCTCTGGGCTGTTAGGAGACTAGGAATGTATTTCACTGAATACTTTTGTCTAACTGGAAGAAGACCATAAAACCTTGACATATAAGAGTTGTCATATGCTGATAGCATGGAAAACTCTTTTAACCCTTGGTTAGGGCTTGGAAGACAACTTTGGTCCTTTTTTGCAAATATCTCATGTGATATAATTTAAGGTAGCACTACTTTCTCCAGAAAGTTATTGCATAGAAGCACCTTAACAAGCAGGTAAACCAAGGTTTAAGACACACACACACACACACACACACACACACACACACACACACAGAGAGAAGAGAGAGAGAGAGAGAGAGAGTAAAAAGAAATATTCATTGTAACATTACAAGTGGCAAATGATGAAAACATCGTAAATGTTTGTTAGTTAGTAGGTTAAATAAATTATGGCTTATTCACACAATGGAATACTCTGTGGACACTGATAAGAATTAAGAAAATTTACATGTGCAAATGTAGGTTTATAAGGAATAAATGGAGTAGGCATCTATTCATGTGGTTACCTCTGGAGAGAAGTATGTTGGCGGGGGAATTTTTTTTTTAAGATTTATTTATGTATGCATACAAGAACTGGGTACAGGCCAGAGGTGCAGTGGAGTTGAGAGGATTCACCAGAGACAGAGTGGGGAGCAGAACAGGCAGATCTAAGAAACACTGCTGAGGGGAGCAGCGGGCGAGTCAGGAGAGGTCTGCTTTGCCATGTGGGTATCACCCTGGCCGACTGGAGATGGAACTCGTGCTGCAGTGGCTGCGGACAGCTTCATAGTGTTGTGTTCAATCCCTTGTGCCACCAGGGAGGCCCTGGCAGGGGGAAATTTTACTTCTTACTTCATAGTTATCTAAATTGTTTGAATTTTCTTTTTGAAAACAACTATTAATTCTATAAAGTTATACTAATGAATTAAAGACAATTCAAAAGGGAAAAAAGATAAAAGTGAATTGTCCTTTTGGAAGCATCCAGAGGCATCATCGGCCTCCTTGAAAGTGGCCAAACTGGGTTTGAAGAGGTCAGATTTGTCTTCTCTGATGTGACCTGAACATAAAGTGTCCCTGCATAGGTTATACATTCATCACTCTGAAATAATACCTATCCTATTTGAATCAGTGTAAAGAGCTCATAGTACTTCTTGGGAATAACAAGTTTCATAAGTGTATCCCCTGCTTCACACCCCTCGTAGGGGTGCAAAGTGGCAAGGACTCCAACATTAGTCCTTTTCGGTCTTCAAGAGCTGCTCATAAGGTTCAATGAGTAAGTTTTTATCCCCGCGTGACACTATCTCCTATTCAACGTTTTCTTTCCATAGGGAAGAAAAAGAAAGCATTTTGTTGGCCTTCAAATAAAGAGATCCTGTGTTTCCCCAGTGATTTTAGCTGCATCCTAGGGGCATTTTCCAAATCCAGTATGAATTTTTTGAGTTTGAGAATCAGAATTGCAAATGTTTTTCTCTACATGGCTGTGCAGGAATTCTATACAGTGTCCCCTGTTTTGTTTCTGCTGCCTTCTTGACAAGACCCACTGCTTACTCAGCCATTTGGAACAAGCCACTCTTACCCATCTGCAAGACACCACACCCCCAAGATGAAAATGGACAATGTCCAGATGTCTCTAAATCATGGAATCCCAGAAAAGAACTCACAGGGTCATTAGATGTAATCTTGTCCAGTCCCTCATTTTATAAATTGGGGAAACGGAGGTCCAGAGTGGTTAGGCAAGAGCTGCAATTTAAAGCTTCCATGCCAGCTTCCTCTCCAGTTCGTCGGTTTGCGTAAGTGATACTAAAAATATTTAATAGCTGTATATCCCTCAGGCAACAAACCGAAGACCCCCAAGTGTTATGGTAGGACCCTGAAGGGACCCTGCTATGGTGGACACTAACTTTTTATTCACTGGGTCAAGGAGTGGTGTGTAGGGTACCTGGAAATGGATGGAGGTGACTGGGTGGCGGGTAGAGGAACTTGCGGAGTTCAGGGTCACATCTTTTGACTGACCAATGTGGAACTATTTCAATATATCAACAACTGAGACAGTCATCCCAGTGTATCCCAGCTATGTGACACTTGTGTCTAGATAGTTCTTTGGCTTAATTTAGATTTAAAACTGAAGCATATTTTTTTTTCTTCGTTGGAATGCTTTGATATGCCAAGACCCGAAGTCTCTGGCAGGGATATGCTTTAAATTGTTCAAAATGTAGGCGTCATGAAAATAACATTCAGGTAATTGAACATTATACATAATTAACCATAGTCTAGGGGTCTCACACATCCGGTGGCATGAGAGTACTGCAGACTTTTAATATCAGTCATAAAAATGAAATATTTAAATCTCTAAATAGATGCATCTACACAGAAATGTGAGCTCTCTAAAAATGCATGAGCTGATGCTTCCCTGTCTTCAAGGAAAAGTGAGTCACAGTAATGTTTCCCCTCTGTGCAACAGATTTTAAATGGCGATTTATGCCATTTAAAAACAGCTAAATAGCCATTGTCTATAAGACTATCACAAGATTGTCTGATGGAGACCACTTTGTACAAATTACCTAATCAACTCAATTCCCCTTCCTGAGAGCATAAGCATAAGGAATATCCAACCCCAGGAAAAGGTGGGGGTGTTAGTGTCAGGAAGCTTTATTCTTTCATTCTGTTTTCCTCTCTGCAGCTCCTCAGGAGGCACTACATGAGACACAGCATATGTGAAAGCTAAACAATAAAATGTACAGAAATGTTGCTCCCCCGTGCCTACCTAAGACCAAAACATCTCTCCCACAGCTTGAGCGCCCAACATTCCTTTCTGTCTTTAAGAGTTTCCAAATAAAACAAAATTATTCCCGATGAGCCACAAATATTCAATCCTCATATCTCTAGTAATGGAAAATGGGATTTAGATTCTAACAAAAATCTATCTTTTCATCTATTTAACAAATCTTTCAAAAGAGCAAAGTTAAATCACATTTAGTTATACTTTTATTTTTAAAAAAGTTTTAATTTTTTTTACAGTTTATACAAAACTTTATTGAAAAGTAAGACATGACTGGAGCAGACAACATGGGGTTGGGGTCTAAGGGGAATTTATCTGGAGAGGAAGCAAAATCTCTCAGAAAGAACATTGAAAATCCAGCACAGGAGGATTTTCAGTAGAGGAAACTTCAGAGGGATTTTGCCTTCTGGGGAACCCCAGAAAGATTGTATTTAAAAGGAAGATATTTATGAATATTTATTCTATGGTGGAGGACTATGGGTGCTTTGGTGATGGGAGAGCTTCAGTGACTGCACCTGAGTGGAGAAATCCTGTACTGTCAAAATATTAACAAGGATGTAAGAAAAACGTACTTCATTAAAAAATAAGGTAATTAAAACAAATAAATATAGGTATGCTTTTAAAGAAACAGTTTTTACCAAACATGAAAAAGGACTAAATGGATAGAGGTACAGAAAAGCCTCAACCTACTATTTGTTGAATATTAGATGAATAAAAATATAATATGTCCATCAACTGCACCTCAATACACTGTCTAAAAATTTAATTCATAGGAACTTCCATATTTGAATGGGAGGCTTCTGAGTGCCAAATGCTGTATTCTATAGGGTTCAATCAGAGAATCAAAGCCACTACAATCACGCACATGGTCACTGACAAAGGGGATTTGTTACAAGGATTTGACCTTGAACAATTGTGGGGGGCAGTTAAGTGGTCTCTGTAAGGTTGTTGTCTTTGCTTCTGACACTGGAGCTTCAAGTCCACTGAGTAGGCAATGGAAGAAGGGAAGTTGGCTATAAGTGAGGAAAGCAAGAATGAGCAGGGACCCACAAGCATGAGCTAAAGACCACAAGGATGTGGGACCCCGTATCAGTTCTTGTCGCCTTTGACCTTAGTAGGATGGTTGTGCTGTAGAAGCTGGGGACCCCTCATCTCAGAACCAAACCCACACACCTGGCCCAGGAGTAGAGGCAGCTGAAGGAAGATCCAGGGAAAGGTGGCACCAGTTGAAAGCTCAGGTGCTCTGTTGCTCCAATGAGTGATTTAACAGATCAGCGACAATGTGTGTGAACTACAAAATGGCTGCCCTTCTCGTCTTCCCTCCAAATCTCATATAAGAATTTCTCTTATGGCCCACTTCAGCAAGACACATATAGGAAAGGAGAATACTGGAAAATGCAGTTCAGTCTAGCCGACTTGACACGTTACAAGGCACCATATTACTCACTATAATCAGGAGAGGAGAAAAGTGTTGACAGATTTCAGAGACCAGATCTCTGAGTCAAAGAAATGGGACTGAAGGTCTTTGCCCAGAGGGCAGAGGAGTGGTCAAGGGCACTGCAAAAAACAGTTAGAAGGTATGTGTTTGGTTAATCATTCTCCCCTCTTTCATCCATGAAAAATGTGTATTGTGTATTTATATACTAAATTGTGTTTTTGAGAGATGGCCACATCAATATATATTCCTCTAGACTGTGCATATTACATTGTGGCATTGGAACTCCTATATCAAGAGGTGTGATCTGTGTTCACTTCCCTTCATTCTGGGCAGAACTGTGACCAAGGCTTAGGTGACATACTGAGGCTAATCATAAAAGTTATTGAATTTCCATCAGGTTCTCTAGCTCTCCGGAGACCCTCATCATTGACTCAGTCTCCATGTTATGAGGAAGCTCAGTCCACATGGAGATGTCATGTGGAAATGTTCTAGTTGATATATCCAGCCACCAACTCAGCATCAATCACTAAATATGTGAGTGAGTTTTCAAATGATGTTTGACTCCATTCTTCAAGAATTACCCCCAAAATTGATACCAAAATGGAGCAGGAGATGAGTTGTTCCCACTGCGCCTTTCTCAAATTATAGATTTGTGTGTAAAATAAATGTCATTATTTCAAGCCACCAAATTCTGGAATAATTTTTCTACACAGTCATAATAACTGACATAGGCTTTTTGCCATACTGACAGGGGATATTAATGACTGATATATGTTGATTTACTGAATCATACATAATTTCCTTTTGCTGTGTTAGTGGACCTCTCTATTGGTGTGAAGCTACTTTTTTTAATGAATAGTTTTATATAGATAATGGTATGTCTATAACTTTATTCTTGAAGAATTATAGGTTTGAAAATACAGAGGGATATGCTTTTCACCGACTTTCCCCCAATCGTAGTAACATCTTGCCTAATTAGAGGTCAATATCAAAACCAGGACATTCACATTGATATAATTCACCAATTTTATTCATGGTTCACCAGTTTTACACATCATTCTCTCTCTCTGTGTGAGTGTGTGGGGGGGGGAGGGTGTATGTTTAGTTCTATGCCATGTTATCATATGTGTGTTTTCATGCTACAACCATTATATTCAACATACAGAATAATTGTATCACAAAGATCTCTTATGAACTCTTTATAGTTATAGTTATCTTGTACCCACCACCACCACTACCCCCAACCCCTGGCAACCATTAATCTTTTCTCCATCTCTATGATCTAGTCATTTCAAGAATGTTACATAAATGAAATCACATGGTAAGTAGACTTTTGAGATTATCATTTTCATCACTCAGCATAAGTCCCTGGAAATCCATCCCAGTTGTTGGGCCTGTCAAAAGCTCATTTCTTTTTATAGCTGAATGGTATTTCATGGATATCCCACAGTTGTTTAAATGTTTACTCATTAAAAAAATAATTAGGTTCTTCCCTGTTTGGGGATATTATAAACAAAGCTCTATGAACATTCATGTACACTTTTTTGGTTGTGAATATGTTTTCATTTCTGTGGAATAAATGCACAAGAGTGAAATTGGTGGGTTGTGCGGTAAGACATGTTTAGTTTTGTAAGAAACTGTCATACTCTTTTCCAGAATGACTGTACCATACATTCCCATTAGCAATGTATGAATAATCCAGTTTCTCTAACACTGGGTGTGGTCACTATATTGAAATCTAGTCATTTTGATAGTGTGTGGTGGTATAGTGATATAAGATTTCTCTCTCTCTCTCTTTTTTTTTGGGTAATATGATTTAACCAGATGTGTGTGAACTCTGTCTGTTCTTATTTATATCAGGGGTTTTATTTTCTTAGGTACTCTAGGCCTGCTGAGAAACTTCTCACCCATGTTAAATGATAGGAGGACTTCTTTTTCAAATTTTTTGACTACCACCTCTTCCCCTTCACCATCCTTTTTGAAATAGAGGAAGGAATAAGTTACTTGTGGCCTGTAACTAATGACTGACTTTGCTTTCTTAGAAATCATTCCTTATTGGGCCTCCCCGGTGGCGCAGTGGTTGAGCGCTGGGTTGCGAAGCTGCCTGCAGCCTCTGCAGCACCAGTTGGATCCCCAGCCACCAGCGAGGGTCCCACATGGCGCACAGACCTCTCCTGCCGCCCGCTGCTCCTCCCAGCAGTGTACTTAATCTGTCTGCCTGTTCTGCTCTCCGCTCTGGCTCTAGTGAATTCTCTCACCCTCCCGTGCTTCTGACTGTACCCAGTGCTTGTATAAATAAATTAATTAATTAAAAAAAAGAAATCATTCCTAATAGATATGCAAGAGCAGAATCCATTGCTTGTTCCAAAAATATTTAAATGCATTTTCTACAACAAGACATTTCAAGTAAATGAGGAATTCAAGATAAAGATAAGAATAGGAAAAATATTAGATTTGCAATACAATTAAATATATAAAATGCATAAGGTCTCTTACTCTTGAGTCACAAACTTGTCTGTGCATTTGTAGAGTTAAGAGGGAGATGTAGTGAGTTATCTAATTCACAATACCCATGAGGAAAATAAACTAATTGCTTAGAGAAGGCCATCCTGGTTCTGAGATAAGAGTGAAATTTCCCCACATGCCCACAGAAACCATATAAGACAACTTAGGTGAGTGAAGTACATTGGGATAAGACAATCAGTAGTTGTGGGTCTTGGGCTGAGCTAAATGGAAACTCAGACTAAGAGGGCAGTCACTACACGGCACGGCTTCAGCTGTTATTGTCAAGAGGATTTTCCAATTTTGGTTTTTCAAAGATTTATTTATTTATGCATACAAGAACTGGGGTACAGGCCAGAAGTGCGGGGTTGAGAGGATTCACCAGAGACAGAGTGGGGAACAGAACAGGATGACCAACTGAAATACACTGCTGAGGGGAGCAGCGGTTGAGACAAGAGAGATCTGCTCTGCCATACAGGTAGCTCCCTGGGTGGGCTGGGATCAAACTCATGATGCAGAGGCTGCGGATTGCTTCACAGAGCTGTGCTTAACCCCTTGTGCCACCAGGGAGGCCTGGATTTTCCAATTTCTTAAGAGAGGCTGTAAAATCAGATTTATAGGCATTATCTTCTGGTAATATCTTAGCAACTATGTTAGTTAAAACTTTATCAGACTGAACAAAATAATTTTGCAGTCCAGCACTGACCTATGATTGCCAGTTGAAAAACCCTACCTCAAAAAATAGGAATATGTAATGCAAGACTACTCTTTTCTTCAAAAAAACATCCTTGTTTATTTTTTCACAATATAGGATTTCTCCCCTCAGGTGCAGTCACCATAGTTTTCCCACCACCAAAGTGCCCACAGTCCTCCAGCACTCTCCACAGCTCTCTCCTCCCTCCTTCTCTACTCTCGTCCTCTCTTTTCATATTTTCCCCCTTCCCTTCCCCTCCTGAGCATCTCAGATCTATGGTCTGCTTTCAAGGTCTGTCTTAGTTTGTCTTTGTCTGATCTTTTGTTTGATTTCTCTAGATTCCACATAGACGTGAAACCATCTGGTATTTATCTTTCTTCTGGCTCCCTTTGCTTTGCATAATCCCTTTCAGCTCCACCCATCTTGCTGCAAACGGTATGAGTGTATCTTTTTTGATCACTAAGTAGTATTCCATTGTGTATATATGCCCCAGCTTCTTGATGCATTCATTTCTTCTGGGGCATTTAGTTTGTTTCCATATCTTGGCTATTGTAAATGGTGCTGCAATAAACATAGGAGTGCAGGTTTCGTTTCAAATTAATGTTTTTGTGCTCTTTGGATAGATACTTAGGAGTGGAATTGTTGAGTCATATGGTAGATCCATTTTTAGTCTTTTGAGGAATCATCACACAGCTTTCCATAGGGGCTCGACCAATCTACATTCCCACCAGCAGTGTAAGAGGGCTCTTTTTTCTCCATACCCTCACCAGCACTTGTTGTTTGTGTATTGTTGTTGTTTTTTAATATATATGGGACATTCTTACAGGTGTGAAGTGGTATCTCATTGTGATTTTGATCTGCTTTTCACTGATAAGTGATGATGAACATTTTTTCATGTGCCTGTTGGCAATCTGCATGTCTTCTTTGGAGAAGTGCTTATTTAACTCTTCTGCCCAATTTTTTGATTGGGTTGTTTGTTGAGTTTTATAAGTGCTTTGTAGATCTTCGATATCAATCCCTTTTTAGATCTATGGCATGCAAATATTTTCCCCCATTCAGCAGAGCCTCTTTGTATTGGTCACTGTCTATTTCACTGCAAGACAATTCTTATACATACGATCCCTCTCACCTAAGCTTCAGGTAAATACTGAATGTCACTGTATTGGTGGTTATACTCTGTGACATATTATAGAGTTCAGATTGTGTGGTTGGACAAATATGCTGTTGTATGCTTTCAACAAAGGTGAGCAAATGATTTAACAAATGCCTTAAGAAAGATCCAAATTGCCAATAAGCATATTTTTTTTAATCTTTTTTTTTAATTTATTTTTATTTATACAAGGGCTGGGGGGTACAGGCCAGAGTCGTGGGAGGGTGAGAGGACTCAGCAGGGAACAGAACAGGCAGATTGACCGAAGCAGTGGGCGAGACAGGAGAGGTCTGCCTGGCCATGTGGGATTCGCCCTGGACAGCCGGGAATCGAACCAGCGCTGGGGAGGTTGCGGACAGCTCCAAAGTGCTGTGCTCAACCCGCTGCGCCACCAGGGAGGCACAATCAGCATATTACAAGGTGCATGGCATCATGAATCATTAGAGAAAAATCACGTTAAAACTATAATGAGATTAAATTATATACCCAACAGAATGGAAAATATCAAAAACACCAAGTGTGGGTGAAGATGTGGAGCAAGCAGAATTCTCAAACATTGCTAATAAGAATGTAAAAATGCACATCCCTGTCATTTCTAATAACATTTAAAACATTTCTTCCTAATGACCTAGCTATTCCACTTCTAAATAGATATAAATGCATACATCCACAGAAAAACTTGCACATGAATTTTCAGAGCAGCTTTATGCAGACTAGCAAGAAACTGAAGATATCTCAAATGTCCATCAGTAGGAAAATGAACAAACAGAAAACTGTTTGGTATAGTCACACAATGAATGGGCAACAAAAAGAACTAATTAGAGTGCATACAACAATATGGATTAATCTCAGAAACATTAGGTTGAATGAAAAGAGCCTTACACCAAAGAGTATATATTGCATGATTTCATTTATGCGACATTCAAGAACAAGCAAATCTTAATGGTAATTTAAAAACTGTCTCTGTGGGTGGGGGCATCGACTAGAAAGGAGACTAAAGGATGCTGCTGGGGGATGGAAATGTTCTATATCCCCAGCTGGGAGGTGGTGACACGACGCGTGCATTTGTTAAAATGCTCCACACCGTACACATAAGATCTGTGCACTTTACTGTTTGTAAATTACATCTCAGTAACATGCTAGAATAATCACTGCGTCTTCAGGCAGAATTACTGGTCAAGGGCACTGTTGGCCTGGTCTAACTAACCCATCCATCTTCCTACAGGGGAGCAGTGCCAGTCTCCATCTTGGCATGTTGTGCCAACGTGCGGATGTGCTGAGCCAGTTCCACACAGAGATGGTAAAGCTCACATACACCAACTCAATGAGAGAGATCATCCTTTCCCTAGAAGATACCCACCGTGTAGGTAGGCTTTACATGCTACTGGTTAGGAAAGTGACTTTGGAGTCAAAAAGCATTGATTCAAATTCTGACCCCTCCCAAATATTTATCTGGGTGAACTTGAACAATTTTTTTTTTTTTGCTGTTCTAAGCCTCTTGTTCCACATCTATAAAATGGGTATAATACTTTCCTCAAAGTGCTTTCCTAGAACAGGAACACACATGTAAAGTATTCATTAAATGAAAACGTTTCACTCTACACTCTTATGGGAACCAAATGTCTGAACGTTTACTCTTCAAGCCTCGTCTACTGTCTTCTCCCTAAGGATCATTTCACAATACAAAGAAAACTAGGAGGAATAACACACTGAGTCCTTAACATCATAATGCAAATTATCATTAGCAAGAAATGACTTCTGGGCCTCCCTGATGGAACAGGGGTTAAAGTCAGCCATTAAAAGCTATCACGAGCCACTGCAGTACAAGTTCAATCCCTAGGCCGGCCAGGGAGCTACCCACATGGCGCAGCAGACCTCTCCTGCCTAGCCCACTGCTCCCTTCAGCATTGTATTTCAGTGGATTTGCCTGTTCTGCTCCCCACTCTGTCTCTGGTGAACACTCTCACCTCCCCCACACCTCTGGCCTACACCCCAGTTCTTGTATGAATAAATAAATCTTTAGAAAAAGAAATGACTTCCTCAGGGACAGGGACTTCCTCAGGCTGGGCAGGATGGCATAATATACTTGGGGTGGATATAAGGGAAAGCACTGCTAGAGGACAATGTGCCAGCTACGCTTCTCCATTGACAAGTAACAGAAACAAGTTCTGCTTACCTGAAGGCAGAAAGTTGGAAGGTCAGGCCTGGGAGTCTGCTGAAATCCAAGCCTCTATCAGCAAGGCAACTGAATCCACAGCCACCAACTCAAAGCAAGAACTGACTAGCGCATGGCTTCTGATTGGGTGGGGTTTTTGTTTGTTTGTTTTGCATCAGTTGCTCAAAATTCAAAGTTTTAGGAGAAAGCATAGTATTAGCCACATTCAGGCCAACTCCTCTATCCTGGCTCTGGTCATGGGCAAGGTGAAGAGAAAATAAATGCCTTTGGTTTCCAAAGCATTTGGAAACCTGCAGTTATGTTACACCAAGTCCACCCAAATGAAATATCCCCAAAAAGAAAAGTGGAGAATTCTTGGGAAGTGGGAGCAGATGTTGAATAGCTGAAAACAACAAATATCTACCAGAGAGAGCACAGGGCAGAGCAGTGGAAGGCCAGGGAAGACCCTGTTTTACTTCTCGGCAGATTCTTAATTGACTGTGTTGGAGCTTAATGACCTTTTCAGTGATCCCATTATTAAATTCATCTCAACAACAGCTCTGAGCGGTAGAGGCACCATGAATATATTTCCTCATTAGTGTTCGGTCTCTCATTGTATTTCTAAATTGTCCAAGAGCTTTTTGTGGGGGTCAGCAAGAAGCTCAGAACAAATATTGAAGTGTCATTTTGTGGTACGTATTTTATACCGAAAGATGAAAGGATCCTTTATAGAAATATTACTTTGGTGTTGCCTACTGTGGGCTTCTAAAAAAGAAGCCCAAAATATAAATCTGAAAATTATAATACACCTAAAATATATTTTAATTTGTAAACCTTTTCTGTTCTTTATGCATTTTCCTCAGCTTGAGAAACCATGGCAACTATTTTTAGCAGTGAACTTAGAGCTGATTTGTAGCGATGCACACCTGAAACTTATATAGTGTTATGGTGCAATGTGACTTGAATAAAAGAAAAATGGTTTATTGTACATGTAGGGGGCAGGACAGGAAGGACATGGTGCATGTTTTCTATGATCCAGCAGACCGGGTAAAGGAGGAGTCAGAGTCCTCAGGGATTTTGTAGGGTTTTATTGGGATTGCCAGGTACACAGCAGGCCTCCCAGCCCCCAGCAAGTCTCTCTCTCTCTCTCTCTCTCTCTCTCTCTCTCTCTCTCTCTCTCTCTCTCTCTCTCTCTCTCTCTCTCTCTCTCTCTCTCTCTCTCTCTCTCTCTCTCTCTTCTCTTTTGGCTTCTCGCCCTTAAAAAGCCCAGTCTCAGCCCAGGTGAATCCCATCTTCCTATGCCCACACCCTACTCCAGGTGCCCGCCATCAGGCATGCATTCAGGACCACAAGGGTCCATCATCTATCCTGATGGTGGGAGGGCAGAAAAGCCTGACATTTTTCCTTACCCTACAGTCCACAATATCAACTTTATCACAAAAGTTTTTTAATTCAGTTAATCTGTGTGTGTGTGTGTGTGTGTGTGTGGTGTGGGTTTGTGTGTGTAGGGTAAATATTTGTCAGACTTTTCTGCCCTCCGGCCATTAGAATTAATGATAGATCCCTGCTGTCCTGAATGCATGCCTGATGGCGGGCACCTAGAGTAGGGTGTGGGCATACGTAGGTGGGCGCACCTGGCTGAGAGACTGGGCTTATAAGGGCGGCGTCATGGGGACGCCAACAGAACAGAACACCAGATGGAGGCCACCAGAGGAAAGAGAGAAGCAGAGACCACGCGAGAGCCCAGTAAAGAGTGAAGACTTGGGGCCTCCCCAGTGGCGCAGCAGTTGAGCACCGGGTTGCAAGGCTGCCCGCAGCCTCTGCAGCGGCAGTTCGATCCCCGGCTGCCGGACGAGGGTCCCACATGGCGCGCAGACCTCTCCTGCCACCCACTGCTCCCCTCAGCAGTGTACTTCGTCACTCTGCCTGTTCTACTCTCCGCTCTGGCTCTGGTGAATTCTCTCACCCTCCCACTCTTCTGACTGTACCCAGTGCTTGAATGAATGAATGAATGAATGAATAAATAAATATATGAAAAAAAAAAACTTAAAAAAAAAAAAAGAGTGAAGACTTGCTGGAGGCTGGGAGGCCTTCAGCACCCCTGCACCCCTGCCTGATGAGTACCTGGTAAACCCAATAAAAAGCCTGAAAAGGCCACTGAGGGCTCCAGGACTCTCATCATTTATCCTCTCTGCTCAGGTCATAGAAATCCTTTTCTGTGCCCATCCTGCCTCTACAGTGTGTGTGTGTGTGTGTGAAGTCTGAATTTTGACAGCTGCCTTTTCTGTTTTGATGATTATATCATAACTTTTTGGACTTAGTGATGAATCACGTATACATGTTAATCCATTCCAAGTACACTTCAACTCCATAGGCATCTTCATTTATGAAAAACCTTGTTTTTACCACAGTCCCGTGCTTCTCAAAAAATTATTTTCATATTAGATCACAAAACGAGAGACTGGAGCTTCAGTGTTAAGCTTTTAACTGACTTTTCACTTGATTTAGTAATAATAATGCCTTATATTTTTCCCCTTGACAGATTAAATTCAACTTTGCTTTCATTCCATGAACTGAGTTCATAAAAATGATCCATAATTGGTATTAATAGATTTATAAAATAAAACCTTGCAAAATAGTGAATAGTTTCCTTCCCATCCCAGAATTTACCGATTTTTCATTTGCGGTTTCTAATGTCACTGGTAAACTCATCTCACTTAACTATTTTGGAAGTTCTTCTGCTAATGGAGCTAATACAATAACATTTATTATCGCATTCTTTAATATGTGTACGTAAAAACGTAGATGAAAAATGAATGATGTTAGTTCACAAAATTGATTACTTCATCTAAATAAAGTCATGCTTTATAGTGATATATAAATACACCTTCTGAAGAGGCAAAGGTTAAATTGTTGTCCTCAGACTCAGACTTCTTAAAAATGAGTTTCATGTGTGCTGGATGGGTGACTAGGTAATGCATAACAAATTCCCTACGAAATGTCTGTCTTCCTCAGTCTTTAGATTCTTGCAGCTGTATTATATCCAGGAAATTTTAGCATTTCTACTGCCTTTACTCTGGCTGCCTTATTGAGTCCAAATGAGCAAACAGTTGGAACTGTTTCCAGCACCTTAAACTAGTACAATGAAATCAGAACTCCTGGTAAGTGCTTCCTAAATAATGAATGCAGCCTGATTTAGTGTTTTTTCCTGCTTTCGTTGGTATAGTACTCACTCAATCTATTCTGATTTTTGTCAATATAAGTTAGTAAACTTGGAATTTGTCAAATAGAGCCTGCCATGCCCTGATTCTACTTTATTTTTTTAAGACTTATTTATTTATTCTTACAAGAACTGGGGTGTAAGCCAGAGGTGTGGGAGTGAGAGGATTCACCAGAGAGTGGGGAGCAGAACAGGTGGATCTATTGAAATACACTGCTCAGGGGCGCAGCAGGCAGGTGTGTGAGACAGGAGAGGCCTGCTATGTCATGTGGGTTGCTCCCTGGCTGGCCGGGATTGAACTTGGGCTGCAGTGGCTGGTGATAGCTTGATGGCGCTGTGTCTTTAACCCCTGCGCCACCAGGGAGGCCCCTGATTCTACTTTAAGTTTGGTAATAATCATAAGCAATGGGCTAAGAATTCAGGAGATATGTTTCCTTCTTGTCAAAGTAACATGCTCAGTAGATTGCTACAGAATCTTCAAAGAAGGAACAGCCTCACCAACCAGAGGAGAAGGCGGGCTCTGTGGGTTTTGGGGTACTCCTAGATATCTCCATTCCAGTTCTTGGGATCACACCCACCCAGCCAAATATTACTTTCATGTAAAATATCTTGTCAATCAATGTTTTTATACAATAACCTAAGAATCAAAATTTGAGATTTGTTTTGGCTATTTCAACCCAATGGCTGCAAAAGGTTTTTGGAATAAAATCATAAAATTCCACAAGTTTTTGATTTCGCCTTGATAGAAATTCTTCTATTCAAACCGTCAAATTTACAAAGAAGCAACTAGCTTATACTGCATATTTTGAATTTAAGTTTTTCACATTATTTGTCTATAACTGCCACTACATCCCCTAGAAACTTGCCCAGAACAAGCATGTTATTCCAAGTGTACACAGATAATAACTTAATTAACTTTTAAAATTTGATGGACGTTTTGGACTGACTGAGGCCAGCTGGGGTTTCAGAAACATCAACAACAATTAAAAGAGATAATCAACCTGAGTTTACCCCCTATTTTTCTGAGGATTCATTGCAACCAGTTCTGGTACCAATTTCTTTATCAGGTTGTCACTAAGTGGAAAAGTCATTTATTAAGTAGTTTTCACAATTGGTTGGAGGGCTAGAGAATTAAGTTTGAAGCTAAACTCAAAGGAACAGAACCCAAGATCATGGCTCAAAGCAGCCTTGATAACTTGCTGTCACTGGTCAGCAAAGGAAACCCCCATTGCTGCTATCCTGATTCCAGATATGTGGCAGGAGCTCACCTTTGCAACCACCAGAAACCTGCTATCATTTGCTACCACTGTATGTGAGACACATCTCCAGATGAAATGCAACTATCACAGATTGCTCTCTTCTAAACCAAAGTCTTACATGGGCGGATCTGATTGATGGAATCTGGGTCACATCCCTGCACGCTAGATGCAAGTGTGATTGTGAATTTGAATTTTTAATCCTATATTGGGAAAGTTGGACTGAGATATGGGAATTTTCTTCTTCTGGTTACTTACTGAAGTATAATAAGCTATCCCAAATTCAGTGACTTAAAGTGGCAACACGCATTTTGCCCACAAATCTACAGTTTGGGCAAGGTTTAAAGGTAACAGTCTGTTTGATGCGTGTAACTGGGGCCTAGAATCATTGGCAGCTCACTCACCTACATGTCCAGTGATTGATGACGGCCTCCAGGCTGTGACTTAGGTGGCGCCATGGGCCATATTGTAGTCATCGAGGTCACTACAGGTGCTTGCTCAGGTTCAAGGAAAGCGGGTATAAGATTCTACCATTTGTAGTCTTTTGAGAAACCTCTGTACTGTTTTCCACAGGGGTTGGACAAGTCTACATTGCCATCAACAGTACAGCATGCAACCTAATTTTTTTTAAGATTTATTGATTGATTGATTGATTTATACATACATACATACATACAAGCACTGGGTATAGTCAGAAGCGCGGGAGGGTGAGAGAATTCACCAGAGCCAGAGCGGGGAGCAGAGCAGGCAGAAGGACCGAAGTACACTGCTGAGGGGAGCAGCGGGTGGCAGGAGAGGTCTGCGCGCCTTGTGGGACCCTCCTCCGGTGGCTGGGGAGCAGCCGGGGATCAAACCGGCGCTGCAGAGGCTGTGGGCAGCTTCGCAACCCAGCGCTCAACCACTGCGCAACTGAGGAGGCCCCTACAACCTAATTTTTAAAAAACATTTACCATAGCTTTAACAGCTTTACTGAGATACAGTTTATACTTCATAAAATTCACCTGTTCATGTTTTTTGGTAAATTTACTGTTTGTAACTATCACCAAAATCCATTTTTAGGACACTTCTATCACTCCACTAAGCCTCCTCCTACCTACTTTTAGTCATTCTTTTTTTTAATTTTATACATTTTTTACATCATTTTTCTTAATCCTACCCCCCAAACAAACACTAAATTCTGTTTGCCAGATTTTGGACAATATGTTGTCTTCTATGTCTGGATTTTTTTCTTAGTAAAGTGTTTTCGAGATTCATTCACTTGTACCAGGGATCAATCCTATCTTCCTTTCCATTGTATCAGAATATGTTCAGTTACTTTCCAGTTGAGTGGCATTTGGATTGCTTCCCATTTTTGACTATTAAAAATAATACTGCTGGGCCTCCCCGGTGGCGCAGCGGTTGAGCACTGGGTTGCGAAGCTTCCCGCAGCCTCTGCAGCGTCCGTTCGATCCCCGGCTGCTCCCCGGCCATGGGAGGAGGGTCCCACATGGCACACAGACCTCTCCTGCCGCCCGCTGCTCCCCTCAGCAGTGTACTTCGGTCCTTCTGCCTGCTCTGCTCCCCGCTCTGGCTCTGGTGAATTCTCTCACCCTCCCGCGCTTCTGACTGTACCCAGTGCTTGTATAAATAAATAAAAATAAATCTTTAAAAAAAATAATACTGCTATGAGGATCTGCACACAAATCTGTGTGTGAACAGTGTTTCATTTTTCTTGGGTAGATATACAAGAGTAGACTTTCTGGGTCATATGATACATTTATGTTTACCTAGTTAAGGCATTGCTAAGCTCTCTCCAAAGTTGCTGTACCATTTTACATAGCCACCACAAGTGTATTAAGTTCTTATTTCTTCATATCTTCCCTAACTCTGTTAATGTCTGTCTTTCCAATTGTAGCCGTTCTGGTGGGTGTAAGGTGGCATCTCATCATGTTTTATATTTGTATCTTCATAATGACAAATGATATTGAGTGTCTTTTTATGTACTTATTAGCTATATGTGTTCTTTGGTGAAATATCCAAATCTTTCCCTCATTTTTAATGGGGTAATTTGTCTTGTTATTGGACTGAATATGTAAAGAGCTCTTGCTATGGTCTGGGTATTAGACTTTTACCAGACATACAATTTGCAGGTATTTTCTCCTAGACTGTAACCTAGGTTTATTATTTCAATAGTATAATTATCACCAGTTATTTGATTTTGTTCCTCAAACACATCAAAGTTGAAGTGAATTGAGTTAATGAGCAGATGTGCTTTGGTAGAACTCTATTTCCAAGGTTTGAAATTGAAAAGGCACTTGTGGTTGTCTGATAGTTGACAATATGTTAGTTACTTTAAAAATCCCATAAAATTATATTTTGACCATCAACTTGCATCAGGAGAAAAAAAATAAACAATAAATGACTAAGTATACTCTAAAAACCAAATCAATACATTTACTACATAGCTCTATGACTGCTTCAATTGTTTTGCCTTATTGAAAGACTGGAACTCAAAACATAAGAGCATATTTTCAAAGATAATAAACTGAAGATTTTTGCTTTCTTAAAGGTGAGCATTTCTTATTTCAAAAGGAAGGTAGTGGTTCTAGATTTTTAATTTTACAACTTAAATATAAATCAGTTTAACATTTCATCTGCATCGGACTAATTTTATCAATGTAAAATAAATCAGGTGACTCAATTCAGCCAACATTTATTGAGCAGCTATTAAATGACACCCTGCGCTAGGTGTGGCAGGGAATAGAGAAAGGAGAATAATTGTTCAATTGAGATTTACTAAATAAGGTGACCGGTAGCCTTATTTAGTAAGATGTGCAAGGCAATTTTGTGAGTTGCTACTTAAAAGCTAAATTCTGTATTCTGCTAGTGAAGAGTGAAATTATTGAGAGGATGCAAGAATGAAACTCTTCCTGCCTCTATTTTGGCTGAGTCCCCAAAGGAGGATAAAAACAGTAAATTCCAAGTGCATTCACATGCCAGAGGACTTGCAAAGGGGAAGGAGAAAAAGTAGTGTTTTTCAAACAGCACATCGTCTATCTTGAAGAAACAATTGGTTGCATGGAGGCCGCTCACTTTCACACTTGCCTCTGAGATTGGAAGTCTGGTGTCTGACACGCTCAGAGGCAAGTCCAAAGAAAAGCAAATGTGACTAATGAGACCCCTGCCTGACAGCAAAGTAAGCATGGCCTGCATTGGGTGTGAAACATACTTGCTTTTTCACAGGGCAACGGTACTTGAGTTTTCCTGTGGGCCAATGGAAGGGTGGATTTTGATCTCTGCCCATGAAGATTCACTCTTGTTCTGCCGTTCCTCACTTTACTCCCTCCAGAGGCCTGCATCGTTTCAGTGTTTCAAGTATTGCCCACTTTATGTGGGCAAGAGACGAATCCTTGCTTTCTTCAGTGCTCATGGGCTTAATGGTCCATGACTGTGTCAGCCCCCTCTGCCATTTACAGAGCTAACAGGAAAAATAATTCACAAACTAGATGATTGATAATTAGAGCAGAATGTGGGACAAACATCTGACAATCATATTCATCACCCTCATTCGCTATCTGGACTGTCGTTGATGAGGCAACAAGGGTTACCCAAATGATGGATAAGCCTATTTCTCTTCGCATTAGCCGCCTCTGGTCTTAAAAATAATGGTGGATGGCTTATTCTTTTTTTTTTTAAAAAGATTTATTTATTTATGTATACAAGAGCTGGGACACAGGCCACAGGTGCTGCGGGGTGAGAGGATTCACCAGAGACAGAGTGGGGAACAGAGCAGGCAGATCTACTGAAATACACTGCTGAGGGGAGCAGAAGGAGAGACAGGAGAGGTCTGCTGTGTCATGTGCGTAGCTCCCTGGACGACCAGGATCGAACTCGTGCTGCAGTGGCTGGTGATAGCTTGATAGCTTGATAGTGCTACCTTTAACCCCTGCACCACCAAGGAGGCCCCAGATGGCTTACTCTGTCAAGTGTTTCTTTTATATATGAAGATATTATATAGATAATGCAAGGCCTCTAAGCAGCCGGGGAGACTTGGAAACATTTTTCAGGCAACAAAATTAACATTTATACATTTTTCAATGTTCACAGCTATTTTATTTTGCATGGCTTTTACTGGGGTTTCCCTCTCAGTGACCTCCTCCCTTCTTCCCCCATCTCTCCTGTTCCTGTTCAGAGCCTTTCACCTTTATCCCTGACATAGCTTAGTTCCAGAACTTAATTTTTTAAGGTATCGTGACCAAGTGAATTTATATCCTGAAGACATTACATAATGATTCAAATTTAGCATTGTTGCACATGGAAAATATGTATGTGATTCACTTACATTTACATCCTGACTGTCATGAGAGCTAGTTTAACACTGACAAATGAGAGAAGCCAGTAGGCCAGCTCTGGGAAATATGTATGTTTTTCAATTATGAGTGCATTTCCTTATACAAAAGGGAGGACTGAACATGTGCATTTTATTATTTTACCTTCAGTTTTGAGAAAGTATTTTGTTTGCTTATTTGTTTATCCTACAAATGCTTGAAATAAATATTTGTCGTTTCTCTTTTTTACACAGCAGTTAGTATATGCACTGTATTGCATCTTGTCATTTTTGCTTGATGCATATTTTAGAATTTGTAGCATATCAGCACATAAAAAGCATCCTCAATCTTTTCATATTGGAAGAGCATTTTATTGTGTGGTTATATGATAATTTCTTAAATTAAGCCGAAATGATGGGCATTGGGTGGATTCCAAACTTCAGCTATTACCGAAATATAAAAGCTACAATGAACAATCCCGCATGTACATTTTCTTGTATGTGTGCACGTATGATTGCACATACACAGATGTGGTGGATATGTAATTTAAGTGCTTTAGGCTAATGTGGCTCCAGTAGTTGAAAAGTAGTTTTCTGAAAAACCTTGTAGAAGTTTCTTTAGGAGAGAAGCACAAAGACATTGGGAGTTGAGCAGAACAGCTGAAGTATCAGTCATGTCTGCTATCCCTTTAAGACGAATGTTTCATGAAACAACATTTATCTTATTACATGCAACATACTTTGATAATTTCTATTTTATTATTCTTGTTTATTCAATAGTGGAAGTGAATCATTATATTGATTTTACAATCTACTAACAGCTCGTGACATGCAGTTGAAAAACAGTAAACTTAATCATCTTTGATGCCCTCCCCTTTTTAAAAAAAGATTTATTTTTATTTTTGTGTAGAAGAACTGGAGTGTAGGCCAGAAATATGGGGGGGTGAGAGGATTCACGAGAGACAGAGTGGGGAGCAGAACAGGCAGATTGACTGAAATACACTGCTGAGGGGCGCAGTGGGCGAGTCAGGAGAAGTCTGCTGTGCCATGTGTGTCAGCTCCCTGGCCATGGATTAAATTCATGCTGCAGTGGCTGGCGATAGCTTGATAGTGCTGAGAATCTAACCCCTGTACCACCAGGGAGGCCCTGGGGTCCCCTTTAAATCTACATTTTTGTAATTAGGAGGTGACAATGTGATCTCAATGAGGACTAACATTTATTGAGCACATGCTATGCCATAACTGTTCCAAACACTTCATATATACTCCCGCATGTGAAAACAGTAAGGTAGGTATCATTAATATCTCCATTTTACAGATGTGAAAATTGGTGAGTGGCAGCGTCTAGGAGGGAACCCTGGCAGTCTGACTCCAAAACTGATTGTTAAAAGTACAAGCATCACCATCAGACTGGCAATCATCTATCAACAAATGTTTTCAATTATGACAGTGATATAATCTAAATACTGGAAACCATTAGCTCACTATGGTAGGGATAATTCCAACAAAAGGGAGATTGGGACCAGGGTTATGTACATTGACTGAATTCAGAGGTGAACTCATTGATAGTCATCCTAATGTTCAGCTCTGCATTAGCCATGCTGGTCCAGGTGTCACCTTAAATTTAGCCACGCATGTGGTTAAATAAGAATGGGCTCTGACATGGGTTGTATAACATCTTTATACTTGAAATGTCTACAATACATTTCACCGTAACTAGGGAGAAGGAATTTCAGTGTACTAACTGTGTATTGGTTTATTAAAGTGTAATCAAAGGTAATTTTTAAAGAACTGAACCTAAAATAGATTAGTTCCCACTATGTAGAGAATATTTCTACAGAAGCCAATCTTTGCATTTCCAAAATAGGGACCAATAAACATGATACAGATGACTAAAAATGGTTTCTGAAAAACAAAACAAAAAACTGTGTATAGAACCTATACACATAGTGTTTCTAGATTCCTGGAACTATCATATTTTTAAGTGAATTCTTCTGAGTCAGGTGTCCATAAATTATATCATTTATGTCACAGGAATACAGTAGTTATCACTGGTATTGGAGTCAGTATAAAAACATAACCTCTTTTTAATAAAAGATTATCAGTAATCAAAGATTCATATACCTGCTGAGTGAATTATCTAGGGCGAGACACATGTAGGAGGTACATGTCAGGAGAATGTTTCAGCAGCTACTGTATGATAAGCCAGGTTGCAGTATCTAGAAAGAGGGAAGATACTACAGTGTGATTATGAGTTATAGGGCAACAAGACTGACTGCAACTTAGCTTGAAATATTGTTGGCAGAGGTAAGACACACTTTTCTTGCTACCTATTTTTTTTTTTTAAATGTCATTTTGAATATGTTGCTAAAGAGGGAGTTACAGAAGTTATCATAGCTGCCAAGATTTACTGGAAAATACAATCTAGAAGTTCTGAAAATTTAACAAACTATAATAAAATGTGCTCTAATTATAAAAGAAATGCATGTTTTTACAGAACATTTAGTAAATGCAGAAAATGTAAAGACTAAGAAAAAAGAATCACAAAATGATGTGACATCAGGACCTAACAATGCTTACTATTTATGGTGTATCCAAATTGGAATCATGTGACATGTACTTTGTATAATCTCATTATTTCACTTAGAAACATACTATGGGAAAATCCCTGTGTCAAAGTATTCTACTTCAGTTTCATGGCTATGTAGAATTCCAATCTATATACATAGACTTTGTATCAGTCAGTATGCTGTAGGCAAACAGAAACCATTCTATTTAATGTTTTAACACAGAAAAGGACTTAATGCCAATAATTTTCTACAAAACTATAAAAAGTGCTAAAATAACAGCAAAGAGGAAGCTGTGTATAAATTAGTTATTGTTATGTAACAGACCACCATAAACTTATGGGTTTACTGTGGTCAACTATTTAGGTTGGGTTCATCTGGGCAGTTCTATGGTCATAATTGACATCCTTTATGCATCTGTGGTTGCTTGTGGGTTGATGTTGCTAGTCTTGGCTGGGCTCCATTACATATCTGGGACCTCGGCTGGGAGAAGAGGACTATCTAGACTCTGATACAAGTGGTTTCTCCTGTGAGCTAGTCTTACTTATTCCCATGTGAGTCACAAGGCTCCAGGAGAGTGAGCAAAAGCCTGGGAATCTGCTTGAGGTCTAGGCTTGGGGCTACCACAATGCCACTTTTGCTGCACACTACTGTCCAAAGTAAGGAGCATGGCCAGACCAGATTCAGAGAGTAGAGAAAATGATTTCACATTTTATGGGAAGAGATGCAAAGTCCCATTGCAAAAGGGTACAGAATCAGGGAGAAGAAGAATTCTGGTCAGTTTTACAAACAATTGACCACAGTGTGTCTTGCCTGGAGGCCAGAAAGCTGCTCTCAGTCCTGGGCTGGAGTCCACAAGCCTGTATTCGAGGCTGATCTGTGAGAGGCACCATAGTTGCCTCCTTTGGCGGTGCTGCTACCACTGAATAGGAACCCAGGAATCCAGCGCCTTACTAGTGTTATTAAAACTGCCTGGATATTTTGGGAACAATAGTTGCCTGCAGTTACAATAGCGGCATTTGCTGCTATTTCTCTTGGAGGGACCCCTGAGGGGCAAAAAGGTTTCTTTTTCCCAGTTTATAGCATTCCCAGTGTGTCTCCCATGGGCAAACCTAACAGCTGGGAAGGGAATTTGAAAAATGTAGTTTGAAGATTTCTAGCCCACTGCAGCATAGAGAAGAGCGCTGAAAGAGCTGAGAGCCAAGTAATGACCACACAGTAACATTTACTTAACTAATCCCCCATTGCTAGATGTTTAGATTGTTTTCAAATATGTATAAATGTGGGAAGCAAAGTCATCAATCGGATAGCTTTTCAAACCTATGGACTATGATATTTAACTTCTAAGAAAGGTATTAAAGAGGGGCCTTCCTGGTGGCACAGGGGGCTGAGCGCAGCACTGTGGGGCTGTCCATGGCAACTGTGGCATGAGTTGGATCCCTAGCCGGCCAGGGAGCTGACTCACATGGTGCTGCAGATTTCTCCTGTCTTGCCTGCTGCTCCCCTCAGGACTCTCTAGTGAGTCCTCTCACCCCTGATACCTGTGGCCTGCGCCCCAGTTCTTGTGTGCATGAAGGGATGGATCTTTGAAGAAAAAAAAATGAAGGCATGTATCGTCTCTGAACTCAGCAATAAACATGGCGTGGAAAAATGCAACAGCTCTAAGCAGGTCTGCTCTATCCCTCCAAGAGTAGATATGAATCATTATGAAAGGAAGAACACTGGAATTCTGTCCATGGTCTAGAATGGACCATTTGTCCATTTTGTCTCTCTTTATTATGGAACAGCATTCCATTGTTCGGCTATATCACATCTTAATCCAATCCTCCATTAGTAGGCACTTAGTTTGCATTCATGTTCTAGTTATTATAAATAGTGCTGCAATAAACATTGTAGAGAATATAATTTTTTGCATTGATGGTTTCATGTTCTTCAAAAAGATGTCCAAAGGTGGGATTGCTGGGCCACACGGTATTTCCATCGTTTTCAAAAATGGCTGCATCAGCTTACATTTCCATCAACCGTGAAATAGGGTTCCTCTTTCTCTGAATCTTCCCTAGCATTTGTTGTTGGGGGGCCTTTTTAATATATGCCATTCTCACAGTTGTGAGATTATATCTCATTGTGGTTTTGACCTGCATCTCCCTTATTAAAAGTTATGATTATCATTTTTCCATGTATCTACTGGTCTTCTAGATAGCCTTTTTTGGTGAATTGTCTATACAGATCTACTGCCAATTTATTAACTGGGTTGTGTTTTTTTGTATTTGTTGTTAAATTGAATAATTTTTTATATCTTGGATATTAACCCCTTCTCAGTTGGGTAACGTGTAAATATTTTCTCCCATCAGTAGGATGTCTCTTAATCTACTTATATTTTCTTTTGCTGTGTATTTTTTTTTAAATTTGAGTCATTCCAATTGTTTATTTTTGCTTTAATTTCCCTTGCTGTAGGTGTTGAGCTTCCCAAAACCACTTTATTATTGATGTCATAAAACATATCAGCAATGTTTCCTTCTTTATATATTTTATTGCTGCAGGTCTTATGTATAAATCTTTAATCCATTTAGAATTTATTTTTGTGCATGGAATTAGAGTACAATCCAACTTCATTATTTTACACATAGCTATCCAGTTTTTCCAGCACCATTTGTTAAAGAGATGTTTGTTTTCTCACTAAGTATTCTTGGTTCCTTTATCAAATATTAGTTAACTGTACTGATATAGTGGTCACGTGTCTGGGCGAGATTGATGCAGGTTGTAGAAAAATCCATAGAGACTGAGAGGTTAGAAGTAAAGCAAAGTTGACTGAGAGTATTTTCTGTGGGCAGAAATCAGTCAGACTCTGCAGAAATCAGTGATTGTCTGCAGAAGTTGGCGGCTGTCTGCAAAGTGACAGGAACTAGAATCTAGCCTTTAGTTTCCTTTGCCTTGTGGTTTCTCTTGTACTCACTTAGCAAGTGCTAGGTTAGCAAGTGCTGGCTACATCCTGTTCTCTGCAAGTGTTTAGGATGTTGATAGTGCTGATGGGGCATGCTGTGTCTCAGGAAATATTGCTGGTAGTTGGGGGGTATTGGGGATGCCAGCCCAGGACTCAGTTTAATTTTAAAGTTTAATTTCACCTCATCATGTATATACTTGGATTCATTTCTGTTCCATTGAACCATGTGTCTATTTTTATGTCAATGTCATATTGTTTTAATTAATGCTGCTTTATAGTGTAGTTTTAAGTCAGGTTCTGAGACTTTCTCTTCTTTTTTTCTCAGGATTGCTTTTGCTATTTGAAGCCTTTAATGGTTCCATATACACTTTAATATTTGTGGTCAATTCCTTTGAAGAATCTTGTTGGTATTTTATTTTTATTTTTATTATTTTTTAAGATTTATTTATTTATGCATAAAAGAAGTGGGGTACAGACGAGATGTGGGGGGGTGAGAGGATTCACCAGAGACAGAGTGGGGAACTGAACAGGCCGATTGACCGAAGTACACTGCTGAGGGGAGCAGCAGGCGAGTCAGGAGACGTCTGCTATGCCATTTGGGTTTCTCCCTGGCCGGCCGGGGATCAAACTCGTGCTGCAGAGGCTGCAGATTGCTTCATAGTGCGGTACTTAACCCCTTGCGTCACCAGGGAGGCCTATTGTTGGCATTTTAATGGGAGCAATTAGTAATCTTAAAGTTATGTTTTGTACATTTATTTATTTTGTAGGGAAAATTCATAGAGAAGGAATTGCTGGATCAAAAACCAAAAATGAAATTGGAGAACCTCAATCACTTTCAAATTCATTCCAAGATGTTCAAGAAGTTCCCAGTGTAAAGGGAGGGGGTAGCATTTGTATTTACAAATCCAGTCTTCCTATCACTGAGTGCTGTCACTATAGTCTCACAAATGTAGTCCCATTACTAAGTGGAATTAGCTCTTTCCTTCTTTATGACTTGTGCTGTTTGGGGGAAATTTTCTGAATCTCCAATGTTTCTGCCCCATGTTCTGAGACATTCAACTGTCATTCTGCTGAATGAGAACAGTACTCTTTGTCCCTGATATTTTTGTTAAGCAGGCTATGTTGGCCACAAAACCAAGCTCTCCCAATATCTTTCTGACATATTTTTCTTTCTTTTTTTTCAAAAGATTTATTTATTCATGCATATTAGAATTGGGGTACAGGCCAGAGGTGCGGGAGGGTGAGAGGATTCACCAGACACAGAGTGGGGATCAGAACAGGCAGATCTACTGAAATACACTGCAGAGGGGAGCAGCGGGCGGGCAAGACAAGAGAGGTCTGCTGTGCCATGTGGGTATCTCCCGGCCCAGCCTGGAATCAAACCTGCACTGCAGAGGCTGTGGCCACCTTCACAGCACAGAGTTCAACTGCCTGCGCCACCAGGGAAGGCCTTCTGACATATTTTTCTAATCTAGATTTTTTTTTGGTTGACATCTCCTTTCCCCCAAAGCTCAGAGATAAATCTATATGGTGGAAAGGTGAAGACCTGCATCATTCATTCCACATTTGGCCCTTATCAACACTCAGTCAGATATTGCAGTAACTGGCTAACTCTTTCCTTATTTCTGGTCTCTCTTCTGCAGCCTCTAATCCTTCACACTGCTTCCCAACTTACTCATCTAAAACATAGGTCAGATCATGTCACTCCCTTATTGAGAATTCTTTCACTGCTGCCTACTACTTACACAAGAAAGGCGAACTTGACCTCAGCAAAACCCTCCTCCAAACTCCAACCTACATTTCTGCATCTTTTCCTACTCTACAACCTCTGGTGCCCCTCATCACTCTTCTAAGTAAGCTTTCTGCTCTTGTTCATGCTGTTACTTGGCCTATAATGATCTCCTTCTCCATTCCTCAAAGACTGCCATTTTCTTGTGCATGCTTCAAGGTCCATTTCAAATACCACACCCTTCTTCAATCACTCTACAATCATCTATTGAGTGACAACTATGTATCATGCATTTCTTTCAACAAATTTTTTGAGTTGATACTGTGTTTAGGTGCTGGGTATCCAACAGTGAACAAAACAGACAAAAGGACCTGCCTGTGTAGAGTTTAGTGAGAGAGACAGAATAAGAAAATGTTGGCTACATGTGATGTGGAGAATTAGAACAGATGGGGAGTGGATGACTATTTTCATCTAAAAGGGACTCTCTGAGGAGGTGACATCTCTACTGAGACCTGAGTGCCAGGAAGGAAGGTACCAACCATTCAGAGTTTAGGGGGCAAAGCATTCTGAAGATAAGTCCAGTCATTGCAAAGTCTCTTAGGTGAAGAGAAATCTGATTGTTTGAAGAAAAGAAAGAAGGTCAGGACACAGGAACAAAGGAAGACTAGTGGAGACAAAGTCAGTCAGCTCATGTAGACTTTCTAAGTCAGTACAAAGGGTGGAAATTTGATGCTGTGTGGAATGATGGGAAATCTCTGGAGGAATTTTTTTTTTTTTTAGAATTTTTAAATTTATTTATGCATACAAGAAATGGGGTAGGCCAGAGGTGTGGGGGTGATTCATCAGAGACAGAGTGGGGAGCAGAACAGGCAGACTGACTGAAATACACTGCTGAGGGGAGCAGCAGGCGAGACAGGAGAAGTCGGCTCCCTGGCCAGGGATGGAACTCATGTTGCAGTGGCTGGCAATAGCTTGATAGCACTGAGACTTTAACCCCTGCACCATCAGAGAGGCCCTCTCTGGAAGATTTTAAGCAAGGGAGTGAGATTACATGGTTTGTGTTTGAACAAGATCACTGGTTCTTATGTGAACAACAGATTTGAGGAGATACGCATAGGAGCAAGGACCATGTAGATCCTTTGATGGCAGTCCAGTTCTCCTTAAAATATTTGCTGAGTTGAAGGCAAATAAAAATCAAAAGTTTACATTGTTTTTAGGCAAAGTAATTAAAGTTTCTATTATCACCTCATAGAACCTGAATGGGCTGACCTCTGCACAGTCTCCTATATACCACCCCTTCGCCCTGCTATTGAACCTCATCGACTTATTTACAATTTACTCAATGCATCATTATTTCAGGTCACAGTGCATTTGAACTTGCTGTGATTATGTTATTTGTATTTATGCTGAAGTATACATAAAATAAAATGTACCATTTTTACCACTTTAAATGTACAATTTAGTGCCATAAGTCTAGTCACAGTGTTCTGCAACCATTACAATGATCTAGCTCCAGAACTTTTTCATTACCTCAAGAGGAAAATCTGTACCTATTAAGCAGTCACATCCCATTCCTCCCCCAGGTCTGGAAACCATTAATCTGTTTTCTGTCTCTATGGATTTGCCTACCCTGGATAGTTTACACAAATGAAGTAAACAATATGTGGTCTTTGTGTCTGGCTTTTTTCACTCAGTATAATTTTCCCAAGGTTCATTCATATTTTAGCATGTGTCAGTACTTCATTCCTTTTTACAACTAAACAATATTCCATTACATGGATATACCACATTTATCCATTTATTGATAGCTCTGCCGATAGATATTTATTTAGGTCATTTCCACATTTCAGCTACTATAAATAGCGCTGTGGTGAACATTCACAAACAAGTTTAAACTGTTGGAACACCTGTGGTCACTGACTGTGGGTGCATACTAGCGATGGGATTGCTAGGTGATTTGGGTGGTTGTTGTGGTTATATTTTGAGGAACTGGAGATAAGTGAATCTTAGACATGTATTAGTTTCCGGTGACTGCCATAACAAAGAACCACAAAAAGAGCAGCTTAAAACAGAAATGTATTCTCCCCAGTTTTGAAGCCCAAAGTTCACATTCAAAGAGTCAGCAGGGTCACGCTTCCTCTAAGAATGTGCACAATCCTTCCTCCTCTCTTCTAGCTTCTGTGGTGACTGCCAATCATTGGTGTTGCTTGGCCTGTAGCTGCATCATGCCTATCTCTGTTTTTGTTGTCACAGGCCCCTCTCCTTGTGGCCTTATTCTTTGTAGGATGCCAGTCATATTGGATTACAGTCTGGTTGGTAATCACTCCAGTATGATTTCGTTTGAATTTAAATAAGTGTATCTGCAACAACCTTATTTGCAAATAAGATCACATTATGAGGTACCAGAGCTCGGACTTTAACATATCTTTTGTGGGGACACAAGTCAACCTGTGACAGATGACAGACTTTACTGGGCATTTAAATCCCCTGGGGATCTTGGGTTGGGTACTGAGGCTCTGCATTTTCAACAAGCTCTCTCAGCACAGGCCAAGACTTAGTTCAGCGATAGGATGACCGACGAGTCCTGGTTTGGCCAAGACTTTCCCAGATTTACCAGTGAAAATCTAGTGCAGGGAAACCCTCAGTCCTATGAAAACCGAGATGGTTTGTCACCTGATTATATCAGAGACCACAATTTGAGTAGCAAGGACCTAGCTACAGACTATGTTAATTTGTCCTTTAATTACTTTACTGAATATTCACATTTACCTTTACATTCATAATAGAGGACAAGAATAAAAAAAAAAAAAAAGGAGGTGCGCCACAAGACCAGAAAACTGGCTCACAAGGAGGTGGGGGTATGTACGGTCAGGATGTATGGTCAGGAATGGACACAGTGCAGGTTTTCTATGATCCAGCAGACCGGGTAAAGGAGAAGTCAGAGTCTTCAGTGGTTTTTGCAGGTCTTTTATTGAGATTTACCCAGTACACAGCAGGCAAGGGTGCTGGGGGGCTGGCAGGCCTCCCAGCCCCTATCAGGTATTCACTCTATCTGAGCTCTTTGGTCTTCTCTCTGCTTCTCTCTGCTCTTCTCATGGCTCTGCTTCTCTCTCGGCTTCTGCTGCTTCTTTCTCAGCTTCTCCTTCGGCTTCTCTTCCGGCTTCTTCTGGCGTCCCCATGACGCCGCCCTTAAAAGTCCAGTCTCAGCCCAGGTGAATCCCATCTACCTATGCCCACACCCTACCCCAGGTGCCCGCCATCAGGCATGCATTCGGGACCACAAGGATCCATCATCTATCCTGATGGCGGGAGGGCAGAAAAGCCTGACATTTTCCCTTACCCTACAGGGTAGAAGAGATTAACACAGCTATGGAAACTAGTATCCTTAGGCACAGACTAGTATCCTTAGGCACAGACACCTAGATTACAAAGCATAACATCCAAGCAGGTATCTGAGGGCGTACCCAAAGGTAAAGATATGGAAATTGAGCTCATTGTAGAATGTCTGGTCCCTTTCAAATTTGACATAGTTACCCCCAAATTAGCAACCAACTGACTACTCATAAGGAGCGGCCCCTCCCAAACAGAAGAAGACTCTATCAGTTCAGTGTCTGCACAGGCTGGGGGCAGCAATCCCACTGCCCACCTGTGACAATGCAGGTGCCTCTTTTCACCAACTCTCTCCTCTGCAGGGCCGCAGCCTTCCTGCCTGTCTGTGACCTGTCAAGGCCACCCGCCTACAACCATGCAGGCCTCTCTCAGCAAACCTGTCCCTTCTGGGGCAGCTCTTCCTGCCCGCTTGTGTCTATACAAGTTTTCTTTATTCCTCTGTCCCTTTCCCTAATAAACCTGCTCTTTAAATACAACTAACATCTCTATCTTGTGGAGAAACTCGCCGGGAAACTCGCTGCGTGCCGCTGAAATGGGATCTCTGGCGAATCCTTTCCCAGAGTGTACCCAAGGACCCTGCACTCCAAACCCACAGACTCCCAAAAATGACAACATCACTTACATAATTATTTTTTGCTAGAACACTCCAAGTTTACAAGAATCTGGACCTAATAGCTATCCCCTGAAAGCTCCAGACAAACTGAAATAGTGAGTTAAGCTGACTGGGACCACCTGTGAATATCTTATATTAATTCACAAAATTATCTATGCTATTCACCAGTGTCCCTGTTGGGGTGAAAATTGAAATATCTGGCAACTTTATAGAGTAATTATTCACGGCAAGACCTTTTGAAGCTAAGGGTCTGTAGGGGCAGGACTGGGCACAGTGCAGGTTTTCTGATCCCATGCAGACCGGGTAAAGGAGGAGTCAGAGTCCTCAGTAGTTTTGCAGGTTTTTTATTTGGGGTTCACCAGGCATATGGCAGGCAGGGGTGCTGGCTCCCAGCAAGTCTTCACTCTATCTGGGCTCTCTGGCGTTCTCTGCTTCTGCTTCGGCTTCTCCTTCAGGTTCTGCTGCTGCTGGCTGGGGCTGCTGGCGTCCCCCCGTGACGCCGCCCTTAAAAGCACAGTCTTAGCTCAGCTGAATCCCATCTACCTATGCCCACACCCTATTCCAGGTGCCCGCCATCAGGCATGCATTCAGGACAAGGATCCATCATCTATCCTGATGGCGGAAGGGCAGAAAAGCCTGACATTTTCTTTACCCTACAGGGTCCCTGCTGTGTTTGAAGTTTTCAGTAGCTTCTTCAGGCTGCTGTAACAGTAGGCTTCAACCTGGGGAGAAAGCTGATTGCAATAGGGCAGTGTTCTTCAACTTGTGATTCTTACTAGGATCACCTGAAGAACTTAAAAACTGCTGCGCCTCCACCCTCCACCCAGGCTCCCTGCCATCATAGTTTTTCCTTTTCCCCCTATTTTTACAGTTGTCTTATGATTGCATGTTTTCATTGTCACAGTACCACGGCTATCACCAAAACACCCATAATCCTCCAGTTTTTCTTTCTTGTTTAAACTCTCCAAGTGATGCAAATGAACAAGCAGAGTTAAGAATCTTTGTGTAAGATCTTCCTTTGTAACAGACACCTTGCCCATCTGCTCCTAATCCTTGCTCCCTCTCTGCTCACATACCCTTTGTTATGATAGATTATGTCCTTAACCAGGTTCTCCTCTTCCTCATATTTGTGTTCTGTTTATGTACTGACCTCTCTGACCTTGGGGCCATGTACAACTCATTGGAGGTAATAATTACTCCTCCAACAACTGAACTTGGCAGGCTTTTCCCAAGCCTTGACTCTGTTTTTTACTCTTCTACGTGTCCTTAACATCATCCACGAATGAGTTAGCCTGGGCTAATGTTGCTGTTTTGATTCCAGAGTCTCTCAGGAATCAAGCTAAATCTCCCACAGGATCTGGACTGTGTGTTCCTCCACAAACCAGTCACAGGAAATCTGGGTGGAGAGTATATTATTTTGGGGGGGATATAATTCATATGCTATGAAAGTTATCCTTTGAAAGTGTATACTTCAGTGGCTTTTAGTATAGTCACAAAATTATGCCACCATCATCATTATCTAATTCCAGAGCCTATTTGCCACTCCAAGAAGAAACCTCCTATTCATTAATAGGCACTCATTCCTGCTGCTCCCCCCTGCAACAACTAATCAATTTCTGTCCTGGTGGACCTGTCTATTCTGCATATTGCCTAGATATGGATCATACAATATCCTTAGGTGGTCCTTTTTGTCTGGGTTTTCTCTCTTAGCCTGCTTTCAAGGTCACCACTCCCTGCCCCCCTGTTGTAGCACTTAACAGTACTTCATCCCTTTTGTGGCTGATTGAATTTCCATTGTATGGATATACCACATTATGTTTATCTAATCATCATTGATGGACATGGGGTCTTTTGCAAGATTAGGCTATTGTGAGTAATACTGCTATGGACAAGTCCATGTACAAGTTTTTGTATGAATTTCTGTTGGGTATATAGCTTAGAGTAGAATTGGTGGGTCACATGGTAACTCTATGTTTAGCTTTTTGAGGAACTTTTGAAATGTTTCCCAGTGTTATTTTTTGACCTGAATACAGCTTTGCTTCCTGGGTGTGAAGTGGGGAAAATTGTTTTCAGGCACTTTTTTTTTTTCATTTCTCTGCTTTAGTTTTTCTCCTCTAACATCCTCTATATTTTTCCATCTAGTTCATTGTCTGTTTACTTAACTCTCATGAGTAGGATTTCTTTGTTCACTTCCTATCTTCAGTGCCCATAAATGGACCAAGCGTATAGTACTACTATTTCCTGAGTGTAGTTTAACCCGTGTGTACTGTTTTAAATTTTATACTAATTCTCACTTAAATTTAATGTGCATCCATGCTGACAATTTTTGGGTTAATTATATGCATTTTGTGGCTCTTTTAACTTTTTCAAATCAGCAGTATTCTATGAATGTTTTTTTTCATTTAGGGGTGACTTTAATCATTTTGTCTGTTAAACATTTTATGTGCTGTAAGAATGCAGCCTTTGTACAGACACTTCCCTTCATTTAGCTTCATTGTTTCAAAACATGGAGAAACCTAAAAACTGGAGCTCCTGTGGTGGGAAGGATTTGGGGTCTCTGTCTGACTCCTAGGTTCCTGAATATCCCTCCAGCTCTATCTCTGGCCACCTGCCAGTCAGTTCCTGGCACACGCAGGCCTGCTTGTTCCCAAGATATGACCACTAGGCACTTCCATCTGAGCCCGGTGGGGGGGTCCAACTGCAGACACATGATTGCTTCTCGTGGGTACCAACAAATGTTTTGTGGCCAGATATACACAGACCCTATCCTGTTCAATGTGGAAATCTACGGACCCAGGCGGCCTGGGAGAGGTTGCCCTGACCTGTGACCCCCACCTCCAGGATCTCCCGTTCCCTGCAGGCCTCTCAAGCCCCCTCGCTCTGCAGCAGGGGTGGCGGGGGGGCGGGGGAGGGGTCTGAGCTTGCGCGTGCCTTCTCGCATGCGCAGTGGCCGCTCGGGCCCAGCTCCTTCCGCGGGCATCCTGAGGGGTGCGCGCACACGCACGCGCACGGCCTCGTCTGCGCGCGCACAGGGCCTCGGGAGGCACGCGCCCCCGCCCCGCCCAGCCCCGCCTCCCCCCCTCCCGCGCCCGCCCGCCGCCTGCCGCCGCCGCCGCCGCCGCCGGAGCTCTGTAGTATGGCATCGAGGAGAATGGAGACCAAACCTGTGATAACCTGTCTCAAAACCCTCCTCATCATCTACTCCTTCGTCTTCTGGGTGAGTGGCCACGCCGGGCCGGGGGCCGGACCGCCGTCCAGCACTGGGTGCAGGGATGCTCGGAAAAAAGAAGGGAGAGAAAAAAAAACCCAAACCCCAAATCAAATCTCAGCCCCCTCCTTGAGGCGTCTGGTGTTCGGCCGGGGCTGCGGGATGACGGGGTGCAGGCTTGAGGCTACTTGGACCTGGACCCCGCCTGGCACAGGGTGCAAGGGGCGGCGTGGTGGGTGGGACTGCAGGTGCTAGACCTTTCGAAAACATTTTTAATGCATCGATTTATTTTCTACGCTCGCGGGATAGGGCCAGCCTCTGGGGAAAGTTGCGGGTTTATTCGTCTATTTTCCTCTCTAGACAAACATCCTTCCTCACCTGCCTGTCCGCGGCGCCTGTCAGAGCTAACCTGTGGCCGATTGGGAGCGGGTGCGGGAGTGCAGGGTTTGATCCCAAATTCCCATTTATTCCCGACCCCGCACGGCTGCGAGAAGGAGGTGTCCGGAGCCCCGTGCCTGCCTGGCTGGGCAAGAGCCATCAGAACGCCCCCCCCCTCACCCCAGCGCATAGATGGGGGGCGGGTGGCGCTGCGGTGGGGAGACGCACGGAGGGGAGAGGGTCTTACATAAACAAGGGCGTCTTTAAGCTTTCTCAGAGACCCAGGAGATGACTCTTACCATCCTTTTCCCCACTCCCCTCCATCTTACACTCCGCATCTGGTCTTTCTGTCCTTGCATGAACCCGATCCGCAGAGCCCTGGGAAGGACCCCCACCTCTTGGTGACAGCAGTAGCGCCCCAGTTCTACTCCCCTTCTAAACGGTGCTGCTACCGGTCCCCGAAGCTCAATGCAGAAGGGTGACGTCAGCCCCTTAGCCGAGGCCTCGGGGGGCTGCGTGGTGCACCTCGTCGAGGGATGCGCCCTTCTGCACGCAGGAGGAGGTGGGGGGAGGCTCCTGGCTAGTGCCTTACCTCATCCTGTTTGGAAATTCGTGGAATCGGTGCAGACTGACACTGCAGTGATTCTCTTGGAAGTGGGTGGTACCTAAAGACCATTCCCGTTATTTCTCTTTCCCGGTAAACGACCCCACAGCCCAAGTTATCCATTTCCACATCAAGCCACAGCCACCCAGAAGGGGAATGAATGTCTGTCACCTCCCTCCCCCCAATAATTTAGGTCATTTCAGCTTCCAAGGCAGTCATTTTGAAATCCAAGGCTCTGTAGAAAAAGCCAGTCCCGCCTTTGGTTGTTTCTCTCCTTGCCACCGCACCCCAAAATTAGCCCAAAATTTTCTTGGTTTTAAAATGGGGCTGGGTGCTCTATGAGGTACCCAGATTCGACTTGATGATGAACCAGGCTGTTTGTAATGACCAAGAGAAGAGCTGAGATTTATTAGGGATTTAAAAAACCTGCTGATGCCCCATCCAAACAGCCCCTCGGGTATTTCCTTGTCACTGGTTCTGGTGATTCTTCAGGTCAGGGACACTGGAGACCAGGCATACTAGGAGCTCTGCAATGAGCTTGGCTAGATTTACTGATATATCACACAGGGCATACACAGAGACCGACTTTATTTGGACTGAAAACGACACAGGTTAACCGAAAAATTTTCAGTAGTGCAATGGTGAGCTGAGCATGGATCCTATCTTACCGTCGGCTGCAAAGAGCAATAATGCATGTTAGTTGCTGAAACTTCCCCGTAGCCATTCCTGGCAACTGATTTAGCTTTTTATTTATTTCCTCAAATCTCTTTGTGTTTGGCCCTTTAGTATTTACTTCCTATTTGTTATTGGAGTAAATCATAAGGGTGATTTTTTTTTTTTTTTTTTTTTTTTTGCTGCCTGAAAAAGAGGGTTTTCAGTATACATGAAGGAGTGTTCTCTCAGCACCACTGCAGTGAGCCCAAGCAGGGAATCTTGTAGGTGAGGGCTTTCACATGAGCTCTTTAACTCTTCCTGCTTACCTGCTCTCCACCCTGTGCATCTAATTACTTAATGCCCCTTAATACATCTTAATCACTGCATTTCATGTCCCGTGAAGCTCCTTGATGCCTGCATTGCAATTTCTTTCTACTTTCAAGATTTTTATAGTTTTAAATAAAATGTTTACCTGGAGCACTGTCAGTAATTTATATAGTATTCAATAATCATTTCCTACTTCATAATGCAAAGAATGACGTCCCAACCGTTTTGAAGTATTTTGAACAGGGCATTTTTGTTAACAAATCATGGTCCAAGTGTCATATTTGCTTTTGTGCTTTAAATGCTCCTTTTTAAAACAGCTCATAAAGATACAATTCACATACCTTGTAAGTCATCCTTTTTAAAGTGTTCAATTAAGTGTTTTTAGTATATTTAGAGATATGTGCAACCATCACCCCAGTCGATTTTAGAATTTTTTCATCATCTGAAAGTGAAACCCCATACTTTTTAGCTATCATATCTTACCCCCTCTAGCTCCCCAGCCTCCCAGCCCTAAGCAATCACTAGCCGACTTTTATTTCTTCTTAGATTTCCTTATTGTGGACATTGCATATAAATGAAATCATATAATATGTGGTCCTTTGTGAATGGCTGCTTCACTTAGCATCATGTTTGCAAGATTCATCCCTGTTTAAGGGGCTGATGATACTCCATTGTGTGACTGTCACATGTTGTCTATTTATTTGTCCCTTGGACATTTGGCTTATTTCTACTTTTTGGCTTTTGTGAATAATGGTGCTACAAACATTCTTATAAAAGTTTTTATGTGGACTTATGTTTCCCTTTCTTTGGGTAAATACCTAGGAGTCAAATTGCTCAGTCATATGATAATTTTGCATTTAATTGAAGAACTTCCAGACTGTTTCCCAATGCATTTACACCCTTTTACCTTCCCTCCAGCATTGTGTGAGGGTACCAGTTTCCCCATATCCTTGCCAACATTTATTATTATCTGACTTTTTAATTCTAGCTCTCCTAATAGGTTTTCACAGTGTATTTTTATTTGAATTTCATGATGAACAATGATTTCAAGCATCTTTTTATGTGCTTATTGGCCCTTTGTCTATCTTCCCCGAAGAAATATCTATTCATGTCCTTTGCCCAGTTTTTATTTGGGTTTTTTTTAATTATTGAATTGTAAATGTCCTTTATATATTTTGGATTCAAATCTCTTATCAGATATAACATTTGCAAATATTTTCTCCTGTACTGACTTTCTCTCTTTTCACTTTCTTGTTGATGTCCTTTCAAATACAAAAGCTTTTCCTTTTGTTTCTCATGCTCTTAGCATCATATCTGAGAATCCTGAGCCAAATCCAAGCTCATGAAGATTTTCCTATGCTGTTTATAAGAATGATCTATCAATTCAGTGAATGCAGTTGATGATAAATTCATCTTTCTCTAATGCCTAGAAATATGTCTGGCACATTTTAGGTGTTCAAATATTTGTCCAGATTTCTGGGGTTATGTTAAGCGATTAACAAAAAAAGAAGCTTGGCGTTCTCTTAAAGTGGAAGATGGAGGAAAGATTAGGCAGAGTTGTTGGTTTGCTATTCTTTTCGTTTTAATAAGACTTCTCTTCCCTTACCTCAGTTTAGATTTAGAAAGCATTTGACATTACAGTGGTGGTAGACCAGTAGTATAAAAGGCTGATGTACCTCGACATCTAAAGCAGAGATCTACAGTTACAAAAGAGATCTTTGGGGTAGCTCACCTCTTCTTCTCTCTACAATCCCTCTCCTCCCTCAAGTGTCCCTTTAAAGCAATGGTTTTCAAAACAGGGTGACTTTGCCCACTCATCCCCCTACCGTTAGTTAATGTCTGGAGACATTTTGATCACAGCTGGGGCTGGGGTGCTACTGGCATCTAGTGGGTAGAGGCCATAGACATTGCCAAACATCCAACAAAGCACAGGATAGCTCTCACAACAAAGAATAATGTGGCTCAAAATGTCAACAGTGCCGGCAACCTCTGCACTTTTGGACTTAACATAGCAGTAAGTCCCACAAAGGGAAATAGTCTTCTGCAAACTCACTATATTTACTGGTGTTTGGAACCGTATTACCAGATAATGCTCTGCACAATTCCAAGTAAGAAGAAAAACATCCTCCCTGGTGTACTGCAATTCTTTATTTCAAGATAAAAGGTAGGTTGTTCTTTATATACTCGTGTTCACATAGATGGGATGATATGTCTTTCAGTTAAATAACATCACCTGACTGCCAAGTACACGGATCCTTTATTTTCCTTAATTTGTATGTTTCATTTTCAGGTTTATAGACGAGGAGGGTAAAACACACCTAGGAGTAAGTTACCTTCTGCTTTAAAGACTGTACACAATATCTGGCACATAGTAGGTTTGCTCTGTAAAAATCTACCAAATGTATGAATGAATAAATGCAATTTTTGACCACTCTTGGGCTCACTTATTTATTTCACTCACTTCATTTGGAAGGCTTTTAAAAACAATGTTATTCCTAGTCTACCTATGGGTGATTTAAATTCTTCCTGACATCGATGTGTGGAAAAAAGGAGAGAGGACTTTATAAAGACCCATGTATCCTAATGATTGTTGACTTACAATATTTTTTGATCATTTAGTGTCCCCGGCATTTCACTCATCTAGAATTGTACTTATAATTTAAACTTGAATTAAAAAGGTACCTATCTTGCTCCTATATAACAGAAATCACTCCTTTATGATAAATATTTTTTTCAACAAGTAGGAAAACTATAACTGTGCAGCTAACCAATGAGTTCTATTTTGATTTTTAAGTTATTTTTATATATTGTAAACACTTGTCTGAGTTCTAAGATTCAAATCTACTGCATCTAAACCTACTAAATAATATGTGAAGAGAAATATACCTTGCTTCAATCCAGAGTATATTGCATTTGGTTTCTTCTTTGATTATTCTAGGAGGTAATTAGCTTATCAAAAGTGCTATCAAATCCTCTTATGGTGAAATCCCAATGATGATTTTTTTTTTTTCATTTAGGACGCATCACTAAACTATTCTGGGGAGGATTTAAACAAATGTAATAGTCAAAATGTTTTTTTTTTCTTTTCTTTTGTCATCCAGAAAGTTTCAAGATTTGAGTTAAATAGAAGGGAAAACATCTTAAAGAGCAGCCCCTATGTTTTACAGAGTGTTTGAATTTGGGCACATACTAAAGTTTATACTTTGTCGTGTGTGAATGCAATTCAACAGGCATGCATTGAATGTCTTTTATATGCTAGGTGTTTCAGTAGAATGTTTATCAACTTTCATTAGATGCAGCTTTTAGTATAACCTTTTAGAAATATATAATCCACTTATTCTACTACAGGCTTCCTTCACCATCTGAAAGTAGAACATTCCTATTTGGTATAATTTGGTAGGTTCTTTTCTGGGTAACTGCACTTCTCGATTTTTAGTGTTAGGTGTTAGATATTGTCTTCCCACTGTGGAAGATGAAGATGTAGCTTTCCTCCCCATTTCCTCACATCTTTCCTATATTGGGAAGATAGCTCATTTTATATTTCATTTATCATTGTCATGTCTCATGACCCACATATCATTTATCATTTTATCATGATTATACATCATTTTGATTAGTGCAGTGTCAGTGATTACATACATTGTGACCAGGTAAGCCTTTCACATCTGAGCCACATAGTGTGACTATTAAAATTGCTTGCGTAGTTTTCTCTCTTTCCTGTAGTTAAAAATTTCTGCTTAGTTTTCTGGGTTCCAACTAATTTATCCCCACTCCCTAAGAACATACATCTTCACTCAGTGCAAAAACACTTCATGTGTCCTTTAGTTTCTCGTTCTTGGAGTCATTTGTCCCAGATCATTCTGACCTTCGAGCTGGGTACTGTTCTCTGGGCACTTGAAACAGAGGACATCATGATAACCTCCCTTCATCTTCATCTTGGGGAATCTCTCCCCTTTTATATTGATCCTTAGTTTTCTAGAGGCCTTGTCTTTCTTGGTTTGTTCCTTCACATGGGTGGAGCAAATCTTCTAGTAACTTTCTGGAAAAGAGTACATGGGAGGTTAACATTTTGCAGCCTGGCAAGAGTGAAAGCCTTATTGTACTCTCCCACCTAATTTGATAGTTTGGCAATCTCATTTTACTCTTGCATTTAATTTCATAGTTTGGCTAAGTATAGAATTCTAGTTTGTAAATCATTTACCCTCAGAAATGTGCTGTCAGTCATTCTCTCCCCATACCCAGTCTTTATATATATATTTTCATCTCTTTCCTCTACAATCTGGAAACTCAGGTTTTTTGCTTTGAGGAAATTTTCGAAGATTTTTTTTTTCTCTGTTATGGTATTCAACCTCTTAGCTGGATCCTTTGATTTTCTCCTCTTCTATTTTTTACTTCTTTGCTCTTTTGTTCTACTTTCTGGGAGCTTTCTTCCACTATCTTAACTGCTCTTTTTCACTTTTATATGTTGACTTCTAGGAGCTCTTTTCTCAATGTTCCTTTTTTCTAGCATCTTGTTTCATAAGTGTATTATCTTTTTTTTTTTTTAATCCCTCTGATAATACTGAAAAGCTTGCTTCTTTTTGCAAATTGCTGGGCATAACCCAGAAACTTTTGGGTAACCATTTGCCCTCTGTTCTGTACATGATTTAAGAACACCAGAAAGCTGTTTGGAAGCTCCTAGCACGAACAGGGAATTTGTTGACTGAAAGTTGGATTATTCACTAGGCCATTGAGTTTTGAAACCAAGGTCAATATCTTTAGGTCTTTTCCCTTGGTCTGATCAGATTTCCCACAGAACAATCTTCCAATCTTCTCCCTGGATGTACATCATCACATGCAGTATGTGAAACTTTAAGCTCCTACTTCAAGTATAGAATCCATGTGTACTGTGCTTTTTTTCCCACTTCAGAGATCCCCTGTTTCACCCTCTCTAGAATAGTCTTTGAACCTGTGCTGGAATGAGGACTAGACAAGAGACAGGAAGTTGACAGGAATCTAATTTCTTTTCAAAATAGCCTTTACCAGGTCCTCCTTATTCCTAGTTTTAGGTGTGCACAGAGCTGCCTTTGGGGAGGACTTGGGTGCAGATATTTTATTCTTGGCTTTTCTCACAGATTTGTTTTTTCCTCAGCTTCCAAAATGTTGTTGTGATTGTCTGCTCTTCTATTCTGTTTTTTATTGTAGGTTAAAAAATTCCTTTTAGTGTCATTTCATTGGAATTTTGGGAGCTAGCCAAGGTAAATGGATGTATTCAATCGATCATCTGTAACTGGAAGTCCTTTATATCTGTATCTCTACATTGTGTGGTACTAATTAAATACGTACTTGATTGTGAGTGATTAAATAGAGCATCGAAAACGACAGTACCTGGGCCATTCGAATAGATATTGGTATCTACTTTTCAAAAATATTTTGCGTGTCAAGGGGCGTGTTCTGGGTTGAAATGGGCTTACTAGGGTGCCTTTTTAAGGTCATCCAGTCATCAGATGGTCATCAATTGGAGTTGGATGAATAGGAATGAAGCTCTGAAGGTTGCTGCTGCTGCTTTTTCTGCCCTCTCATTTCTTCCCATCAGGTGGAGGCCCATGTATCTTTTTCATTCATTCCTTGCTGCATTAATTTAATGTGGAAATAACAAAATTCTAAATATGGTGAAGAGCACTTGACATTAAATAGATTATTGCACTGATATTTTTTGGTTTCTATTATGATGACTTTATATTTTTATAGGATTTAACGTTATAATCTGAAAATTCTTTTTGTAATCACCTTTACTTCCCATACACACGATCCAGTTAGGATATGTGTATTACCTTTTATAGCATTTGGGGGACATTAACCCTTTTCCACTTAGTTACTTAGAAATGAGCTGAATTTTTGCTCAAATAGAATGAAATATTTTCCTCCATGTTAATGGAGTTTTTTATTTGACCTTACTCTGAGCTACAATATTTACGTTCCATTGACTGTTCAGCATTTTATACTGTTTTAAGTAAGCATCTCAGAAGGTGCTGAGAATTGAAACTCATCTCTGACTAGACATCTTAAACCCTGGAATAGGTGACTTAACACTGCTGAACCAATTTGAAGCACACTTTAAAAATATGTCTTTCCTCTTTGGTGGCATTACAGCAGTTTCCACTTTGGGTTATCTCCTCATGGTAAGCAGATCATTGGATTATTGCTCTACTGCTCGTAAACCTATTCTTTTGGCTGTTATCTTACTTGGCCACGATAAAATACGTTTCATTCTTTCATGAACATTTTTTTTACAAGTCACTAGTAGTTTATTCTACATTCTTCCTAGTTTTATAATCCATTTTCTTTTTTTCATTTTTTTATAATAAATTTTATTTTTATATTCCCCATAAATTGCAACCCCCTTATTTTGATCCCAATCCCTTCCCTCCCACCCTCTACCCCCATAGAGTGTCTCTGGTTCATAGTTGTTTGTTGATTTTGATTTTCACTTTCTTATAGTTATTCATTTTCCTGGTCCCTTATTTAAGTTTTCTAGATTCCTGCTATGAGTGAGACCATCCGGTATTTTTCTTTTTCTTTCTGGCTTATTTCGCTGAGCATGATCCCTTCCAGCACCATCCATGTTGCATTTTTGTCCTCTTTTATGTTGAACACAATATTCGTCAAGAAAAGGAGGTAGGGGGGGCCTCTAGGAGAGGGCTTTGTTTTGTTTTCTCTTTTGGTTGTTTATTCACTTGAACATATAAATATGATAAATAGTTTGGTTATGATATTAAGGGCCAAAGACCTACCGGGGAAGATTTTCTTCAGTGCTTTTTGTAAGGTATGGTGTTTTTTTTCCATCATTATTTTATGAGAAATTGCAGGTGTTTTATACTAGAAGATAGGGTGAATGAGGTGCAGGTACTAGTTGAGCAATCTAGATCAGTGAGTGCTTTCCAGTCCTCTTTGCCCTTTAGGATTGCCTGAGGAGCCCTGCATGTATCGTTAGAGCCCACCTTAAGACATTCTGTTTCTGTTGATCTGGAGTGAGGTGCTAGCATTTGCATTTTTAAAATGATCTCCCAGATGATTCAGTTGTGTAAGTAGGATTGAGAACCATTGATTCAGAGAGCATTCAGTACACAATAGCTGACCTGATTCATTTTGAGTCTCCTGGATCTGTAGGGAGCTACTGGCATATCTGGCTGTTGAATATTTAGCATTGGCTTATGGATTTGGATCTGCTTTGCCCAAAAGTCTGACTGTAGGTCTCCAATATCTCTTAGTAAACCAAAAGGGCCTTATCACTCTGAGGAGACCTTGTAAGTCATTCCTAACTAGAGTACTCTAGTTACGAATGGGCTTTTAGAAACACAGATGTTCTACCCTATCTCATGAACTTTCAATTTTAATTGTTCTGAAGAGGGACTGGGGTGTGTATTTAAAAAAAAAAGTCAAGTTGATTTTGATTCCTGAGATTTGACTTTGTGGTCTGTGATGCAGTTTGTTATAAATAAAGACATAGCACATGAGTGCTTTCCTGTGATATAATCTGTGGCATCATAAAGCTAGTTTGGGGAAAAAGATTTCACAAGCAATATGTAGCTAATCTATTAATTTTCTCACCCACCTACTTGTCTCCAGCAAAGGTCTCCCGTTGAATTCGTGGAGTTTGTAGTAGTTTCCATTACTTAGAGGGAATCTACTGCTCTTCATATTGCTCTGAGAAGTTAGGCTGAGTCTTGCTGTGCTCTCTGTCAAAAGACGAGACCATCATCCAATATGTAAAACCAAGAGTTGAATTCACTACTTACCAAAGTAAGAGAGCTATTCAAGCACAGTTTATGAGTGAAGCATATTGCTAATCTTTTTGGAAGCTTGATGGTGTTTGGAGGATTGCTTTGTTTACAAAAGCATGAGTGGTTGACCTTGGCCTTGGATAGTTGTTAATTGTCTCTGAGGTGTAAGTTTACTGCATTGAGTCTGCAGCTGATTGGTTGACCTTGAGTTGTGTGAGGCTGTCATTGCAATTGGCTTGCAGAAGTATGCTCCCTGAAGCAAGTTGAGTTGTCATTGATAATTAGACTGAGATGAATTACCATTGATCAAATAGGTTAAAAGTGGGTGCTGGTGGTTACTAGTTAGCATGGTTATTGAATAATCAATCTTCTTCCCCACCTGGGAGTATACAGATCTCCATTACTTCAGACTACTAATTCTTGCTTTTTGGTGAAATGAGATGCTTCTTTACCTTAGTTAAATCATCATGGTAGACCCCTTTGGGGTGAAAGGCAGCCTACTGGGGGTAAATATTCCTAAAAAGCCCTTCTGCATCCTCATCTCTGCTTGTCTTCTATTTCTGGTGAAGCTTCTGAGGACCTCTCCTCCCAATTTCTTTTTCGTTTTCTCAAAGTACCACTCATTTGACATTCTTTTTACTATTGCCTTCTGTTGCAGAGGATTTGAAATTTGACCCAAGTGAAGTGGGTTAAAGTGGGTTAAAGTGTTAAAGTGTTGAATGTTTAGATGCTTTGTAAAGTGTCACACATGTTTTAGCACCATTACTCCTTATGACTTTTCTCTTAATTTTTACACATGGGAGGTGCAACATCACCATTTGTTAAATGAATAATTTAATCAGAACTCTCTCTTTGGAAGTTAAAGATGATTAACTTTTGAGGTTTTATAGTTTGCAGCCAAAACGATCCCGGATTGTAGAAGGGATTAAATGGGAATCAAAAATATGATAAGTTTGTTTCTCAATTTTGCCCTGTCATTGGGATAAGGGCATCCCTATTTAGGGTGAATAAGTATAAATGTCACTTAACATCAGATAGGAATTGTTTTTTTAAATAAACTTTTAAATAAACTTTTAAATTTACAACAGTTTTAAATTTGCAGAAAAAATTGCGGAGATAGTATATAGAATCCTTGTATAGCATAGAGTTTTTCCTGCCATCTTACATTAGTATGGTATATTTATTATGTTAATGAGTCAAGATTGACTAACTAATGTCCTTTTTCTTTTCTGGGATCCCATTCAGGTTATTATCACATTACATTTAGCAGTCATGTTCCTTACGCTTCATTTGACTATCAGACTTTCCTTGTTATTGATGACTTTGACAGGTTGGAAGAATACTTGTCATGTACTTTGTACACTGTCCAACAATTAGGATTTGTCTGATGTGTTCCCATGATTAGAATGGAGTTGTGTGTTTCTGGGAGCTGAAGTGCCATTCTCATCACATCAAACATGTATATAACAACATGATTTATTGCTGGTGACATTAACCTTGGTTACCTGGCTGAGATAGTTGTCAGGCTTCTCCACTTTAAAGTGACTCTCTTTCTCCTCTTTCTGTACTGTACTTTCTGGAAGAAAGTCACTGTGCCTAGGTAAAGGAGTGGGAAGTTGTGCTCCATTTCCTTCAGGGTGGTGTATGTACCCATTTTCTTTTTATTAAGAGAGTTGATTTCCATTCAACAAATGTCAAAACCAACAGTAAATATTTTTTCAAAAAAATAATAAAATACTTAAAATATTTGAGTCACTCAAGTCACATGGTAACAGGAATTCATACTTATGGTAATTATTTTTGATTTTGGTTTATCTAGCAAATGCAATTAAACAATAAAAAATGGAAAAGGAAGAGATAAATTATGTTTTCACAGATGCAATTTTGTGTACTTTAAAAACCCAATAGATTCTAGTTTTAAAAAGCTACTAGGAGAATTGGGGTGTAAGATTAAAAAAATAAAAATTAATTCCTTCCCATGATCTTAGCACAAGCCTTTGAAAATAAAAGGGAGGAAAACATTCCAATCTTAGTAGCAATAGAAATCATAAGTACCTCAGAATAAAGTTAACAGGAAAGGCAAGGCTCTTATATGAAGAAAACTAAATCTTATTGAGGATCACAAAATAAGAACTGAACAGATTAGAGGACTCTGTGTTCTGGAGTCGGGAGATTTAATATAAAAATATCAGCTTTCTAAAACTGTGTCTCGTGCAATTCTAAATAGAATTCCAGCAGGGCTTTTTGAGGAACGAGAGTGATACTTGATAAAATAATATTGTTTAGAATAAATGCCTGAGAAATCAAGAGAAATTTGAAAGAAGAAAGGGCTTTACCAGTGCTTTATCAGTTATCAGAAGATCCTCTTGTGGCAGACAGACTATAAGATGGCTGCCCTGATCCCTACATCCTCTTGGTGTTCATGCCCTTGTATCATCCCTTCCCTTGGGTGTGGGCAGTACCTGTGACTTGCATCTAACTGATCAAATACAGCAGAGGTGTTTGAATGTGTGTGAATATGTACATGATTATATTAGATAAGAATGTAACTTCTTTTTTTAAAAGATTTATTTATTTACACAAACAAGAACTGGGGTGTAGCCCAGAGGTGTGAGGGGTGAGAGGATTCACCAGAGAGAGTGGGGAGCAGAACGAGCAGATCTACTGAAATACGCTGCTGAGGGGCACAGTGGGTGAGACAGGAGAGGTCTGCTGCACCATGTGGGTTGCCCCCTGGCTGGCCGGGGATCGAACTCATGCTGCAGTGACTGGCATGATAGCTTGATAGCGCTGTGTCTTTAACCCCTGTGTCACCAGCGAGGCCCCAAGAATATAACTTCTGTTTTGCTGACATTATTTTTTGCTGGCCCTGAAGAAACAAACTTCCCTGTTGTCATCTGCCCTATTGAGTAGATCACTTGACAAGGAACCAAGGGCAGTCTCTGACTGATAACCAGCAAGAAATTGAAGCCTTGGGTTTGGAAGCCTGCAAGCAACTGAATAAGGTGAAAAATTGAGTGATCTTGGAAGCAGATCTTTGTCCATTTGGGCCTCAGAGGATACTGCAGCCATCTGACACTTTGATTGAAGCTTTGGGAGACTCTAAAACAGGAGACCCAGTTAAGCTGTGCTTAGGCTCCAGATCCCACAAAAACTATGAGATAGTAATTGCATGTTAAGTCTCTACATTTGTGGTAATATTGTTAATTAGTGATGCATAAGTAATACAACTATAAAGTCATTAATTCAATAAGATCTTAACAGACATGGATAAATAGATCAGAGGAACAACAGAGAATCCAGAAATAAATTCTAGTGTATGTGAAAATGGACATTTATTTTAGCAAGAGAAAGCTAGGTTTAAATGATGCTGGATATGGGCCTCCCCGGTGGCGCAGCGGTTGAGCGCTGGGTTGCGAAGCTGCCTGCAGCCTCTGCAGCCGGTTCGATCCCCGGCTGCTCCCCGGCCTCCAGAGGAGGGTCCCACATGACGCGCAGACCTCTCCTGCCGCCCGCTGCTCCCCTCAGCAGTGTACTTCGGTCCCTCTGCCTGCTCTGCTCCCCGCTCTGGCTCTGGTGAATTCTCTCACCCTCCCACGCTTCTGACTGTACCCAGTGCATGTATCAAACAATAAATAAATAAATAAATAAGACATGCCTCTAGAAAATTAAAAAAAAAAAAAAAAAAAAAAAGATGCTGGATATATGGAAGAAAACAAAATTGAAGGCTTCCCTTAAATTATATTAAAACTTCTAGTTGGTTTAAATGCTTGAATATAAAAGATAAACAAAATCCTATAAAAATAGGTGTTCTATACAATGTAGAAGTCAGAGAGACTGCCCTAGCCAACCTGGAGACTGAGAAGGAGTTAAATTTAAAAAATTAATGCAATTACTCACAAAAGTTTTGAATTGTATGGCAAAAGGTACAATAAAATTAATTATACTTCATTGAGCAATGAGATATCATCTCACATCTGTGAGAACGACCTGTGTCAAAAAGACTTGGAACAACAAGTATTGGTGAGGGTGTGAAGAGAGAGGATATTGCACACACTGTTGGTAGGAATGCAAGTTGATGCAACCTCTTTGGAAAATGGTGTGGTGATTCCTTACAAAATTGAAAATGGAAATGTCAGATGATTCAGCAATGCCATTTTTGGTATTTATCCAAAGAATATGAAAAAATTAATACGAAAAGATTTATTTACCTCTATGTTCATAGCAACATTATTCGCAACAGCCAAGACACGGATTCAACTTAAATGTCCACTGAGAGACAACTGGATAAAGAAATTGTGGTATGTATACTCAATGGAATACTACTTAGCATTAAAAAGATGAAATCATGCCCTTTGATAGAATTCAGGGTGATTATGCTAAGTGAAATAAGTTAGAAAGTGAAAGCAGTTACCAGAAGGTTTCACCCATTTCTAGAATACAAATAGCCAAAGAGTACTAACTGACAAAACATAACACAAATTACTCTTAGACTCTAAACTATTTGGAGGTTACCAGAAGGGAGGGGGATGGAGCAAGGGGAAAAAAGAGGGCATAGAGATGATAAAGGGGATAGGGTAGTAGCACTGAACATTGGTGGAGGGTGGGTAAAGCATGTGCACATGTCAAGGTGTGAAGCTGTACCCCAAAAGTATATAGATTTGTAAACAAATGGTTAATCAATAAAACTTGATTAAGATTTTGAAATAAGGGGCCTCCCCGATGGTGCAGTGGTTGAGCACTGGGTTGCGAGGCTGCCCGCAGCCTCTGCAGCGCCAGTTCGGTCCCCGGCCACCAGCAAGGGTCCCACAAAAAAAAAAAAAGACTTTGAAATAAGGAGCTAGTGCCAGACTGTTAATTAATATATACTGCTATCTTTATTAAGTCTTATACAATATAAAAGTATATTTATATTCTGATTGAAGTTCCTTCTCATTTTGGACTGTTAACAGTTTGCTGTCCAGCATGACCCACACCACACTTTGTGGATTACTTATCTAGGAAAGGGGTCAACAGTCTCTATAAAGGGCCAGGTAATAAGTACTTTAGGCTTTGTGAGCCATAAGGTCTCTGCTGTAATTGCTTAGCTCTGCCATTCTGTGAAAGCAGCATAGACAAAATATAAATGAATAAGCAAGGCTATATTCCAATAAAACTTTATTTGCAAAGGTGGGTGACAGCTAGATTTGACCCATGGACTGTAGTTTATTGATTCCTGTTCTAAGAGACATCACCATAAGGAAGGTATAATCTGTAGCTTAAGAATTACACATTTGGTATTTTATCTGGCCTATGAAAGTGGTAATGAATCAAAATTCACAATTTTTAGTTTGAAAGAGCTAGTCAGAAAGTTGAAGGAATTGTGGTGGTAGTGGAAATTAGCATGAAAGTCAATGCTAATGGTTCTGAGGAATAGCAGACTAAACTTCTTAAGTAAAAAAGCACTTACAAATCACAGCATGTATAAGGCTGTATTATACCTGATTTTATTTATGTGTATCCACCCCTATAGCATAAGTTCCAAGAAAACTAGGACTCTGTTGAACCTAATTCAGTATGTCTTGAAAGAAAAAAAAAAAGAGCTCATCATGCATTATCCAATAAGGCAGCCATCCGGGCATTTCCGAGGACAGTCCAAACAGAGATGTGCTGTCAGTATAAAGGACATACCAGAGTTTGAGGATTTAATGTGAAAGCATGTAAAATATCCCCATTTTTATATTGATTGCATGTTGAAATGGTAATACTTTTTATATACTGAATTCAAGAAAACAATATTAAAAGTAAATTCACCGGTTTCTTTTTCACTTTCAATATGACCACTAGAAAATTTAAATTTAGACATGTAGCATTCCAATATGTCTCTGTTGGACAGCACTAGAAGTACTAGAAGTTTATATGAAGTGCTGTGGGACCAAGGGACAGCTCATCTAGCTGGGGAATGGGAAGGTCGCATGGACAGAATCAACCTTGGAGAATGCTGGGGTTTTGACAAGTGGTGCCCAGAGAGGATAATGAAGGCCATTGGATGGAGGAAGTGACGTGAGTAGAGGTTTGGAGAAAGCAGAATGTTTTCTGTATTTGGGGTGGGAGTGAGTTTAGTTGTATAAGGGACAAGGTGTGTAATGAGTCTCAATGCATAGGCATAGGTGTTATTGTGGATAGACTGCATTGGGTAAGGCTTTGGATTTGTTTTGGCTGGTGGGCAGTGGGATACTAGTCCATATTTTGGAGTAAGGAGTAGTAACTTCAGGAGCTATGCTTGACAGATCTAATTTAGAAGCAGTAAGTTAGTGGGGGTGGAATACAAAAAGCAAGATGTGATGGAACCAGGTTAATTAGGTAAGAACAGAAGTGCAATATAGAAAGGAGTAGGAATGGAGAATGGAGGACAGCAGAAAGCCACTGTATGATAAGACAAGGGTGTTTGTGGATGAATGAGAACCCCAGTGTTATGTGCTTGGAGAACCTGAATAATGGGATGCCCTCACGGGAATGTAGACTTTAGAAGACACTGGTGGGAAATGAATATGATGTGTTCCATTTTGCCTGTGTTCAGTTTGAGATATTAGTAGATTTAAAAGGTGGGTCAACTCTCAGAAACTTCTTCATTTGTGGTTTTTGCTGACAAAAGTGACCTTGGGCAGTTCTTTACTTTTGGTCATCTCCGTACTCCTGATCCTTCCCACAATCCACTTTGGTCAGTTCATTCAGGAAGAGGATCTGATCCTTGGATATTTGCTGGTTGACTGGTCAGCGGAACTTGTGATGATCAGGCGTATAAGATCTGATTGGAGCAATTTTTTTTAAGCATTTGAACTTGAGATATAAGAGACACGGTTGTCATAGAGGCAGAAGGAGAAAGAAACACAGGGGAAGTGGCTAGGACAGAGAAAACCTGAGTCACGGGAGTGGTGGAGAGCTGAGTGGAACCAGTGAACTCCTGGTCACTAGATCATGTACACTGGACAGCTCTATCGCAGCCCAGGCTTTTCCCTTCTGGCCTGAAAGCCTAGCTTTTCATGCTTCTGATGAGGCCTGGCCCCAGAAGTGTGATTCCTATCCCTATTCCCTCCTTTTTCCTAACAGTAAAGCTCCTTGGTTCACTAAGCAGAGTGATTAGGTAGATGTTTGAAGTGCTTAGAAAGACAAATGTGGAATTAAAAAAGGAGGTTGGCGTGCAGATGGGAAGTTGAGAAAAGCCCATTTATTTACTCATGTAAGAGGCATGAGAGATAGTAAAGTGTTTTTTTTCCATCACAGTGAGCTGAGTTCTAAGTGCAATTGATGCTAAATTGCTTGCTGATAATAAGTGTAGCAAAGCATTCAACCAGCAGTACTAATAGAAGCCTGTGTTTCCAGTAAGTCTCGTTTAAGGGATGAAGGTGCTGCTACAGGGTAGGAGCAAGTTACTTACTAATCTCCTTAACAGCAGCTGATCTGTTTGTGAAATGAGGCAGATAGTTATTTTAGTTTATATCCTTCAGAGTTGTTCTGAGGACAAGCAACTGCTTTGAATGTTATGTTCTTCCTAAGATAGTTCTAGTACACAGAGGTGGTCGCTTACCTGATAGTTTTTTTAAAGGGCTTAGAACAGCACTGAACAGGTGGCTCATTGAGTGCACTGGGGACTTTGATTTGGTCTAGATGAGCAATGGAGGTGAAAGGCATTTTTCTACATGGTGGGAAACACAGAGCAAAGTCTTTGAAGCTAATGTCAAGAGTGAACTCTGCACATCTTGGAGCAGATTATTTTGAGCATGCAAATTATTTTGAGATAAAAATACTGAAAGAAGAGGTGCATAAATTAATATTCCTATAAAAAGCTGTTCAAATAAGCTGTCTACACCACAATATATATATATATATGGTATATCATTTTTGTAAAGAATGAAAAATGTTTGGAACAAATCCTGAAGGGGATTGGTTAATGGTGTGGGTATGTGGTGAGATAATTCATGGGTTGCCTTTTTCTTTATATTCTTTTTTATCTGCCCATTTATAACATAGATTACTGCTGTAAATAAGAAAACAGTACATATTATTTTAAAAATATTTTTTTCTGGGCGTTTATAGAATATAGTTTTCTTTTGTTTCTCAAAGATGGAGTATCTATTTTTACCACATTGTCTCACTACAATTCAGCATTTCTTCTATCCCGTTTATATAAACAATTGGATTAAATTAATGCAGAGCAAAAAAGACCTTTAATTTGATTTTTAAACCTTGTCTTTTGAAAATAAAGGAAAATGCCTGTTCCTATTGAGCATTGAAAATTTCTCAGGGTATATTTCAAATATAATTTATGACAGTGAATATGATATTTATGTGTATTTTTATCACCCAGCTTTATCAGACCTTGACATTATGCCTTATTTGCTTTGAGTATTGGTTTTTATTTTTTTATTTTTATTTTTTTTATAAGGAAAGAAAGCAGTTTTATCTATTTATTTGTTTGTTTGTTTTTAAAGATTTATTTATTTATTTATACAAGCACTGGGTACAGTCAGAAGCGCGGGAGGGTGAGAGAATTCACCAGAGCCAGAGCAGGGAGCAGAACAGGCAGACCGACGAAACACACTGCTGAGGGGAGCAGCGGGCGCTGCAGGAGAGGTTTACGTGCCATGTGGGACCCTCGCTGGCGGCTGGGGATTGAACTGGCGCTACAGAGGCTGCGGGCAGCTTCACAGCCCAGTGCTCAACCGCTGCGCCACCAGGGAAGGCCCAAGGTATTGGTTTTTAAAGAAATGTGAACAAATTACAGTTGATTCCCTACATCCACTGTCATAAATTCAGAGTCTATAAGTTGAGCCTATTTTTATACATTTGTGGATATATACATATCCATAATTGTTATAACAGATTACTTTCACATTTTTAAACTTTGTATAAATGAATCATACCATGCATATTGTTTCAAAGCATTTTTGCTTGATATTGTTGGTATGGTTCCATGTTGATAGATGTGACTCAAGTTTAGGGGTTGACAAAGTATTATGGCCCATGGGCAAAATCGAGCCAGTCACCTTTTTTTTTTTTTTTTAAAATAAATAGACTTTACATGTTGTCTGTAAATGCCCTCACACCAAAATAGCAGAGTTGAGTAATTACAACAGAGATTGTATGGCCCAGAAAGCCTAAAATATTTACTATCTGGCAAACAAAAAAAGTTTGCCAATCTGATCTAGTTCATTCTTTGTGTGGATATATCATTACCCACTTTCCTGCCCATGGACATTTATTTCCTGTTTATTTGTAAGAAATGAACTTTGGTATCTTTATCTCCTTAGCATGTGAGTGAGAGGGTTGCTTATGTAACACATTGATCATGAAACAATTTAAACTTGGATATATTTTAGTCTTGTTTTCATACTAAGCAAAATGAAAAATATCAAAGGCAGACGTGGGCCCTGTTAGCTGTTGGGTGTATTTAGTGGTTTGAGGTAAAAAAAAAAAAAAAGTTATTTTTACACTGATTTAGATGGTTTTTCTCAAATTGGATTTTTAGAGAGAGAGGAGGCTGAGTGGTCCATATGGAACAAAGCAAGAGTTACGAGTGGTTCTGTTAGCAACAAGGGGGGGATGCAGGTGACTGAATTATGCCATGGTGATGTTACTGTGGTTGCTATCAGTAGCTGTTACTGTGATTATTGAGCATTTACTCAAGGACAAAGATAGTATTAACCACCCCACATGCATTACCTTGTTTAATCCTTGAAACAGCCTGTTGATGTAGTAATTACTGTGCCTTATTTTGAGACAAGGCAGGCGAGGCCTAGAGTTAAGCTTAAGGTCATGTTTCCGCAAGGCTTTCATTTGAAATCCCTGCACCCACAGTGGGCCTGGTGCTCAGAGCCCAGGGCACAGTCCTTCATGGTAGACCTTTGTAGGTGGGTGGAAGGTACTGAGAGTCCACGTTGCCCTGAGGTACAAATGAGGTACAAGACCTCGTTTGTTCCAGCCTCGGTGCCTGTAAGTTAGCCAAAGCTTCATTTCCAAGTGGCAAGGGAAACAAAAGCAAAAATAATCAAGTGGGACCTGGCATCAAACTGAAAAGCTTTAGGACCTCAAAAGAAACAATTACAAAACAAAAAGGCAACCTACACACTGGGAGAAGATATTTGCTGCCCATCACACATCTGACAAAGGATTAGTGTCCAAAATATACAAAGTGCTCACACAACCTAACAACAACAAAAATTCCCAATCAAACAATGAGCAAAATAACTAGACCATTCTCAAAGAAGACATGCAGATGTCCACAGGCAGACTAAATATAAGGTAGATGCAAATGAAAACCACAGGGAGATAGCACCTCACCTCTGTGAGAATGGCCATATCAAAAAAATGAAGCCAACAACTGTTGGTGAGGATGTGGAGGAAAAGGAATTCTCATCTACTGTTGCTGGGAATGTAATTTGGTGCAGCTTCTATTGGAAAATGGTATGGACATACCTTAAAAAAAAATAAAATGGAAATACCATGTAATCCAGCACTACTAGGTATTTACCCAAAGAATATGAAAACTAAAATATAAAAAGATTGATGTGCTCCCATGCTCATAGCAGCAATGTCCACTCTTGTCAAAACAGGTGAAACCAACCTAAGAGCCCAACAAAAGATGACTCAATAAAGAAATTTTCGAATATGCACTCAGCGGCATACTACTCAGGTATTAAAAAGATGAAATAGTGACTTGGGGAACAAAATGAAAGAATATTAAGGAGATTATGCTAAGTGGAATAAGTCAGAAAATGAAGGATAGATACCAGATGGAATATAACTAACCAAAGAACATACTGGCAAAGCACAGCAAAAATAATTCTTAGACACTGAAAAATATACTGGTTACCAGAGGGAATGGGGGGTGGGAGGGAGTAGTGGATGGGGGAAGGAAGGGGTAATAGATCACTGGCACAGGTATATTGTTGGGGGGGTGAGTGAAGCATGTGCACATATGCAGGTATGAAAATGTACCCCCAGAGTTAAATAGATATGTAAATGACAGACAAATTGAAGGAAAAAAGAAGCCAAGGCCTCAAAACAAACAAACAAACAAAAAACCCAAAAAAACCAAAACCTGCTGGATAGGGAGTTGTTTCTTAGCTTCAAAGAAACAAAGGAATCTGCAGGCATTTTCCTCTGGAGCTGACACTAGCTTCAACCCAGTTATCTAATCCATACATGGACACGGACACGCAGATAAACTTTTGGCACAATTGCTGAGTAAAAGTTGGTCAACTTCCTGCTCTGAACTTGCGTTCAGGCAATAATCTCACTTGTTTATACTCTGTATGAATGTTAAGAGGAATTTTGCCAGCAGAGTGCACTGGAGAAGGTCATTTTAAAAGCAAATCTCTCTGAGGCTGCTAAAATCACATCCTGTAGAAAGGCCATTCTCTGCTTGTAAGACCAACCATGTGCCAACAGCCATGATAATAATCCACCATACATTATGGATACAAAGTTCGTGAACATAGATTGTTCCTTAAATTAGTAAGTTAGTACACATGTGTTCTGCTTCAACCATCACCCAATCTGGTGTACTGTTTTTCTTTGCCAGGTCTATCAGCTGGCAGAAAGAAGTGATTTGAACTTCTGTCATAAAATTGGGGCCAATCACCTTTGTGTATATACACCACATCGTCTTGATCATACAGGCATACATTGTACAAAAATGAACAATGGTGTAATTTTAAAAAATAATTGGGGCCAATCATAAACTTCTGTCATGAACTTGGGACCTATTGACTTGGGGTCTATAGTCAACAGACCTGGCTTAAATCTAGTGTCCCGTGTAATCATGGTGCCATTTTCCTAACCCTGCTTTAGGGCCTCTGACTGCCCTCTGCATCAGCTCCCTGTAATTGTAAGGTTTGACTAGTAAGGATTATGGAGGATTTTAAAGTCTACTTGTAGATGAGGGTATTGGCCAGAGGCAGAACAAGCTGCGTTCAGGTCAAGTCTAAGTTGAGCAGACTGCAAAGTTATGTTGTTGTTTGCATGTAAGGTAGTCCCCCCTGCACCCCCTCCAGCAATTAATTAATGGAGTTTTGTCTTTTTTCTATTATCCCTGCCTTCCCCCAAATCTATCCTTACATATGTGTGTGTTGTAACCAGTTGCCTAAGACGCAATGCTAGATTTGTTGTGTGTGTTGTAACCAGTTGCCTAAGACGCAATGCTAGATTTCTTGCTGGCCTTACCCTTGCTTATATCCCATGAATCACCAAGCCCTGTTGATTCAAATTGTTAGATCTCACATCTCTTTCCTTCTCTCCACTTCACTGCCACTGTCTTTTCTCTCTCTAGGACCCTTGCAGCATTTTCCTGACTGTGTTCCCTATCTCTAGCCTCCTCATTTCATCCCACCTATTTGTTGAAATATGTTTTAAAACAAAGCAATCTGATAAAATCTAGTAGTTGTCTCATGTTACCTATAAACTAAATTAATTTTTTTTGTGTGCTGGTAAAGGACACTTTATGTTCTTCATTGCATCCAACCCACCCCTGCCACAGACCTTTGTAAGTTCCTTTCTAGTCACCAGGTCCAGTTCCTCTGCTTAGTGAATCTCACTTGTCTTCAGGATTTAATTTCAATTTCAAATTCTGTAGCAAGCCTTCCCTTTCTTGACAGCTGCTCTCTGCCACCCTAATTGATCTTTCATGCCCTCTGTAACTGCCCATTCATGCCAGTATCGTGTAGTAATCATTTCTTCATTGCATTTACCCAAGGAATGTTTTAGGGGTATTGAATGCCTGCTCTGTGCCAGGTTCTGGGATTTAACTGTAAGCAGAATAACAAGATGATCTATTAAGAAGCGAGGAGAATAGACAAAACGAAAACAAATATGATCATTTCAAACAGTGGCCAGTGATCCAAAGGAAAGAGTTGATGGAAGGGTAGTGTAGAGGCTTACTTGATAGAGTAATCACAGGAAGCCTCCCTGAGGAGATAACATTTGAGCTGAGACCTGAAGAACAAGCAGGATCCATGATTTGGAATCTAAATGCTACAGAATTCAGTGCATTTTTTTTGCTCTTTGCTGACTATTGTTAACCTGCTCATTCCAATTATCTGTGCTGAAGGATGTAACTTAGAAGTCAATTTACTGTTCTGGAATGCTGTCACCTCCCCCCATCATTAGCAGAAGTACCAGATTTGCTTTCCTAATTAGTAATTGTTTTACCACAAAAAATATGAAGTTGATTTCAAAATATTTTTAAGAGAGGAATTTATACAGTGGAGTAGACATGGAAAAGGACTGTCTTGGCTCATCTTCAGATGGGCAGTTATAGATGGTCATGCTATAAAGTGCTTTGTTGTTAACTATCATTGTGATTGAGATGAGCTAGTGAAATAGGGTGGCCATTCTGCCATTTCCTGACATTTGCATGACCCTGTCCTTCTCTCTCATTTCCCTTATATCTAACTTTGAAAATTTCTCTACTCATTTGTCTGGACTATCTTTATGGCTTATTCATACATACAATTGCTATCTTTACTTTGGTGATTATTACCACAAATTTAAAAAAAATATATAGCACCCTGCTTCATAATAACAGTAAAATCTTTTGCCATGAAATATAATTGTCAACCAAAAATTTTCCATGGCTGATAAATATCTGTCATAGAATCAACCTACATAAAGACTTGCTGTGTACACAATCCTAAGTCTTTCAGCCCTCCCTTGTGTATTTACCTTCTGATAATGCCTATTAAGCATCCATTCAGAGACTTGTGGTTCTTTTCAACCCATGGCCAATTGTACCACTTGTATATTGATTTTTTTTACACCACCAGCTCTGGATTTAATATGTAGTGTGACATCAATCAAATAGTTTGAAATTATGAACCTCAGTACTCCTATGGGAAAAACACTAATGAACATGATTTTATTACACCACTTGCAATTAGCCTGTGCACTCTGTCATTGTACTTTCATATCTGTGCAATTGTAATCATCCAAAATACACCGAGTTCTGCTTCTCACAATTAATGTTTTCAGCTGCGGTTTTGCCTGTGTCAAAATGGTTATATGTATTGCTTTGCATTTAAAAAATTAAGCCTTTATGTGTGGGAGAAACAAAGGATTGTGAAAATACTTATGTACCATATAAAGAATAATTTAAAAACAAATCCTCATGTACTTCACCTCCCAGGTTAATAAATAGGTCATTGTTAGTACCCCAAGAAGCCTCCCGAGTGACCCTCTGCTGTGTATATTCTCTTCCCCTATGTCTATCTCCCCTCTGGAGAAAAACTACAGATTTATTTACCAACTCCTTGCTTTTCTTTATAGTTGTACCAGCTATGAACGTATTCCTAAATGACCTGGTTCTTCTCTGTCACTTGTTTTTTTCCTATTTTTGGACATTATGAAAATCGAAAGATTCCCTGTGATTTCTTTGAGTTAAGTTTGTGTGAGGCCCATCCATGCGGTTTCAGTACACATTTCCCCTTTTTTCTTTGCTATATAGCGTTTCATCATATGACTATACTACATATTACCCATTTTGTTAGTGGACACTTGGGTAGTTCTCAGTTGGCTTTTATGAGTGATGCTGCTATGACCATTTCTTAGTTTTCTGTTGAACGTTTGTGAAGATAAAGGTACATCTTTAGCTTAAAAGATACTATTATACTGTTTATAAAGTGGTTATAGATTGTTGAGAATTCTAGTTGTTTACATCTTAACTAATACTCAATCTTATTAAACTTCTTGATTTTTTTTCAGTCTGGTAAAATTTTAATAGTATCATGGAACTTTAAATTTGTTCCTCTGGTTAGTAAGGAGGAAACATATATTTATATGTTTGTTGCCCATTCTTTTATCAATATTGGGTCATATTTTCTACCCTCATAAAGGCATCTTATTTTTTCCCAGCTCTTATGATTTGAAAGATTTCTGGTTAATAAATTGCATTTTAAGAATTTGTTTTATAAATGTAATTAGTTGTATTTGTATACAATATATTTGTATATAATATTTACACACCAATAATGATTTGTATACAACAAAAAAATAAATAGTTTTTAATTGGGTCATTTATCCATCTAACTGTGCTTGTTTCTTTATTTCTCTGAACTCAGCAGCTTAGCACCACTATTAGGAGCCATGGCCTAGGCACTTAAGTTCTGAAAATGACCAGTGGGACTTCTTTCCTCCTTTGCATTCTCTCAGTGGCTGGAAGACTTGGTATTGGACTAGAAACTCCGGTTTCTTTCAACTGTCATCTATATGTTTGATAAAGTGTGATGTCTGCCACTTTGCCTCAGTTTGCAGAATTAGGAGTTGTGCAATATTTGACATCAAGAATGCTTTGACATTTTTTTATCTGAATTTCTTTGGGGGATTATTTCCTTGGAATAGATTTCCACATTTGGAGTTATTAAACAGTTTATTTCTTTTAAACTGATACTTCATCTTGAGATGAAGAGTTTAAGCTGGTTGTTTATCCACAGTCTGCCGCACATAAAACCTTATTTCATATGTATTTTGTTAGTTTAATTAATAGGCAGAGGTAGTATAGATTTTTCTTTAATTTGGTTAAATGTTGTATTTAGGGACTTGACTTTTAAAAAGTCAACTTGAAAAATCGTATATCGAAAGTCTAATGCATACTTGCAGTCTGTCTTAAGGGTATATAATCCTTTAATTCCTTTATGTCCTACTGGAACAAATGACCAATTTATGAAGTCATTGAGAGAGTTGGTCAATAGCAGTGATTTATGGCTATGAAACCTAATATATTAGTTTAATGGCGACTCCTGGAAAAATGTATTTGTTTCTAGATTACCTGTGCTCATTATCTGTGGAGGGAGACATTGATTGCATTGATTACCTGTGTTTGGAAGTGCCTAAATAACTCTTGTCATCAACATTCTTCATTTTCTCCTCTCTGAGATTGTTACCTTTCCCCACTAGCTTTAGCTGAATTTACATAATAGATCTTGTTATAAGGATCTGATGCAGAGATTCTCAAAGGGGTGGTTTTGCCACCCCAGAGGATATTTGGCAGTATCTGGAAATATTTTTGGTTGTCCCAAGTGAAGAGGGAAGGTGAGACTGACATCCAGTGGGTAGAAGAATGCTGTTAAGCTATAATGCCCAGACAACTTCCCCCCCAACAAAGACATATCTGACCCAAAATGCCAATAGTGCTGAGGCTCTAGTATAAACAAGTTTGTTTCCTCCTCAGTTGCAGTTATATCCTTATTTTGTGAGTGAATTGTCAGTTCACATTCATATTTTATGGGACCCTAACATGATTAATATTGTTTAATCAGCTTTGTTGGGGGAGATTATGTAGCTCTATGTATATATGCAATAAAATTCACCAATTTTAAGTGTATGAATTAATGAATTTTGACAAATATGTACAGTGATGAACTACCACTCTAATCAAGTTAAATATATTTCAATTTTCTGTAGTTTAAAATATGCATTTATTAAATGATATATTCCAGGGCAGGAAGAAACTTAAATTCAGGTACTGATACGTAGCTTGTGACAAATAGCCTGCAGATGGTAGTCGAGGAAGGAAAACCCCCTTGAGCTGAGTGTTGGCATTTACTCTATTTTAATATTATTCTGATGGGTGCTTTATTACTACTGGGAGGGTCACCTTTAGACCTCTGAATGACTGCCTTGGGGAGTAGCTTCTACATTGTAAAGTAGGAAGCTCCACAAATTTCGGGATTCCCTTAGCATTTTCTAGGTTTTCTTGTCCATGCAGGGTGAGCTAAAACTGGATATTTGAAAGCAAAACCAGAATATATACTCTCTTCTAAAAGTTCATTTCCAGAAGGTTGGCTACA